>NC_092860.1:47229365-47487236 GCF_032062135.1 Pyxicephalus adspersus
GCTGGGCTGGAAAGCAACCCCACCACTTGGAAGGCAATCCTAAGTATAGGCAAATATCAAACCTTTGATTAGGATTAGCAGCCCATTGATTGGGCCAGGGGTCGGCAAACTCCGGCCTTTAGGCCAGATACGGCCTAGCCGGTAGTTCATTCCGGCCCAACGCCCCCTGGCCGATCCAGCCTAATGCTGCCTGGGAACCCGCAGCTCCGGAGCCGCAGGTTGCCAGTGGATTGGTCAGGGGGTGTTCGGAACTACCTGAGCGGGAGCCGCTGGAGCTCCGGTGCTGCCCTCTTGCAGTGGTTCCCCTATTTACCGTGGCCCACGTTGATACTTCCGCCGCCGCGGTAAATAGGGAAAGCTCCCTTAAGGGAAATCCCTCTCCTCCGCAATGCATACGGAAGAGAGGGATTTAACCTCAGAAGGCGTTCCCTGGTGGTGGGCGGAGCCATTAGGGCGGGTCCGGCCTAGTGTGCTCCCGCCCACCCCATAAATGGCCTAGTGGCCATAAAACTTTGCTGAGCCCTGGATTAGGCCAAGAAAGGTCTGTGTCCATCTCCCTGTGCAGGTCCCAAATTTGGGCAGATGCTGCCTACCTCAAAAATACTTCCTGCTCCCTGTTACCTGATACCTTCTGGAAAACTAACAGGATACTTTATAAAGCCTTTATAATTTCTAAAATAAACTCTTTTTTGAACCACTCACCTATATTCCAACACTCATAAAGCAAACCCAAAAAATTTTCTTTAGGTACAGATACACATGGGGATGGGGGGACACTGTGCCCCTTTCTCCTCTTCCTGCTTTTTTTTATTCTGTTCATTACTACTGCATAAGTCTATAAAATTCTTAAAAGAATATGTAAGTAATAAATCGTAATCTTCTACTTTATAACTAAATGGTCTTAGAAAGTGGCACTGACACACATACATATTTCACACTAGATGGGTTATATCCCACTACCCTCTGAGGAAGCCAAGTAAGGCGAAACGCCTCAGTAATTGGGATTCCGAATTATGATGAGAATACACATCTTTTGCATGTTGAAGCAACTTTCCTATGTGTGTAATAAATTGAAATATTGTATTATACTGTGAAATATGTGAGTATACCTGTGAAATATTGAATTTTGTAACTTGTAAACCTAAGCTTGTGCATTTCTCTAATCCTTTAATAAATATTGTATTTTATTCTATCAGTATTGACTATTGGATGCCTACAGCTATTTGAATGGTTCATCCATTATAAGTAGGTAATTTATATGTATGAACTTCATACTGATCTTAGTTAACATAAACTTACTTCATTGTGTATTAATTTTACTTACCTTAACCCTTCTAGTAACCCCCTAGAACCCCCCTTGGTCAGTCCTGTTTCCATATAATCCAATTCATAGTTAGTTTTGAGACAAACGTCCCCATAATAAAAGCAAGTAAGTCATTCCCCTATTATTGTTAATATTTTATAGTCCTTTGTTATCGACACATTGCTACATAAAATATTACCATTATTATTTCATAGTCTTTTGTTATTGTTACATTGCTTCAATTAATGAGAATTAAATTTTATTTTAGAACTCATGCATATGATTTGGAAATATGTAAATGCATCCTTATTGGAATTATGTTACTCACTTATTTTTCTTTGTTTTATATGTTTATTGTAGTACATTGATTTCTCAAAAGAAACCCTAAGGAAGACCCCAGTGGGTGAAATGCGTTGGGTAAAAGAAATCAAATTGCACCCTTGTTATGATCACACATCATTGTTTTTTTTTCATGTAAACTAATTAATGATGTAAATATGCTCAGCTTTTAAAATATATTAGCTCAGCAAACCCTTACCTTGTACTTATGAGATATTAGTATTATCTTTTTTAATTTCCTTTGTGGTTCCTTCATATATTACTTTAATAAATTTGTTTTAGAATTACCTCATTGGTATTATAAGTATGTGCCTTAAAAGCCTATTCTTTATCTTCTTTTCTCCTATTGTCAAAAATCAGGCTTGGCATACAATATTATCCCTTTACCGAATCAGCCTCTTTTTCTGGTATTGTATTTTATTGCCCAGAAAAACGATTTCTTAAACCTCACCATAACCTTAAGTTCAAACGTATCTGATTATTGCAGGTTATTATTCAAAATGACCATATCTACAAAAAAACAAACTGAAAATTGTATTACAGGCAATAACACTATCGGCTCAATTTATAAAACAAGGAATAAGACATTCCCTCATGGGAATCTTCCAGGTCCATGCGTTTTATGGGCAGTAATTGATTCCCACCAAGGAATGTTTGAGGGAATGTCAGATTCCCTGTTACCTGATACCTTCTGGAAAACTAACAGGATACTTTATAAATACTTTAAAATTTCTAAAAAAAACTCTTTTTGAACCCCTCACTTATATTCCAACACTCATAAACCAAACCCACTAAATTTTCTTTAGGTACAGATACACATGGGGGTGGGGGACCCTGTGCCCCATTTTCCCCCTCCCTCTTTTTTATTCTGTTCATTACTACTGCATAAGTCTGTAAAATTCTTAAAAGAATATGTAAGTAATAAATCTTAATCTTCTACTTGATAACTAAATGGTCTTAGAAAGTGGCACTGACACACATACATATTTCACACTAGATGGGTTATATCCCACTACCCTCTGAGGAAGCCAAGTAAGGCGAAACGCGTCAGTAATTGGGATTCCAAATTAGGATGAGAATACACATCTTTTGCATGTTGAAGCAACATTCCTATGTGTGTAATAAATTGAAATATTGTAATATACTGTACCTGTGAAATATTGAATATTGTAACTTGTAAACCTAAGCTTGTACATTTCTCTAATCCTTTAATAAATATTGTATTTTATTCTAAGGAATGTTTGAGGGAATGTCAGATTCCCTGTTACCTTTAATAAATTGCTTCATAATCAAGTATTCTTTTCTTAGAGGTCAATGCTTGCAACCTATGAGTGCACGCGTTTTGTTTTAACTAAAACTAATTACAGCTCTACAGCATCTAATTAGGATGAATGCTGTGATTTACAAAAGCTGAAAAAAACAACACCAAAAGTTTCAATAACTACTCATCTGGATGCAATCAGTTGCACGTCTGTTTACTGTTTGCAAATCCCTTAGTAATGAATCTGCCAAATCCAGATTTTCAATCAATACTATGTGATCAGGATGGTCTGGCATTTGGTGATGTCTGATGAGTCAGTTTTTGGTAATCCGCCAGATGTTATTTAACACATATTGTAAGGACAGAAGCAGAATGTTTTCATACACAGGGCACATTAATATCCTTATAATGTGTTCCATCCAGCTACATTCATCTGTTTGAAAACTCTCATTACTGCAGCAGGATGATAGGAGGAGTGCTAACAGCATTGTGGGGAAGGTAGTTCTCAGATCAGTCTATCATCCTTTTTATTTCTATGGTGGACTACACTTCCCATGGATCTGTGCGGTATGGATGTGCTGCTTTTTCTTGCCTTCAGTGGTATTTTAGCACAGCCAAGCGACCGTTTAGACTAGCAGAGCTGTGCAATCTTCAGGCATGTGCAGGATAATCTATTCTTTATATAGGAAATAAAGAATAGTCTTATCAATTATCTAAGCAACAGAAAAAAATATCATTAGATTTGCAGATGACTGTGAAACTCCTGGGATTTTGCTGTATATATTGAGATGTGAATGCAGTGGAAGGAGAAGTTTGCTGGGTATTGCACTGATGGAGGTCTGAAGATCTGCAATGTGATGATCAGTGGAGTAAAAGGAAAGCCCAGAAAGTGGCAGAGCTTTGTGGCCCCAGTCAGTGTGATTTGCTTTGCTGATGTTGGAGCCACCCAGGCGTCCAGTGAGAGAGAAGAAGTTTTGCAGAGGATGAGGTTATTGCTGGGATTGTGATCAGAGGACTAGTGAGTGCTCCAGTGATGTGCAGGCTGGGTTGGTGGTGCTTGGTGCTAAGCAGGGTCTGCCTGCTGATCCCTTGTGCCCTGGTACTAGCCAGGGTCCCCGGCTCTTCCTCTCACCCTCAACCCTGCCAGATCCTCAAGAGAATTGGGCACACTGTACGGATCGGGGCTGTCCAGCTCCAACCCTGGAGGACAAGGGGCATCACCAGTCAATACAGCAAAACTTGGCCTGAAAATGACACCGGGCTTCACAGGACGGGCTCACTTCGTGATCCAAATGAGGGCACGGAGCCCAGCAGCGGGGTGAGGGAAGGAGACAAAGTGACTTTAGGAAGAAAGTCAAGCCCCGGTCCTAGGAGTATCATTGGCTACAGAGGAGGAGATGAGTTGCTTTTTCCTAGGGAAGCTCTGCTATTGGCAGTGGATCACCTGAATCGGGTGCCAGGTCTGCTGCCATACAATCTGTCCCTGGAAGTGGTCATGGCTATAGAAGCTGGGCTAGGAGATCTGCCCATCTTCCCCTTCTCCTCATCCACTTCTTCTTGGAGTAGTGACCCTGTGTCCTTCCTGCAAAGTGTTTGTCATACTGTGGTGGTGCAGGGGGTCAGTGCTATCATGGCCTTTCCCCAAAACAAAGGGGAGATCCTGGAGTTGGAGTTTATAGCATCAGCCTTACAAATACCTGTTGTTAGCATTGTGAGAAGTGAGTTTACCCGGAAAACACAGGTAAGCAAGGGGATCCTTTTATATTAATGCTAAGGGCACTTTATTCAAACTTGTGTTAATGTGTTCTGGCATGGATTGTTTGCAAGAAGGGAGAGGAATAAAAAAGAAAGGAAAGATCATAACAGATTAAAATGGAATAATTGTATTATCTATCACAAATATATATAAAGTTGACTTAACAGGTATAAAGTCAAAATATAACACCCATATACCCAAAAACTAACTAGTATGTATATATATATATATATATATATATACACACACACATACATACCACTATACATATACATATCAACAAGCACTAATATGCATATATATATATATAACAACAAGCACTTAAACACATATATAAAATTTAGAAGCACTAATACACACATATATATACCAACAAGCGCTAATATGCATATATATATATATAACAACAAGCACTAATACAAACATATATATAACAACAAGCACTAATATAACACAAGCACCAATTTACATATACATACACATATATATATATTTATATAAATAACAAGCACTAATATACATTTATATAAAACAAGCACCAATACACATATATATACCAACAAGCACTAGGAGCTGTTTGGGCTCTTTCATGGGGATCTCACCTCCCCTAGCTGCTCTCCAGTCTACTAGGTTAATAGCTTTTCATTTATGAGTTCCCCAGGGGTATGAGTCTTTTTAAAGAGTGCTTCCTAACCATTATACTAATCTAACCATATACATACTTTGAAATCTAAACTAACATAAATTATAATACACCCTGTCTCTGTGCCTGGTGTTTTTGATGCAGAAATTATGGACATGGTTGTTCAGGACAAATCATTTATTATTTACCAGTGTAAACACCCAGCACACCTAAAATGTATAGGGATGATGCATACATTGACCCTTAAAGTGAACCGGGAATACAAAGGCTGAGATTTGTGAACATGTATAAAAATTGTTACTTGTCTGATTTGCTGTAGTACTGCCTGAATCTCTAAAGCTCTAGGTGCATGGAAAGGTTGAGAATAGTCCTAAGTTTTATCTGCATGTTTGACCCAGGGCAGGGATAGTGGTTGTAGAAGAGTCATCCAATCAATGTGTATTATTAGAGGCTAAGTCCCAAATGTTGCACCTGTGCCAGCGTAATCTACATTCAAGCACTAAACCCAATCCTAATTAACTCATAATATTAACCCTTAATGTGAACCCATAAACCCAACCCTTAAATAGTACTTTGCCCCTTTACTTAATTCTTTAACCTTAACCTTCAGACTAATGTTTGGTATCATGAGTACGAGGCTATCACTTAGCACTATAAAATCATGACAATAAATAATATTGGGGTGATGCTAGTACTGAAAAGCTCACCATGTGATGAAAGCGTGGATACTGTTAAAAGTTCCCATAGGGCTTGTTTGGACCTGCAGTAAAATCAGACGTTTTTGAGCATGAGGGGGAGTGGGTCATGATTTTTATGGGGGTTTGGTTCTTTGGTTTGGTAGCTAGGTGTATTTGGAATCAGATAACCTAGCTATACTCCAAGGCAGCCAGGTGCATTGGTAGGCTAGATGAGGAACAAAGTGCAGTGGTAGCCCATATGTGGTTAGCAAGGCATGGATAGCTGTTAAACAATTAGAAAGGCAGCCAGGTGCTTTCATAGGCCAGATGTGATTGGAAAGGTAGCCAGGTGCATTAGTGAACTAGATGAGAAACCAAGAGCAGCCAGGTGCATTGGTAGCCTGCATGTGGTTAGAAAGATGGAAGGGTGCATTAGATGACAAGATGTTGTTAGAAAGGCGGACAAGTGTATTTAGTGGATCAGACAAGAAACAAAGAGCAGCCAGGTGCATTGGTGGTCTATGTGAAGTTGGAAGGACAGCCAGGTGCATTGGTTGGTCAGACGTGGTTGGAAGGGCAGCCATTTTCATTAGTAAGCTATATGAGAAACAAAGAGTAGCCAGGTGCATTGGTAGTCCACATGTAGTTAGAAAGGCAGTCAGGTGCAGTGGTTGTCCGGATTTGGTTAGAAAGCCAGCCAGGTGCATTGGTAACCCAGATGTGGTTAGAAAGGCAAACAGGTGCATTGGTAGCTCTGATGTTGTTAGAAAGTCCGCCAGGTGCATTGGTATCTTGGATTTTGTTAGTGAGACAGCCAGGTGCATTGGTAGCCCAGATGTTGGAAAAGCAGCCAGGTGCATTTGTAGACCAGGGGTCAATGTAATGGGAGTCTGGGGGTAGGAGGATTATTTGATATGTTGAAGCCCCCTTTAATAAGTCTTAGATTGTGGCAGGGTCCTCCTTCTGTGTCATTGCATCTGACTGTCATTTGCTACCCCTATTTAATGTACAGCGCTGTGTAATATGTTGGTGCTATATAAATACTGTTTATTAATATTAATAAAAAAAAAAATATATATAATAATGACTGTCTACCAACACCCTGGGGATAAGTACAACAACAGTACAGAAAAAATGGAGCTTTTCAATAACGCCCTAAAACGTTTGTGTAAGCCTTTGCAAAACCTGGCATTTTAGATTGAATTGTCCCCAGACGCCAGGCTCTGCAGAGTAGGCTTCTGTAAATGTTGCGTTTCTTTTAACGCAGGTCTAAACAAGCCCTACTTAATATTGGCAAACAATTTGAGCCAACCTCTGTGCACCAGTCATGAAAATATCTGCAGGTCCCCCATTAATATGTCATTTTTTATAAATAAATCTACCTGCTTCAAGACTTCATGTTCAGGGGAAGATACCTGGGAAATAATGTGAGTGAATCTCATTACTAAAGCCACCAACAGAAAAGAGAATCCAGAGGGAAATGCCTTTATCAAGAAATATAATTATCATTATATCTTCCCATTATAATCTATGGTGATTTAACATATTATTTCCCATTCCTGAACGGGGGCTTTATAAGGATACCCCTAGTGTTCTATACCTGTTTTCTGGAAGTCCAAGCCCAATCTTTTTCTGTTCACACAATTGACTGATTTCACAAATTGAAATATTTTTGTGAATGAGCTATTAAATAACCTAGCTTTTTGTATACTATCAACCTGCTTAGTGATATTTTGCAGAAGAAAGTTTACAAAGGTCTCTGATAAATCCTTGTTCCCAGCACTTGTCCAGAAGGGTTTTATAGGATGCTGGAGGAATTGATTTCATCTGGCTGGTGATGGCTAATTAAGTTTTATCTACGGCGTGTGCTTTCAGTCTTCTCAACAAACCAGATGCACGATGCTTAAGGAGAGTGGCGAAGAAAACAGGTGCCAGTAGCATAAAGCAGAGAATGCGATGTGCTTCCTATCATTTCTGTGTAATGTGTTACCATAAAAGTCACAAGTGTAAACAACCCCCTGTCATTATAGTTCATCATCCCTCTTGTTATGGTACAGTACCATCCTACTCCAATTAATGAGCGCAACAGTTAATTGCTCATGTCACCTACTAGGAATTCTAGAATCATTGTTTTTTCTGCATAGAGGGTGTTTGTTATTGTAGTACTTCATTCTATTTAAAAGTGATCTACACATATGTATCTGGTAAAACAACCCCAATTCATTTTTTTAGAGGTAAGATGTTTCCAGGACTTTTTTTATCAGATGTTTTTCACATACTGTTACATTGAATATTAAATATCTCCCGTCATTTTTTTCACTAAGTAACCTATTCCCTGTTTAGTATTCTAAGCATTCCCATACATATATCAGTTATCAGCTGAGAATGATTGCTTAAGGTCGACCTACAGGACAATGTATGTTCTAAACCCGACATTTAAAGTCAATGGTTATCTGCTCAGATACAACATGCCCATGACTGGAGAATGGTGCAGTTTTATACAAGGCACATTGGTGTATGTGTACAGTCCTTTTTTTAAATATTCTATTTCCTCTGTATAAAAGATCCAAATCAACTACTAATTACCTACCTGAGAAAAAGGTGAAGTTTGTGTTTGCCCAGTCTGTGTGTGGCTAACCTAAAGAAAAAGTGTGGCCAGGATCACAGCATTCAGGTATAAACATATTCTTACCAAACAGTAAATGAGCTGCAGGCAGTGTGGAGCAATTCCTTCTCAAAGTATACAGCAGAAGCACTGTAGTTCTGATCCTTTGGGAGCTCAAATAATTTTGCTCTGATCCTCCCAATCTCCTTTCCTTCACCTAGAAGGGGGGGAATGGTTAACTTGGGTGTTAAGAGAAATGACCTGAGTATCCTCAGTGTTTTTGAAGACGTTGGTGTCCCTTTACAGCAGGAGAAAGGGCAGAATATACAAAAGTGGGCATTTCCTTCCATAAGACAATGAGCCATGCAAAATCTGCAGTAAAGCTTTGCAGTCACTCAAAGAAAAACTTTTAACCTGATTAAAGCTGGACCCCCTTTCAACCTCCCATCGCTCCCATCATGTCATTACACAAGAGTCATAGTGATGATTGGCTTTCTCTAACAATTAATAAGCTGCTAGGAGTTTTAATCCTTCACTATTGTATCTTAAAATATATTTCATTACATTAACAAAGTTCCAATTTACATCGAAGCAGTAATCTGGGTTACAAGATACAGAATTTAAATATTTTACAACACTGATTAATAGAGTGGTAATGACTTATATGGTTAGGTTTATAGTATAATTAGAAATAACTAATAGTTCTCTAACTTATCCATTAACATTTTCATACAAACCTCATATAATATTTATGAACGCAGATCTTAAGTGAACCCACACAGATTTAGAATTATATCCAAACATAATAGGTTTTACAATTATATTGTAATAAAGGGCTTTGTGTCCAAAATATTTATTATGATATATCATTATCCAATTTTGTATTAGGTTAATTGTAATGATAAAACTAAAGTTTAACCTATGACACTGTTGCATTGAGTTTTGTATGTGAATGAACCTTGTAGATGCAGTTATTAACTTATCATAATGTAAATACTTTGATTAATTTACAGCTGATTTTTAATCTGCATATATTTTTATTTTGGTTACCCAGTGTTCAGGTTATGTGTTTGATTGGGTTGCTAGTTAGGGTGGAAAGTACTGTGGGTTTTTTGGTGTGGGTAGGGGAGCAACTTGCCAGAGAAACTGCTTATCTTGGCTAAAAAAAAATTGAAAAAGCCTGTACATTAAAAGCCATATTACCTACATGATAAAGTTGATAGAACATTCTAGCTGCTTAATAAAACTGATTGGACAAGGAAAAATAGATCTTTCAGTTTTGTGCAACATGATTCCCTACTGTATGTTTTGTGTCAAAGTAAATGGATCCCTGTTGCCAGTCTGCACATGAGGTGGGCGAGTGCCCAATGTGTGAAGCGATACAGATGAGCCTTGGTAACAAGATGATAGGTGAAATAAGGACGTGACAGGCGCCCAAGGAGATGGAGGTGGTAGGTTTAGGGCATGAAAGAAAGGTCAGGTGGTGGCAGGGAGGTGAGTTCGTTGGTGTAAGCAGTGAATGGGTGGTGAGTGAAGGTAAGAAGGAAAGGGTGAGTCCAAGGGATAGGCACATTTTAGAGGAAGCAGCTGGACGCGAATCTGCCCACCAATCTGCCCCTTTTTTGGAGAAAGGGGTTGGGTACAGATGGTGTGAGCGGTCTTTGAAGGCAGTAGTAGGTGGAATATGGTTTTTCCGTGGTTCTTTGGACCTATCTGAGGTATGGTGTCTCGGAGGAAATGGTTAGGGGGCTACCTGGGTTTAAGATATCGTTCCCAAGCCAGTTGGTTGCAACTGGGAGCAGTAAGGTGGCAGATCCCCAAGTCTTGATGGTGGTAGTAGTCAGGGCTTTTGAGGATCTGTAATGCCAACGCCTGATGTTGGGGGTATAATTGCACTGTTGTTTTTTACATATGGCTAATATGTTGTTATTGTTAATATATGGGTATTATTATGATTAATTTGTTATTTATGTTGACATTAAAGAAAGAGTGTGTGAATAATAAAATAAACGTCAGATACAGCTATTTAACCCATTGGAAGTGTGGAGTGTTTATTTGATGGGAAGGAATGACAATGGTTGGGGGAGAGAAGAGGGAGAGTCTGGTAAAGTAGGGTGGCCCGGTCTTGGTAGTGGGGCTTGGATCAAGTAAAAAGAGACAAACTCTGATCTCCCCCAAGTCATCGTCTCGCTTGTTGTGGTCAATTTGTACTATATGTGACTGTGCTTATAAGAGATGGGACAACCCTACTGTGACTTGACCAAGGGTGTTGAACAGCAGATAGAAAAATCCTAAACATACAAATGGATCCTTTTTTTAGCATCAATTACATTATCACTGGGTAGGTGAGCTATCCTATATAATGCAGGTAGATATTGGAGGGTTGGGGCCAGCACAGTACTTGTGTACTGTGAAACACACAAATATCAAATTTTTTGGTAAATGGATACCTGTCTGGTAGAGTGGGCATTCCAACCAAGCTGAAGCCTGTCTTAGGTAACACACGTTTGTGATGCTGAACCTTCATGATTAAAATAACTAAAATGTAATGAATTAGAGTGCAGGCTAGGAACAGTAAGACTGGGAATAATAAAGCTAGTTGACGCCAGATGTCCTCCAGGCAGGTCATACGATGGACGTTATCTAACATTCTTTCATTATGCATACTGCAAGAAGCTTATTGAATGCTGTAAAATCAGAGTAAGCAATTTCAGTATAGAGGAGGAGCCCATTTAACTGTAAGCGACTGAATAGAATGGTTCTTGCCATAGCTAAGAAAGGCAAAAAATGTTCCCGAGATGAAAGTACAAATAACTGTAAAACTATTCCCCTTACTTTTTTTCCCATTTCAGTGCTGGTAAATTTGTGTAGGGAGTTGAACCCAGCTTAGTTTTTGGTTATCCAGTATCTTTGATCTTTAATGTTATTGTGAATCGTACACGAGGTCATGTGTTTAATCTGTGCCCTATTTTTAGGAACTTGAAAAGAAGAGATTATCAAAGTCTAAAATTCTCCATGTAAATCTATTGGTTTCAAAAACAGAGATAAAAACCAAGTATTACATGGAAATAAAACACTAAATATATAATTTGTTAGAACCAGGGCACAGCTTGTTTAGATGTAAATCCTTCTAAGTATAAATATTTTATTTAATATCTTTTAAACAGCAGAAAATCGTACCCTGAAGACAAGTATTTACAGACAGATTGTGTATGACCAAGTATTGGAATCTCAGGTCATATTGTAGATTCCAGCAATAAGCACAGCGTGTTATAGTACACCTTAACATATTGTTCTTGTATTTAATTTGTCAGCCCTCTCCAAACTGGTGTTTTTTTTGGCTGGATGTTAGGAAGGTGATATTATCAATTTCTTTGTTGTATCTCCTGGGAAATCTAAGTGAGAGACTTTGTTCCTTCATGAAACTTTTCACCCATCACTGCATCAGTAACGGTCTCACTCATCATTCTGCATTCAAATAAATGAAATATCCAACAAGAAAAGTGATATGTCAATAAAATGGCTGGTGACAGCTAAGTGGGTCTGAGATTAAAGTATACCTATGCTTTGCCATGAGCAGGTTTGTTTTCATTATTTATGTAGCCCCAGAATATACTTACATACCTTTACTGCTCTATTAGGCGCCAGGAGTTGAAGTGAAGAGTTTAGATGTTACAACATTCTTTAAAATAAAGGTGCATTCATCTGTGATTCTAACATCAGTTTTGAATCGGTTTCCAATAAGCATTTATTATTCAAAACTTTTCTGAGACCTTATTTAAGGTCCTGCACATTGTTGATTGAGAAGACTTGTGCTATTTTAATATGAAATATTTTTGGAGACGTAAGGTAATGTAAAGAGAGAAAATGTAGTATCTTAAGCAGCTAATCAAATACCACAGTGTTGTAGTCAGTGGAAGATTGTTCCTGCCCTTTGCACATTGATGTTTTGTTTACTGAAACAGCTAATAGGCTTTATACTACATATTCCTCCTTGCATATAACAGGTCAATGCATTTTAACTATGGCTTTCATGTTTGAAAGTACAAGCTCTTCTGATTCTCAATACACTGAGTTTATACTAACACATTCACATAAATGAAGCTTGTTCCTTTTATTTCCACTGTATGGTTTCTTTGCAGTAGTCCCTGACAGCTGTAGTGGGACTTCTAAATGTAAATGAAAATATAGACATTTACTTTAGGTCGAACCCCTTGAAAACAGTGTAATCAATAGTTAAAATACATATGTGTTTTTTCTGCTTTAGCCACCAAATGATTTTGTATTTCTGTTTATCGGGTTCTAATGATTTACAGTTTTCTGCCTCATTGAGCTACGAATATCATTCTTGCTTCAGTTTAACTGTGATCACTTTCTAGTTAATTGAACAGTGATAATAATGATAATAATAATAGTCTAATGATCAGGCTGACCTGGCAATCTGCATTGAGGAGCCAGGAAATAGGTGTGTCACCTGCCTGGCTGTGTACTGTAAGGAGGAATAGCACCAGCTGCAAAGAAATACAATGTTTAGATCTTTAGGAGGTTAAACAATTAAAATGCAGTTCATGTAATTCAAAAATACATTTACCTGATTACATGGTGATCCATTTTAGGATGCTGCAGTTAAACAAAGCCTGCCCCCCTTTCTCCAGGGGTTTTCAACTGTTTTTGGGAATGTGGGTACATGTCCAACCTTCCTGCCTAGAATTGTATTTCTTCCTGACAACCATCAAACTCACGCCTTATGATACTTGCTGCCTTGTCACGAATAATCCTGAAATTAAAATTTTTTTCTTGCCAAAACCTGAAGTTCCCATTTCAGGTTGAACAGGTCCACTTGTGTGTGTACTACTAGCTAGCTAGTACTAGCTAGTTGCTGTGTTAGTTCTGGTTCACTTCAGTGCTGACCATTCATCACTGCATTCCTCTGACAATGATATAATATATATAATAGAATAATAATATAATAGAAAATGATGCCTAATTCTTCAGAAAGAGGGTGGCAGGATTGGCTTGGTGGCTAGATCTGAATTCCTAGATCCTAGGTTTGAATACTAGCCAGGACACTAACAGCAAACTGTTTCCCCTGGACACTCTGGTTTTCCCCACATCTCCAAAAATACATGCAGTTCAAATGTAAATAAAGTTTTTTTTGCAAACATTTGAATTTGTAAAAGCTAATTTTAAAAAAAGAATGCATTTTTTGGTTGGAATCACATAAATAGGCTTTCCCCTTGGACTTTGCACTTTTGTTTTGGTGCACTTGAAATGTATTTAGCTATAATCTTAATGTTCTATTGTACTGTAAGGTTTATAATTCAAGACAAATGTATGACTTGATCCAGATTTAAACCACTCCTGTACTATGTATTGCCTTCTATACCAGTATGGACTGCAGTATTGTAATTTACACAAAAACACATGCATTTCCATATGGATCTGAGAATACTTGTTTTTCCAGGTCCTTTGTTGAGTTTTTTACAGTACATCTCAATGCTATCTATGTTCAGATAAAATAATATACTCAAAACAGGTTGTTTGAAGCTATTTTTTTGCAAATAAAGCAATGTTCATAATATGTACACACACGGTTCTTTGCAAATAATCCTCACTGCTGGCAATGGTTGCATGATCATTCAGACAACAGCTTGATTACAATTAATAAATGTTCCCAATAACCACAGGACCAGTTTCCATACAACTATATTTTTTTGTCTGGTAAAGTACAGATACTACCTTGTGAAGAAAGATGAAAATAGGTGTGCAAGTAATGTGAACAGAAAATGAAAAGAGCTGTGTAATAAAAAAACTGTGCTCAAAAGATGATGAAAAATGACAGGCTTACAGAATAGATATAAGACGGTGAATATCTTTCATTTATCCTTTTATTCTGGTTGCAGCTGATCTTCCAATAATGGATGAAAATAAAGGGGTCATTTCATGCATTACAGCATACAAAATGTAAGAAAACAGTACAAAATACTGCAATCTATACACAGACAAAGGAAAATATAAACTTCTGTATGAAGCAAAACATCAAGGTATAAATGTTTTTTTATTAAAGCTGAAGTTTGATCGGATCAGATGTTTCATTTCCTGGCTTTATTCCTCAACAAATCCACATGCTAAAGAAATTATTAAAAAAAATAATTCCATTTTCATTACCAAGCTTTTGTTCCAGTGACATAACCTCTGAATATCTGTGCTTCTCTATGTAATTCAGGCAAATCATGGCTGGTGGGAGGGACTGAAATGGTGCTGTTCATAGCTTCCTAAATGCAAAACTTTATGGTAATGCCCTAATGTAATGCTAAGCCTCTATGTACTGAAATTCAATGACTGAAAAGGGTGGGAATACGTGCTAGATGTTGAATGAAATACAAACAGAAAATAAGGTGGGCTGTATCTGACTCGACAGGTTCTAATGCACATAGCAATAAACTTAGAGTGTTCAGTGAAATCAATAGATACTTTTTGAATATTGTGCAACTGCGTAAGACTGAAGGTAAGGCTGGAGTTCAGCTTTAATGTATAATAACACATACTAGCTATTTTTCTCTTACTGTTCTTGGGTAATTAAAGGTTGAATGTAATTGTCTGCCATTGATTTCTGCCAGTTTGTTTATCATAATTGATTTATGCGTTGCTTAAAAAAACTCAAACATCTAACCTCACAATTTAAACAATGTGTGTTACATGTATATGTAAATGCTACTTTTCCTGCCATTATATTTTAATACTATTCGCCCAGTCCCATAACTCACACACCGATGCCAACGACATATCCAGCTAAATGATACGATTTGTCTTACCACTTTCATTTGTCTCAAGTACAGAAAAAGATTGATCTGTGTAAGAGTACAGTATGTACTGACCCTTCCGTGCATTTGGATTGCAATTATCTATATGCCACCACTGATAACATTATTTCACCTTACTGCTAGACATATACACATATGCAGAAGAGAAATTCTGCTTGATGCTTGATTGTTACTCAAACATTTAGATTTGGATCAATCAATAACTAGAATTTTTTAGAAAGATGTCAATCTCCATATTTCTCTCAGTACAAGATTTAAATTAGGGCTCCATTTTTAAGCTCTTGGTATTGTATGTAATGTTCATACAATACCCTTTAGGATTCATTTAAATATTTGTGCAAGAAGCGCAGTGTGTATTGATCCATAATCACCGTAATCCATCACAACCAGCTTTTGGCAGCCAACAAGGTTGGAAACAGGTTTTTAAATACAACTTTTTTAAGTTGCTTATTTTATACTGTAATTAAAGGAGAGACACAATTCTTCTTTTATTCATATCTAAAAGTTCATTTCATAGGAAAAGTTAATTTCTGATTATTCAGTTTGATTTATTGCATGCCATTGCTGTTGTCCAGTCTTACACATAATTTCAGAGCCTAGCTGTGGTTTTCAGCACAGCAAAGTTTTTTATTCTTCATTGCTAACTTCAGAGATACATAACTCAACTGCTAAAACTTTTCTGATGCTGATTCAGCTTATGTAGTATATTCCAACTCTTTGCATAATAGACTGGATAGATTTATGCTAATTGTTAATGTGTGATTAGATACAGAGACATATGGACATCTTGAGAACGTTGAAACAGATTTCTTTATTTTTATCCTTCTATATTGCTAAAAATGCCATTATATGCATTTTAAACATTAATATGCAAATGTGTTTTGTATAATTCCAACATGTTTTAAACTTTTTGTTTAAGAATCTACATTTTTTTCTGCTTGGATCTGCCATAGCCACCTATGTATTTAGTAGAGGGTCAATTAACTAGCTAGCTAAATTTAAAGAAACCATGATTCTGATGGCTCAGCATCTATTGTCTTGAGCATATGAAGTCTGCTTATAGTCAATTATTGAATGATTATAAATTGTCATAAAGCTGTTTGCTGAATTTTGGTAACGTACGTTTTCCTGCCCTATTGATAGAAGCATGTTGGATGATCAGACTTCATACAAGTAGCTTTGCCCAGTGACTGAATACATGTAAGTGAGCTGTTAATTGGATTTGGATTCCTGCTGAATTTAAGTAATACAGGTAGTTCCCGGGTTAAGAACATCCGACATACAAACATCTTCTAAATATGAGCGGGACTTCCCTGCTCCCTTGTGTGCGGGAGGGAGGCTTGGAAGGGGGCGGTTTGTATGACTTGCAGAAGAAATCTTTTGGTAAACACAGCTGAGGGGGTGAGCTCTTCCGCAAGCTCTTGTAACTCTTTAATGACCTAGACAAACATACAAATTCAACTTAAGAACAAACCTACAGTCCCTATCTCCTATGTAACCTGGGGACTACCTGTACTTTGTTGACGTTCTTCCTCCCCATTTGACAGGGCAGTGAAAGTAGATACAGCAGACTGCAACTGCAAATGAGCACTGCAACACAACCGACTGGCTTCTTGTACTGCCCTTCCATGCTCAGCCTGAGCTATGCCGTATAGAGGATTGCAGGAAGCTGAATTCAGATACTTTTTAAGCTTGCAATAAAAAATGCATTTCATTATTTATTAAACACAGAGTTGCATTGCAATAACTGTAGTTTATGAGTTAATCTTTAATTCTCACTTTTTTGATCTGTGAGTTGCTCTGTTACTTTGGCCTTTGTATTTTGTTGAAAGCTCTCTAATAATTTCTCATTCCATTATCTATATATATATATATATATATATATATATATATATATAAATGATCTCACATTACTATAATAATATTTATCAGTTCTGCAAACATTATCCCTCCGCAATCAGATTCCAGTAGGTCCTGCGCTGTCCCAGTTCCTTCTTCTTTCTGGCACAGACCGGACAATCCCATCTGCTTCTTCCAGCTTCTGATCGCATCACCCAATCTCACAGTGCACAGGCACGAGTTTGGTTGAAAATGTAAAAAAAAAGTGCCACCTCACTGGGCATTAGTGAGATCATCCTTTTTACATTCCAGGAAAGCCCCTTATGATGTGTGACTGATCTTGCAGAAGATGCAGCTCAAAGCCTTTTGGAATATGTGACATATACAGGTCCTTCCCAAAAAACACACATTTTTTACTATATAAAATGGTTCACTTTGATGTTTGTATTTTTTGGGCTGCCATTTTTAAGTTTAATCACATAGTGACCATTCTGAAATACTGTGAAATGCATAAACTATCATTATTAAGATTAGCAACTGATTAGAGAGCGTTCTATGTACTGCTAAGTGTGAAATTGTGAGACAGATGCTGGAATGCAGAGGTCCCTGTTTAAAAGCTTCAAGGTGAAATATGCATATGATATAAAAAGACATGTGAGTTAAAATTCTAATGAAATTTGGACAGTAAAGGAAGCCATTTTATTAGTCATCATTAAGTTGGAAGCTCCGTGAATGAAGTGTTTACTGTGTTCAATATAACAAAAAGAGCTAAAGGAGAAAAATAATCTAGTACGTTGGCATAAAACAGAAAGATGAGGTTTATATTATGGAGAAAAACATTGAAGTGTTTTTTTAAAAATGTGTTTAACCACAACATGGTTGAGAAATTAGAAAAAGGAATTCATAACAAAAAGGTAAAGTATACAATTTGGGCGTTTATAAGCACCTTTACCACGACTTACAGACAGCTTATTTTCACTCTATCATTTAGGACCACGACTGAATTTTCCTGGATTACCAATGCAGCCCAGGTTGACTGTTTACAGGCTAACTGAAGTGTAAGTCTGTAGATAAAAATCAGCGTGCAGCAGAAAAACTAACTTGTAAGTGTTTTGCTTTGTATGTTCCCATAATTGGGCCCTAGCATGAGATCAAAATCCAAGTCAAGGTAACAGGCTGCAAATAAAGACTATTGCTTACTATGTAAAAGTCAAAACCACTAGGAATGAAGAGAGATTTATTTAAAATTGATTTTGCAACAAAATTACCAATTTCACTATTATTGAAATTTTTGTTGAAATGGAAACACTCTCCCAGGTTGCCCAGCCTGCTAAAAGTTGTTTTAAAAAATTGTCATGTTGTATTTTTTATCTGGAAAGAATGTCTGTTTTTTTTTCAAGAGTGTAGGGTTGAGAACTCTTTGTATGTGTATTTTCATTTTGGACAAATTTTTTACCGTTAAAATTTTTATGTAACCTTTTTGTAAATGTTTTTTTCTTCCCAGAAGACCTGCTATCTCTATTTTGTCCTTTTTATTTAACTATTTTCAATAGATACATTTCAACAAAATGTCACATTTGTGCCAAAAAAAAATATTTTTCTCCATATATGTATGGAAACAGAATCTCAACCTAGATAACCTTTGCTTGACCACAGGTATGAAAGGGAACAAAACATTTGCGGATCCAAAAATGTATTTCTATTCCACCAAAAGATTCCAGAATACCCAATTTCTAAAAGCCCCTTGTATGGCCTTTTTTATTTATTGCCATAAAACTACATTTGAATAGTTTACATGTCTTTGTATTGGTTGAAGTTCTTATGCACTAATCAAAATTTCATTAAAAGTGTTTTTTCATGGCTTGCATTTGATAAATTGATACCCAACTTTTACCCAGGCCTAAAGTTGTATTTTGTGTGCCCAAATATTACACAGTATTTATACAGTATTTTTAATTTGAAGGTTATCTGCCAGTGGTGGTATGCAGAATAACATGGGATTTTCTTTGATGCTTGTGGATCTCTGTGGCACATATTAGCTGCTCAAGAACATGACTATATCAAGTGCAGTGATATCATTAAAGGTGATTAAAAAAATTACTAGTAGTAATACTAGAAGTAAAATGCCACAGAACAGGTTGTCCCCGGGTTACTTACGAGATAGGGAATGTAGGTTTTTTCTTAAGTAAAATTTGTATGTAAGTCGGAAGAGGCAAATTATTTTAATAAATGCAGTTAGGACTGATGTTTGTCTCAGCATATTTTTAGGCAGCATGGTGTCAGTTACTGTAATAAATCCTCACTGTGAGTTATTCACAAAGCAAAGAAAAAAAACAAAGCGTTTTTCTTGATCAATAAAGAGTTGAAGGAGCTTGCAGTCTAAGCTGTGTTTAGCAAAAGATTTCTTCTGCAAGTCATGAACCCCCCCAAGCCTCCGTCCTGCACACGAGGGAGCAGGGAAGCCCTGTTCGTATCTAGAAGTCGTTCGTATCAAATGTTCTTAACCCGGGGACTACCTGTAAATGATGCATTAGTGTGTGTGTGTAAACATAGTATGCACACGCAGACAGGTAAGCTTTGATCACGGCAAGCAAGTATACAATATCATATGCCATATTGTTTGTGGCATGAAATACTGTCTTCTGTACTATGGCAACCCAGAACACATTTTTTGGTTCATGTGTCTTAATATCATAGTAAGCAACCCTGGTATTTTGATATTGTAGTGTTTGTGTGTGCTTTTCAGAATCTTTACATGCACAATCCTTAGTGCACCTTTTTGGCGTATAAGGCCGACAATCCTTGAGTGCCCAAGGATTCCTTGAGGATAAGATGCCATGTAGATCTAACACTCTTACTGTCCTGGCTTGACAACACTGGCTCTCCGTGGATACAGTACACTATATGTCATCCTAGGGCAAACTTTTTTAGTGAGGGGCCACATAATAAAATTTGAAAAAGGGGCGGGCCGATGGAAGAGTGGGCGGGGAACGTGACGGCATGATGGCATAACCCTGCCCACTCTCCTATAGCAGATATGAGCCTCTGATGGGAGAGCAGGTGGGTTATGTGCAGTGACAGCCCGCCCACTCTCCCATCGCAAGCTCAGAGCCTGTGATTGGAGAGTGGGCAGGTTGTGTGCAGTGACAGCCCATCCACCTCAACGAGCCGGGACGTGTTCCGCGGCTTTGGCCGGTACGGTCCTTCCCCTGACCCTGCTCGGGGTGGCAACATTCAGAGCTGCGGAACACCCAAAGGGCCAAAGAAACCACAGTATACGGCCCGTGGGCCGTAGTTGGCCCATCCCTGTTCTAGGGCATGTGTTGCTGGCTGGATCCTGCATTAGCAAATGAATATAAGGGAAAAGAAGCAGAAAAATAAGGAAACTTTGCCAGTAACCACATCTAGGGACTAATAAGATGCATGTTCTTGTGTTTAGATACATTTTAAAAGCTAGGGCAGAAATAAAATATATCCAGAGTGTTTTTAGAGACACACTTTAAATCATGTTCAGAAACAATATCTAATAAAAATAAATGTTGATCATCTTGCCTTTTTGATTTCTGCAAAGAATACATGGTACTGCCCTCAACCCTAAAAAAGGCATTATAATATACAATATAATATACAACAACCATACATTTTTGTAGGTGTCATAGTAGCTATTTTTTATTCAAAATAGTTGTTTCCGATTAGTTGTTCTTAGCAAAATCTCCAAATCTGAGTCGATTTTCTTTCTTTTAGTTTTTCCTAATTTTGAGACTCAAAATTACATCTGCCACGTTTATTTTTATTGCAGTCATTATGACTGTCATTTGCACAAATACTGAAACTCTGTCTGTTGCAGAGACTTGTGCTAAATCAGAAAGCTATCACTTCCTCAAACTAGAAATTGTGTTAATTTAGTCAATGTTTTATTTAAGGTTTTATTGACTAAGAAATGTGTAGACACTTAGGGGAATACTGAAAGACAATTATGTGTCCTAACTAATAGAGGAAACTTAATAAAAGACTTGCTTGGACTATATAATTTACAACGCTCAGAGACAGCGAAAAAAAAAATGCTTGGAGAGGCACAATGCCTAAGCAAATATATAGATATAAAATGTCAGAGTGACTGACCTTCATGTAAATGATGCATAAATGAACATTTAGGAATTTACTCTAAAAATAACTAAATATTTAATGTCTTTATAACTGCAAATATTTTAATTAAGGGGTTTATAAATACCCAAGGAGGCCCGATAAATAATGTATAACAATGCAAGCTAAATCACAGAAAAATCTACTATTTTTAACATTTACATGAACTTATTACCAAATTTAACTAGTCAATTCTCTGACATAATTTAACTAGTCAATTCTCTGACATAATTTCATTTCACCCACTTCTGGCAGTGTAATTACTGTCTCTACTGGCCATCTTATCTGCCCCTACTATTACCTTCCTACATAACCTTTCATGGAGGAGTGAGAGGGAATATTGCCAATGCATCATCTATAGGGATCCTGTCAGTATAGGCTAATTTCTATATACATCAATCTTGCCAAAAGAAAACTTCATATACTATCCCCCAGATCACCATTTATTATCTCTTGAAAATATTTAGTCAGATGGACCGACTACTGCCGGGAGGGGGCAAGAATTCACACAACCATAAGTAGTTACCAGGTTTACCAGGTAGTACCAGGACATTAGTGAAGCAAATGTTTTCAAAAAATGGACAGATAGCAAAGTATATGAACTCCTTTTATAACAATGCATACAAATGAACCTGTGCTGACGTATCTTATATAGTGCATGGACCTAGTGTGTTATAAGGTAATTAGTTTATTAAACAGTAAGATGGTTACTGCACTTATAAAAGGGATTTGGCCTTTTTTTTAAAAAAAAAAAACCCTCTAACTAGAAAGAAGGTAATTTTTACCTCACATAAAAGGTTTATCCAAACTTTTATGTAAAGTAAAAATTTTAGTTTCGGTCTGCTTTAATAGCAGTAACCAGTAAACATTTCTGTTTTAAAGAAATTTGCTGCAAGATATTAAAACATAATGTGACTGTATTTAAGCAAACCAGTAACAAACGGTTATTGTCATTATTGCTTCAGCTTACAAAGCAGTGCTACCTTTCAATATTTAAACCAGGTGTTAAATTCAAGGTCTATGTTAACATGAATTTGTTAGTTCTCTGTGTTTTTGCCTGGGATTCCACTGAGCATTCAACCTGCTAAATTAATTAGGCTTCTGCCTTCTGTTCTTAGAGCGTGTGTGCATGCAATGTGCCATACGTTTGACACATTAATGTATACACATGTGTGTTGGTTTGTAGGCTCAGCTCCTGAATAAATGGGAATAGTCAACCGTTTGCTATACAACTCTTTGATGTACCAAATAAATATAGGTAAAATGTTATTCTACGGAATTTTTAATAGCTTTATACATATTCCCAGCATATATTTATCATCATTTCTAACCAAACACTCAGCAGGTGCTAAACAGTTCATAATAATTAAGTCTGTTGATGTTCAACCCTTCAACACAGGAAATGTATTGAAGATCACTTAAAGGGTTATATAGATGAAATAGGTTGGTCCCTTGAGCTTTGAGGGAGGGAAGTTTTACCTTCAATATTTGCTTTAACTACTGATTTATGTAATTTAAAACAAGAAGTACAGGATTTTTTTTTTAGGTGAAACAGCAAGAAAAATGTAACTAATTGTCAAAATTAAGATGGTTTAGAATTGTAACTTGAAATTTACTTAATTTATGCTGGATAAATGAATATTGATAATTGGATGTGAAATATTATACCACAGGGTTTGTCAAATGATCTTGTTATTATGAAAATTCAGGACTTATTTTTCATACCAATTTTTACCAACATCTGTAGATATATACCTGAGTGGAGAGATGATGAAAGCGGCCATATTTTAAAACAAATCCCAGATGACCTCAATTTCTTATCTTTAATTAGAATTTCACTTTTTTAGTTTTTTTTGAAAAAAAGATTGTCCTTTAATATGCTTTTAATACATTTTACTTATTATAAAGTGCGGCAGAATATGATTTTATGATAATATTAATAATGATAGAGTTTGGGATTTATATGAACTTAATGAATAGTGGAAAATGAATGAATAGTGGAATTGAGTACTGGTAAAATATTAAGGTTCATCAAATGCAGTATATTTTAAATTTAAAGTGGACCTAGCATTTAATATGTTTTTCACAGTAAAGCAAACCTGCTTCTAAAATCCCTGCAGAAAAGATTTTTAATATTTGCTTTTCCTACTGTCTGTGCTTCTGAACACTGCTGTAATGAAGAGATATTGTCTCTCCTGAAACTGGCACTCGTTTCAATGTCAATTTCTTGGTCCCCCACTGTGCCCAGCAGTTTTTCATGTCAATCTCTAAAGTCACTACAGGACACAGTATCAGTGTAGGTTGGGGTGCAATTGAGCTCAGAAGGATACTAGATCAACATTTAGAGTTTCTATTTCCAAAAAGACTTTAGGTTCCAATTACTTTTAATTACAGCCATGCTGGGGATGCAGGAAGTAGAAGAGACCAGTATTAACAATTCTATTCTCAGGACACAACCCGCCCACTCCCCAATTGCAGGCTCAGACCTGCAATGCGAGAGTGGACGGGTTCTAGCATAATGACATCACTCAGGGGGGAATTCCTTCCCCTTTAAGTGACACCCGGCTCCCTGCGCATGCACGGTCCGGAGCCGGTAAATTTAGTGGTCCGTAGGTCCAAAAAGGTTGGCGACCACTGATTTAGGATGTGGCAAAACCCCCCAGGCCTCAGCAAACACCCCTAACTAATACCACACAGCTTAGCAATAGCTACCAGGCAACAAGAAGCCTACAATCAGTAGCCTACAATCAGTAACCCTTGCACTGGTCATAGATCCAGTCACATCTCTCTTGCTTTTTTTCCCATGCTCCCTACTTTCCACCTGGTCAGAATTTGACCTTCATGTCAGCGAAGTCCAAATACCTCCAGAGTTTCTGTTATCCTTGGCTGAGTGGTTCATTGCACCAAAAGACCACAATTGTTTGCAAAGGAAGGGGGGGCTAGCATGGTGGCAGTATTGAAGCCCCTGGTAGGAAAGCCCCTAAACATGACATTGCTCCGAAAGATATCTATCCAAGTACTAAGCTACCAACAACAAAAATGTTTCTTGCCTATAAAAAAGGCACTGATAAATCACAAACAGGACTACCAATGTTACAAAAACTCATTTATACGCGTAAAACAAATAATATAGGTTATAAAGTGTAAAAGTTAACAATTGGTTGTGCCCACAACAATTACATTGCTAAAGATGTGGTTGTACTTTAAAACAGTAGCCCTTTGGCTGTTTAAGGTAAAGTGACAGTTCCTCCTGAAGGTATACTTACCTTTCTGGTGCTCTGTTGCTGCCTTCCTGCTCTGTTTATTACCTGGGCTTCTGGGTAAGGGGGAGCATGTGACTTTCAAAAGTGAATGTCTCAATTACTAGTCCTCCTATTTAAATTCACCAGAGCTTATCCAGGTTAGAATCCTGCAACAGAGAGGCAAGTTAGGAGTTTGAATTAGTAAATATACCTATATTGAGAGGTATTTTTACTTTTCTGTTAATAGGCAGGGAATGGGTCTCCTTAAGCAGTCTATTGTTTCAGACTAAGATACATATATTTCCCCAAAAATTACAATGAACATATTTGAATATAGCTAAACTCAAAATCCGGTAATACACCTGTCGTAGGTGGGTACTGTATCTATGGACAAGATACTGTAGTTTGTCAATGTAGGTTGCTCCCCTGATTTCTCCTAAACAACACCAATGCAGCCACCAGATATCAGGAACGGTAAACTGTGATATATAACAATTTTTTTTCTGGTTTTTGATATTCTTTAATTGTAATTATATTTTAAAAACAATGGTGGATAATTTAAGACTGACAAGACATACCATGTATATTACAAGATTCTCCGGAGTTTTGTATATAATTAGCTTAGTAATGAGACTCCCAGAATGTTTCTCTCTTCTGAACAGCATGCAGGGGTCACAGTGTCACTATCATTCATTCTTTAATTCCTCAAGAAATCTGTAACGGTTCCACTGGCTTTTAAAAAAACAAAAAAAAAAACTGTACAATGAATAAAAGTGACACTTTGACCCATCCATGCCACTTAGCAGAGAGCAGCATTTTGGAAGTTTCAAAACTAAGCTAATAATGTACAGACTTCAGAGATTCTTGTTATGAAAGCCTGTGTTATATGAAATGTCTTTAATTAAGGACCAACTTGTAATACCCCTCTGCCCAGTACCTCTCTTCTTGTACAGGAAGGAATTCTCACCCTTCATATGTGAGTCCTAAAGGACAACTTTGGTATATTAGAGTGGAATTCAAACCAATTTATTTTAGCTTTAGATAGAATGGCAAAAGGCTTAGAGACTCTGTATTTGTTAAAGTTTTAACTGCTGTTATAGTTCTTATTGTGAAGATTTCTCATAGCTGGGAAGTAAGAAGAATACAGAGGATCTAGCCCCTCCATATAATATATATATATATATATATATATATATATATATATATATATATATATGTATATATATATACACAGTGCTTTTCCTCTAAGAAAAAAGATGCCAGAAGTCACATCTTGTTAACCTCTTCTTGGGTTCTAATTCTGTCCGTATTTTCATGCAAAAAGTCTTAAATTTTTGCATGAAAATTTATTTTAAATTGTCCCCCTTTAATTCTTGAGCATAACTCACCGAAATATGTCCAATAATAAATAAATTTAATAATAAACTTTTAATAAAAAAAACAAAAATCTGTTATTAAAAAAATACAGAAACATGTAATATACCTGTACAGTAGCATGTATTAAATATATATATATATATAATATAAAGATTTCTTTGTATTGGACTCAATACAGCTATTTTGTATTAAATCCAATACAAAATGTTTTGAATTTCCCACCACTTCTCCCGCCTGCAACAACACATGCACCGATGTTACCAGGAAACCCCTGAGAACGTCTCTGCAGTCGCCGGCTGAAAATCGAAGAAAGAAGACGTGTCCCGAGGACTTGCAGGGACCAGCAGGATGCCGGTGGACGCCAACAGAACAAGGTAAGTGGGTTTTTCTATGTTTTTAGTGACCCCGAGTTCGACTCGGCATTACCGCTAGGAGGGTAATCCTCCCAAGTCCAGGCACTGTCCGTCACCTTCCCCCTCCCTCCTCCAGATATGGTGCCAGACCTTTGCCCCAGAGAGCACTTCATACAGAGGTATGTGAGGAAAAGAGAGTAAGGAAAGCTTTTATGAGGGCTTTAAAGTTGTAATTCTCCTTTGGAAAATCTGTCGAAAAAAGGTGCTGGAACTCCGTTCCGGTTCAATGAGAAACAAAGCCCTGTGTGTGTATATATATATATATAGCTTGAATTTTACTTTACAGCAACAATATCATGAAAGATAAAATATCTAATATTTTAATTCAAGAAGTTGATTGGCTGTGCCTGACCCTGAATACGTGTGCAGATCAGAATAACTAGAATGAAGCAAGATGCCCTTTCCTCAATACAGGTCATTAAATCAAAGTATTAAGGAAAGAGGGTCAGCTTGACATCCTGGCAACTAGCATTTTTAGAAGGTACTGTTTCGTTTTGAATTTATAAAATAGCAATTTCACCAAGGTGCCCTTAATATAGGTGACTTCTTTTAAACAAGGAACATGATAACTGTTAAAATGAATGTAAGTTCTTTATTGATAGGCGAAAAAAGCTAATCTATCTGCCATACTGCTTTCTTTTCCTACCAGCATGCTTCTTGTTATATCTAGTACATGAATTGACTGGCTCCTTGTCCTTGGACTGCTGGCTTAAACTCCACCAAAATCAAGAATTTACACTTAAATTATAAAAGCAATACATTTAATGATGTACTAAATTGTATGTCAAGGCACAAAAAACATATAAATCTCTGGAAAACATGTGCATTTCCCATAGTATATTTAAACACAGTACAGACAAATAACGGCTGATGTGCTAGAAATATATTATCCTGCCTTTAGATCTTTGACATGACAACACAGCCCCGAATTTTTAAGCAAGCGCTGTCCTTACTTCTGATGAATTACATTGAACACAGTCCTCTCCTCATCTCCTTCCCCCTCAATGGGTTAGGACAGAAAGCAATGGATGTTATCAGTTCACAAGATTTCTAGCAAAACCAGCATGTGTTTTTTTGGACCTATTAAATAGATTGCACAAAATACTGTCCATGGTATATTTGTCAGATCATTATGAAGTTCACTGTTAGCATTTACAGAGCTGTGTTCATTTATGTATATTTATCTGCCTACAGCTTAGCTTTAAGAATAAGCTTTAAGACTAAACCTGTAACGGTACACTTTCCTTATATTTTATGAATAGGCTGAAACAGCAGTGGTTTTGGCATCCCAGTCATTAAACCATAAGGAAAGGGCCTGATTTATTAAAGCTCTGTGTGATTGAACAAACCTGAAATGGATTTTATTAAAGTAGTTTCCTAATATTTGGCAAATGTTTTCAATCCATGAGCAAAGCCATTCCAGGTTTGCTGGATCACCCAGGTTCACCCAAGATAGTCTTTTTCCTCCAGTCTTGGTGAGCTTTAGTAAATCAGGCCCACAGTGTGGAACAATGGACTGGAGAGGATACACTTTCATCAGTGAAGCTGTGTGATCCAACAAACCTGGAATGGATTCCTTCAAAGTAATGTGCTATTTGCTAGCCCCCCTAGCATTCTAATTCTGTCATTTTTTGATGCAAAAAGTGATCCTATTTTTTTTGCGTGGAAATTTTTGTTTATATTGTGGGCCTGTAATTCTTAGGATTAACTCCCGGGTATAATAATTATATTTATTTATTATATTAGAATCATAAATTATAAAATAATACATAATTATAAATCATTATTATAAAAAAATAATGAAATATTAGCCCAAAACAATGTAATTTATCCAAAAAAAAAAATGTTATCAAAAATTTCCTTCTGAAATTTTCCAAACAAGGGTGCAATATTATTGATAAATAATAATATAAATTATATGCAGATTTTAGAAAAAAAAAATGTACTTCAATTCAGGAAGTGATCAAAAAGTCATTAAAAGGTCAGATCAAGGTCAGGGCCAATAGCGTGCAAAATGTAAATCAGGGCAGCGGGCAATGATGCTTGGTGCACTACAATATGTATGTATACTTTTATTATATGTTTTGATGTGTTTTTACTTTAAAAAAAAAAAATTAAAAGCAGATTACATAGTAATCTGCTTTTAAATTTCCCGCCCCCAGAATCCATCACTCCACCGCATCATCCGGAAGATGTCACACATCTTGCCGGGTGATGCGGTGGGGATGTCCCCGCCCTACTTCATTCCCCTGCTCGCATCTCCCGGAGGCTGATCTCCGAGTGATGCGAGCAGGAGAGTGAGCAGCGTGGACATCATCCCCTTATCCCGGAGGCTGAGATCAGCCTCCGGGAGTAGGGGATGATGTCCCCGCTGCTCACTCTCCTGCTCGCATCACCCGGAGATCAGCCTCCGGGTGATGCAAGCAGGGAGCAGGCAGTAGATCCAGGGGCTGCTGCCAGCGGGAAATCTCCGCTGGTATCACCCCCTGGATTTACTATTGGTGATCGCATCTGCAGTTAGATGCGATGCACCAAGCAGAAATCCTGCATGGTGCATCGCATCTAACTGCAGATGCGTGCATCGGGGTGGTGGGGACCCGGGCGGTATTTAAAATTTTAAATTTCCTGCCTGGCCACGCCCCCCGATGGAGAAGCGCCCCGCCATCACAGCGGGATTGTGAGATCGCCGCTGGAGCGCGGGGATAAGGTAAGAAGAACCCTCAAAGGTACCCCGAGTGTGACTCGGGATTACCGCTTTTTGCAATTTTTTCCACCCCGAGTCACACTCGGGAATACCGCTAGGGGGGCTAGCAAATAATTTGAATCCTGGACCAGATCCATTCCAGGTTTGCTGGATTATCGCGCTTCACTGATGAAAGTGTATTCTTTCCAGCCTTGGAGAGCTTTAATAAATCAGGCTCAATGTCTTACACGTTTAAAGATCAGGATACTACAGTACATCAACAGCTGCCATGATAGCAAAAGCATCATAACAAATGCAAGCTTACTGTTATGTAATGAAGAACAAACAATGCTTAATCATACAGACAAAGCTATTAACGGAAGTATTATCATGAAGAAGAATAGTTTCATTAACCAATGTAATAAATCAATGTTCCACCCATATATTGTCATAACGATAGCATCAAAGTATTGATTTGTATCCACTAACCTATTAGTGTAATGTCAATGGCAGGATGATGTTATCTGTTTTGTTTGATTGTAAAAAAGATTTAGAGGATTGCACTAAAATGATTCTATTATATTTGATATTCCATCATAACCATGACTGCTAGCAATGCAAATGGCTGCTGTTCACATTTAAGATGTTGATTTACTAAGTGAGGTGAAGTGTTGTGATATGCATCTCTATCTCTATCTTTATCTCAAGCCACTAGAATAGTGGTTGCCAAACTTTTGGAGCTTGCGCAGCACTAAATTTATGGACTCTGGGCCACGCATGCATGGGGAGCGTGTGTCACTCATAGGGGAAGAAACTTCCCCCAGAGTGACGTCCAGAGACACAACCAGCCCACTGCCCTGAGCCTGCGATTCATAGGGGGCAAATGGTTCGTGGCTCTAAACTGGTACGCCCCCCCCCCCCCCAGCAGCGTCCTTCTCCTGACCCAGCTGGGGGGCACACTGGCCAGAGCCACAGACCACCAAAATTTTCTCTGGTTGGCGACCGCTAGAAGAAGAAAATTTGTATGGATATCAATACAGATACACTTCTTATCAGTTAATTACTTAGACTCGTGATGGGCAATGCTATTCATGCATGTCCATGACATGAGAGATGTGCGGAGTAACTTGTTCTGTTTATTATTGTGCATATATATACAAAGAGAGAGAGAGAAAGAGAGAGATCGAGAACACAAGGGCATGCCCTTGTACTAGAAGTGGGAAGGTTCAAAGCTAACTGACTTTCAATACAGTCAACAGGTGGTAAATGTAAACATAGGAGAAACATAAAGCTATAGTTAGACAAAACAACTAAAAAAGAAAACCACAAAAATAAAAAAAATCAGGAGACACTGGACCACTTGATCATTTTCTGTTGCCACTCTTCCATGTATATACATAGTTATAAATGAACACAACATTTCCCAGCCTTTTTGCTCACCACATCTAGTCAATACCCTACATAAAGTAGTAGTTCTGTTGTTCCCGTAACTGCATTGGAAAAGTTTGTCATCAATTTCGCTAAGTGTCTGTGGCAATTAGCTAAATGTTGATGATGACTGGATTAATAGTAGTGTTAAATATTGATTGTGTAATTGTGACTGAAGTATGGTATAAATCTTCTACACAATAAGATAGTTAACTCTCAGGCACAAGACATATAGCAACTCAAATTACTGTCAGCAGCAATGAAATTCTTTCATTGCAGGGCCTTGGGGGAGTGCACCTGTATGAATGTTTTATAACTGTCACTTTTTAGTCACTAAAAGTTACAATTATGATCCATAATGGAATACACTGGTGATGGTTTGTGACAGTTTTATTTATAAGCATCATGAAAAAAGAAAAAAAAGAAAAGCCTTCAAATAACAGCTGTGATGTATATATAGATACCCCTCTGTCTATAGACATGTGTACTTTCTATTTTTTAAGGATTTATGTGTGTGCTTGAGGTAAAAAAAGGGGTAAAACAAATATGTAGGGGATATAGATAAATGGAAAAGGCCTTTAAAATCATAATACCCATAGAAGACATGACTATGAGCAAGACAGCCAGGTTACCATCACCTGTCATATAAATCAGTCAAATAAAAAAAACATTTCATAAGGATTTGGATTTTCAGCACTTTACTGTTACTCTATATTATGCTTGAAACACTTGTTAATTAGAAGAATAATTATTTGTACTTTTGCCAGTCATTTTTAGTATATATCCCCTGGCAGGCTAATCTGTCCAAAAAAATGAACATAAAATTGAAGGATATTGCTGAAATGTCTGGAAAAATGGTTTTTATACGAACAGAGGTTGCAAAGATAGTAACCCCTAATGCTACTTGCGCCCCTCATTTTACTATCCTTACTATTTTTATTCTTACTGGTATCCTTCACTTATAATCTTCATTTTATCTTCTTTTTATCCTTCACTATATTATTACAGCATGTATTTGCACTAGTATACTAGTAATGAATAATGATTAATTAGTAAACTAGCAAACCTGGAAGTGATTTCTTAAAAACTGTTTTACAATTAGTTGTCAATAATTTTCTGTCCTGGACCATTCCAGGTTCTCCCGTGATAGTTTAAATTCTCCAGACTTGGGGAGCTTTAATAAATCAGGGTGAATAGGTGAGGGGTGTATCAGTGGATAGTATACCTAACAGTAGGTTACTGTCTAGGGAATGATTGGGGTAGAGCAAACGAAGAGTACACAGTTGTGAAAAGTGGGTGTAATGGATTGAGTAAAAGTTGAGAGCACATCTGGTATGTCACACTTGTGGGATACTGAAAAAAACAATACAGTTTAAAATGTGGTTTGGAGAAGATTAAATAATTAACTGGTTAAAGTTATGTTTTAGATTCTTTCCTGACATTCATAAGGCTTGCTTCTAGTAGTTAACTGCTTAGATTTTTTTCACATAATACTTTTTATCTTTATATGTCCTTTTCTTCTTTTTTTATTATGGATAAATATCAAATGTAGCACAGTGGTCCTGTTTTAAGCACCAAAATGAAAACATTGATTTGTAACTGGGCTGGAATAGCATGTCTTGCAGTACAATGGAAGGTTTTGTAATCTATGACTGAAGCATGTCTTCAACAATTTCTATTGTACATTTTCAGTCTCTAGTCATTTCCTAAAGCACGTGTTAAGTCTCTTAACATCTCTTGTGTTATGTCTATAGTCTTTGACCATCACTTGCTTGGCTGGTTGCATGCTTACAGTTTCTGACACATTTCTTTAGCATTACATTACCCAAATAGTTTGTGCGTAAGTTGACCACAGGTGGTCTAGAGCAGCATTTCTCAACTGTTTTAATCCTTGACATATTTTTAGTTCTCAAACCAATATCTCTGGTATGTCCAATTCAAATTACCTGACCGGTGCGCCCCCATCTCCCATTGCAGGCTCTCCCATAAACATTATTATTATTATTATACGGTATATAGTGCCATTATATTACACAGCGCTGTACAAAGTCCATAGTCATGTCACTAGCTGTCCCTCAAAGAAGCTCACAATCTAATGTCCCTACCATAGTCATATGTCATTAATGTAGTCTAAGGTCAATTTTTTTAAGGGAGAAGCTGGGGGGACAGTAGCGTAGGGCTGTGGACACAACAAAAGTTGTTGTGTCTATATGCGGGACATGATTAGGAAAGTCAGGAGAAGGACCCTGCTGATAATGTCCCTTGAATAGACTTTTGTTGTGTCCACAGCCCTGCCCTACTGTCCCTCCAGGATGTTAACAAGAAGGTCTCAGCCTGTGATGGGAAAGTGGGCTGGTTCTGGCATTATGACATCACTCTGGGGGAAGTTTCTTCCCCTTTAAGGGACATACGGCTCCCCGTGCATGCGGGGGATTTAAAATTATAAACATGGTGGTCTGTGAGGTCTGAAAGATTGAAGTTGGAGGAACCCTTGTTGAGAAAAATGCATTTCTTTAGCATAGGAAACATTAGTGCATGCCCAAGTTCTGAAAAAAAAAAATGTAAAAGGGTGTAATAAAGAGTTCTGGAAGCTAAGTTCTTCTGTGGGGAATTTGGTATGGGTATAAATAAAAGGATTGGGTTTAGCAGACAGGCAGTGGAAGAACATTAAATGACATGACAGAGATTATATCATCTATAGTCACAGTTGCAAGTAAATCAGTAATCAAAGCCAGAAGTCTAGTTTGACAGGTAGTGTGACTGGAACACTAACCTTCTGCCTTAAATGACAATGCTGTTTCAGCCCTAGGATGAGTGTTGTCATCCAATGACAGAAGGTATTTCAAGGTCATTACTTAGAAAGAATAATATGTACATAACAATACAAATTGGATAGATTATGTATATGGTCATCATGCCAACATTACTATTCTCTTGGATTTTTGTTTTTTTGCATCTTTGCCATCCTTAACAATAAGGTAACATTTCATTGATTTTGAGCATTTGCCTTCATATTGGGTTATGAGACTTTTTTTTTTTAACTTGATGCAGAATTTGAAGCCTCATTTTCTTTTTAATGCCATAGGGAAATTGTATTATAAGCACATGATCAAGAGTAAACGTAAACATAAAACTTAGAAATCATCTCTAACCAACTCACTTCTTCCAATTAATCACAGAAATGGGCTCATTAAGCCAGCCAGTGCCTGGTAATAAATCAAGTACAGCTATAAAGTAGTCATTCACTGCTGCTGCACAAGCATATTTATTTTAATATCACACAGATTTTCTGAAATACATATAATAATAATGGAAAAATACAGATTTACACCGATGTGTGTTTCTTTGATTTTGCAGATTGTTATAAATAAAAATCACAAGGTTTTGTGAAATAGTATGCACTAATATCTGCTGACCAACATGTAATATCAAATTAACATCAACATGACACCATAATTGAACCAAACTGCACTAACAACATGTTTTGTATCCTGGCAATTGGATGAAATATTAGAAGTAAATCCAGTTTCATTCCTTAGTAAAAAAAAACATGAACTGTGATTGTTCTGCGTTGGATAAACTTTTTTCAGAGTGCTGATTGTAGTAGATTTTTTGCTTACTTCTGAAGGAATTATGGTAAATAATATCATGTGTGAGAAGCATAGCTGTACAGCTCTCAGCTTGTGAACATCGTTAAAGACATAAAAAAAGCCAATGCCATCAGGGGTTTTACTATATTGCCTATGCAGATAACCTAGACAACTGGGTAAAAAATGCTTGTTGTGGTTGTAAGTATTTATCAGCACATTTCATGTTTTAAAGAAACAAGATGCTTAGCACGTAATACTCAAAAACAGTAAATAAATTATATTAAATCTTGTAAATACCTAACAGAACACTGTATACCGAGTGATTAAATATGTCTCTCACTTGAAAAATACACTAATGGAGTCCATCACACTGTGTAAACACCTTCCATTTGTAACTGACATTTAAATAATCATTTATAAAATAAAAAAATGGTATGACCTGAAAAAACAAATAGATCCATTGTTTAATGTTGTCAGAGAATAAAAGAATAAAGCTAACTGTCAGTTTTACCCAGAAGAAGTGACCTAGTAGATGAATTTAACGGTTTGGTGACAGAACCATGCATGGTTACTTTAACACTGCCATGGGGACACACAAACAAATACTGCATGCCTGCCATGCATCCACTCTTTTAAAGAAACAAGACTGAGTAAATAATTACTTAAAATATAGATTATTGTGCCTTGCTGAAAAGGGCATAGGCTGCTCACTCTATTATAAGTAAGTTTGTGGTTATTTCTACTGCCGAACCTTCAAACTTTTATGCAAAATTGCAAACCCATGGTAGTGGAGAACCTGAATATTATCCCCCTCGCTCAGGGAAGGTTTACTCTTCATTGTGTGATTTTGTGCAGATTCTCATTGCTGGCCTTTGTGACAGCTGGTGACAGTGACTGGTGACAGTGACAGCAGTACTAGAAGAACCATTCTTCATGGAGCTGCTGCAGAGAGACACTACATGAAGCATTTTTCTACAAGTAGAAAGAGATGCCACTTTCACGCATGAGATCGGCTCTCTTTTTTTGCCTTCACAGAGGCTATGTCACCTGATCTCGCACCTGTGCAGTGCGAGATCGGGTGACGAAGAAGTGTGACCGAAGAAGACGGAAGAAGAAGATTGAAGATGGCGGCACCTGGCTCTTCCTCTGCGCCAGGATAAAGAATATTTCCAGGATCGTGGGAAGGACCAGTGCCATCAAGGGACCAGCGTAATTAAAGGTATTTTTTTGTTTTTAGTTTAGTTCCACTTTAAGCTCTTTCCCTTATCACAGCTAATATTCTTGGGATCAACTACAAAGAGAAGAGGTAGAGTAACTTAACTATGGATGGATGAACATTCTAGGTAAGTCCATTGGAAAAATTACGATTCTCTGGGACATCAGCCAGGACATTTCCCTCAAAGTGTAAAATTAGGTAAAATGCAAAAATGTACGTGTGTTCACTCTAAAATCACGTCTTGTAAAGAAAAAAAAGTCTGTTAAAAAATCCAAAAATAAGTTATATATTTTTAATATGAAGTCATGCATTTATCCAGAAATAAATGTCCATTACAATAAGTAAGTTGAAGCAGATTTTGAGTTAGGTTTGTGGCAAATAAATGAATGTTAACAACACTGTAATTAATTACAGTTTAAATACTTTAACTTACGTTCAACTGCTGAGAACACTAATGCTTAACACGGCTGGCTGATTGCAATCTGTACTAAACATCAATTTAGCATCTTTTCTCTCTCTCTGATGAAAGGTTATAACATATAGTGTTGAATGTATACAGTATGGACAATTGTACATATTCTCATCTGATTTCTCATCTGCTTTCAAGTTGTGATACTGGCAAATGATTAAATCAAGACGTATCTGTAAAACAAAATGTTTGGAAACCAATACTTCTGGGAGTGTCAAACTTCTGGGTCCCCTGCAGCTATCACAGGTTCCTCCTATTGATGTCCAAGTCATTACAGGATGCAGGAATTACATAGAGGTCAGTAGGAGGAACCAGTCAGAGCTGCGGGGGACCCTGAAGCTCAGCACTTCCGAAAACGTTCCCCTTTGATTTCCTGTGAAGCTTTTATCAGGATTGAAGAGGAGGACAAATCTGTCCTTCTCAACTTTCATCCTCAGTGCTGCACTTCCTTAACCAGCCCCCACTGACACCCTGTCCTCCCTGTTATATATTGTCTGCTTTTACTGCCATTTCCTTTCCTCCTCCTGTTCATGATCTGGTCCCTCATACTGCATAGAATTGATCAGCTTTTAGAAATTTGCTTCTATTTTCAGGAAATAATGACACTCAGTGGCATTAAAGCCACTGAATGGAAGATATTTGCAAAATCTTTCTAAAGTGTTGTTTTAACCAAAACTGCTGGGAAGGGGGGGGGGGGGGGGTCACAGAGATAAATGAGAACATGGCCCACAAGAAAAAATGAATGTGGTTTAAGTGAATCAAAGTTCAAGTTAGGATATAAACACTTATTTTATTAAAAATACTTGTAATGTTCGTGTAACAAATCTGAATGTATTTTTTATTTTATTGGGAGTAAAAGAAATAAAAAGAGTAATAGAAATAAAGTATTTTCCAGCAATTTATAAGGCAAGGTTTACGTAAATTGTCCACTTCTATATATTTGCCACAAAATGTAATCAATAAAGTCTGCTAATTCAAATGTTATTGCATTAGTATGGTGTAGAGATGAGCGAATAGAAGCTCACGAAGTGAAATTCGATTCGAATTTCAAGAAAAATTTGATTCTGAATCTGAATTTCCTCGCGATTCGTCGTAACGAAACGCAATTTTTACTGAAATGGCGGCTCCACGTGTGAGGACTTTAGGGATTCCACTACGATCTCTGGGCACTACAGGGGATGAATAGGGACTTGTCCCCATTCATCACCTGTAGTGCTGTGTATTCTTAGATAGTCCCCATTCATCACCTGTAGTGCCTGGACATTGTAGTGGAACTGCAGAGGTCATCTGCAGTTCAGTTTTGCCACTGTGACGTCACGTGGGCCCTGTATGCTTAGATAGAGAAACTCCATCTAAGAATACATAGTAAAATCACAGCACGGCAACAGCTATTGCTGTTGCAGTGCTGTTCTATGTATTCTTAGAGTTTCACTATCTAAGAATACAGGGCACTAAAGGGGATGAATGAGGACTTGTCCCCATTCATCCCCTTTAGTGCCCTGTATTCTTAGATAGAGAAACTCTATCTAAGAATACTTAGTAGAAGTACTGCGCGGCAACTGCGAAATAGCCTAAATAACCGGAAATAGCCATTTTTAACGTGATTCGTCGCAAATAAATTCGTATCTTAACAAATCTTTTCAGAAAATTTGGCGAACCGGCTGAATCGAATTTTCGAAAAATTCGCTCATGTATCTAGTATGGTGTTTATATAAAATAATATAATAATAATGGAATAACTCAAAGTAATTGTAAATATTTTACATTAGTACAGCTATATTCAGCTTTTTATACTACATTGCAACACAGAGGGGAAAAAAAAACAGCTTGCATATATTGCTAACATCACATAAGAATATTATTTAGTCGGATTAACAAGAACACAAATTAGCACAAAGGCACATGCAATCCCTAACAATTTGGTTTACTTTGCATTCTCTTATACACACGTGGTACTATGTAGTTAATGCAAATGTAATCCAGATCATATGACAAGATCGTGACCTGGGGATTATTTTGTAAAGGAATACTTTTTATTTTTAGGTCATTTAAATTATATATTTTTTGTATATAATATAATAATATAGTTAGACCTTTTACAATCATACACTTTTTTTACATTTGTTTCTTGAGGTAGGGAGGTCCCATGCAGGTCCTATTCCACAGAAGTAACCAAAAAATTATAAAAGTAGGGATAGCCAAGAAATGTAGACAAATATCAGAAAGTGACGTATAGTACATGATATGGCCTTCAAAATATCATATGTGAAAGGTGAAATCACAAACAAAAAAACCCCCAACAATTAACAACTCGCTTGTGCAAACAGTAAATGAAAAGACATACAGAAGTACTGGGGAAACAAAAGGAGCAGCAATAAAAGACATAATAGAGTGCACCTAGGTACTAAGCCTAATCAAATTGATGGCAAAAGTGGTGAAAAGCCCCCCAAACTGCCCAATGCATTTAGTAATAAAGTTGCTTTCTTTAGGAAAACAATAGAAATATATTTTCTATGGTGTATATATAAATATATATATATATATCACATTGGAATACTTTTTTTCAAATGTAATGCCTTGGGCTATTTTGTCTAAGAACTTTGAAAAAAAAATGCTGTACAGACAAAGTTTTTTTTTTTTTGTTTTTTTTTATCAATATCAATTTTTTATCAAGGTACAAGTTGTCAATCAAAAATCCGGCAACCTCCAGACCTGAGGCGTGACAGATTTTTTAAAATTCCAGATTTTTTTATACTTACCTCCACACACAGGCCAGCCTTCCTCCTGCAGCACTGCGGACATCTGGCACAGTTCCAGGGAGCAGGCAGCAGGGACGTCTGAATGTGTATTTAGTGTAGCAAGCAAGCAAGCAAACAGCTGTTTATGCAGAACAGCGCCACGAAAACATTAGTGGCTAAACGGTGTAATTCAGTCCCTGTATTGAAAATGTGATCTGAAATTCATGCCAGGAAATTGAAAGATCCAGATTATCGATGACCGGATTTTCGATTGTCGACCTGTATTTAGAAAGATTGTATTCAAAATATTAGAAATACTTTTATTATAACCAGTACGTAGCACAAAGAAATAGTAATATCTGTTTATAGTTCTGCTTTTTGGGTACTGGGTCATCCTTAACAGTTTGTCCTTGTTATGGAAGGTTTACAGGTGTGTATTAGGTGATTTATTTGCCTATAAATGATGATAGTATCTAAATTATGATAATAAAATAAAGCAACTGAAAAATATTTATATTCTTGTAGATGGTTACTTCTGTAACATGGTGGTGTGATCCAGACACATCCCTCCTTCTTTGTGGTCCTTAGGGGTACAGTTGCCCAGTTGAGGTTACACATTCTTACATAATTTTGCAGCTTACCGTATTTTTCGGCGTATAAGACGCACCCAATTTTAAAGGAGGAAAATCTAGAAAAAAAGATTCTGAAAGATTATTCCCCCTTCTGATCACTCATGTGCCAATTTATCCCCTTCTGATCACTCTGTGCCAATTAATAAATAAATCTGGTAATTCCTAGGTATTAGATATTGAAGTTTTACTGTAAAGATATATTTTTTCTTCTTATTTTAGCATTTCTCCCCCATTCCTGTGCTAAGCTCCCCCTATACTTTGTACACGCCAGCACTTTCCCCCATCCCCCAATGACCTCCCAGCTCCAACAACAACTTTTTAGGGAGATTGACGGTTGTGGAGCGTGTAGGTGTCCATAAATAAAAAAAATATGGATATATTTATATCTGTCTATATAGATATTTCACAAAGCATAAGGTAACTCTTACAGCCTAAACCAGAACTTCAACAAAAGTCTTGGTTTTATGGCTTGTATTGGGAGGAGCTTTCATACCCAGAGCATGCCGTATATTACTTAATGAAAACAGCATAAAAGCAAATTCAATAGAATAGGGTATTGACATTTCTATACAGTCTTAGTTCAAACATTTTATAATATGCAGATTCCACTCCATCGCTCTTCAACTAAAGCTTTGTGATTTAGATGTTTTTCTACCATTCACTAATTTAATGGAGGGTGAACATAAAACTGCTGGTACCTTGGCTCAATACATGGGATAACCTGGGTCATAGGACCATGAAATTGCTCAGGCATGCATGTAGCTTCCCTAAAATAATGGATTGTTGGAAACAATTTATTCTTTTTATTAAATAACTAAGATAAGTTCATAAATAAAAATCAGTTTACTAATAAAATAAATATACTTTTATAACGAAACCACTAGTGAACATTTATTAAAGAGTAATTAATGACTAACTGTAGGTCTATTTGTCCGGAAGTTGAGCATGACTGTCAAAAGGACATACACAGGTATGAGTAGTTGAAATGATCTATAACAACCTGGCACAGTAAATATTATAAAACATTTTTTTTTGTGCAGAAATCATTGTGGCTTCATGTTGTTAGATCCAGGGGAATTCATGATAATCACTTCCTTGGAAGAAAAGTGGCTTGGTTAAGTGCCAGCATAAAAGAAAAATTTGAAAACAGATATTGTAATAATAACCACAGATTATATATTTCTTTATTTATGTGCACTGAATGCCAGGGAATTAAAATGTCTTTTTAACCATATGAACTAATTTTAACATAAAAGAAAAGATGGTTATTATTATTTGTATTATATATTTTTCTCTAAACAGTGACTTTCTTACTAATATTACATGTTTTATCTAGTGGTAACTATTTTTTTACACTTTACTTGCAAACATAATGCAAAATGCAGCAAAACACAATAGTCTTATAAAAATTAAAAATATTTGCAGATATGCAGTCTGTATTCAGTAAACCCAGACATTCTTGAAAAAATATTAATATAGGCAACTGAAACTGAATTATGTAAATGATCATAAATGAGGGTAAAACAAATAAAAAATAGAGAGGAAAGGGTTAGCTAATAAAGAGTAATAAAGGGTCATTGTCTGTATTTATCTGTCAAACACTCTTGTGGGTTTTGTAAAGGAACACATACAAGAGTATATTGTGGAGTACAGTATCATAGTCCTGTCCACTGTCAAATGACAGGAGTTAGATCTGGAGATGATGTTTGGCCCTGTGATCTGAATGTGTTGATTTTCCGAGAAGTGTTTAAATAATGGGACCGGTGTTTTTTTTTTATTTTAACATAGAGTGTAGTTATCATTCATTATTGTGGACTTATATGGGCAACTTTTCAGTGAGCACAGGCTACCAGAGATCTTTACTAGCATCAGAGGTTTTATGACTCCCGACACATATTCTGTTTGTGAGCGGAACGCAGACAGTGTGGTGCAGAGCATACAAGTACCACCTTCTCTGTCTAACCAATGTACAAGAAGTATACACCCTGTTATTTGAACACCCATAGGAAAAAAGAATGGAGAGGAAGGTTTTCTATGGATGATTTTGCACAATAACTGCTGTATTTCCACATGTATAAGATGCTCCCATGTATAGGACGCACCTTGATTTTGGGACCCGAAATTTGGATAAAAATAATTTCATTACATAAAATTATTGAACTTACTGTATTGAACTTTATTCATCATAAAATCCATACAACTCCCCATCACTGTCAAAACTTTAATTCTTATGATAGTTCTTTGGCTTGTCCTTATCTGTGTCTGATGATGAATCACTGTCTTCATATATTGCCTCACCCTCAGTTCCATCTATGGCGTTTGAAATGCCACACTTCTTAAATGACTTGATAACAATCTCAATCTTCACACTATTCCAGGATCTTTTCACCCAGTTACAAACTTCTATAGTTGGTTTCTTCACTCTTCCTGCTGGTGTCAAATTGTCCCCAGAAGCCTTCATCCATTGGGTTCATTCTTCCCTCATAGCAGCTTTGAAGGGTTTGTTAATTCTGACATCAAGTGGTTGGAGCTGGGATGTCAAGTTTTGTTTTCTTCTCTACAGCAACCTTCTTTGTGTTTTCTGTTATGTGTACCCTGAACTGATCAAGCACCAATAGGGCAAGTTTGCAAAAGTGTGCACCTGGTCTTCTGCTCCAACTTTCTCAAACCAGATCTTCATCCCATCCTGATCCATCCAACCCTTGTCATGAACATGGACAATCACTCCTCGAGGAATGTCTTTTTTTGGCATTGTTTTTCGTTTGAAAATCATCATAGGAGGCAGCTTGGTTCCGTCAGCACAACAAGCTAGAACAACTGTATAATGGCTCTTTTCATGTCCACTTGTCTTCACAGTTACAGTTTTTACCCTTTTCTTATCAACAGTTCTGTTACTTGGTACATCAAATTGAAGGGGGACCTCGTCCTCGTTGCAATTTCTCTCAATTCAAACTGATGTGTCCCCCAACATTGAATGATAAAACGATGAAATTCAAAGACCTTCTGCTGATAGCTTTCAGGCATCTTTTGGGCAAGTCTGGTGCGTGTATGCATTCTTACTCAATTTCATTTCATGCATCTGAAGCACCAGTTGAGTCCTTTGAATTCAGTAACTTTTTTTTCACCAGCAATTCTTCTTGCCTAATGCTGAACCATCTTTGTAGACACAGGAATTCCAATTGCCCTTTGCTCTTCAACACATTTTTTTAATTCCCTCTCCAAATCAGGCCATTTTGCTGATTTGCCTCTCATGGCCTTCTTCTGTGGAATCTTCAGTAAGGCCTCTTCTTCCCATAATCAGTCTCAAATTCTTTTCTCAGTTGGAGGAGGACCAAATTTACGCTCAGCAGCACAATTTCCATTCACTTTTGCAAACTGGATCACTTTTAACTTGAATTCAGCACTGTATGCAAATCTTTGCTGAGACATGGCTTTATTACCTCCGTAGCATGAGTGGGCTGCATAGGCATTCATAGCTGTGTAACCCTAATAAAAAAAAAATATTGTGAAAACAACAAGGGCGATAAAGCGTGAATTGTAAGTTAAAAAAAAAAACATAATTGTATAAGATGCACCCTGTTTTTAGACCCCACATTTTTCAAAACAAAGTGCGACTTATACATGAGAAAATACAGTAATTTATCATTAAAACAAACCAATGCACATTATTCTTTGCAGAAGTTAAGGCTGTCGCAACTCATCCAGTGGATGCTAGAGCCAGAATAGGATTACAGTTGGAAGAATGCACAGCCAATACTGCAGTTGTTGCTAATGTTGACCTATGGTCTTAATCAGAGGCAAAAGATTATAGGAACGTATGCTACAAACATGTTTTTAGAGAATCGCTTATCTGGCCGATCCTGCAGAGGATCTTGCACTGTTTATTCTTTCTGGTGGTGTTGCTCACAGCAGCAAGGAGAACCAGGAATTGCTTGTCTAACCTCTGCTCAGCAGCCTGCAGCATCTGCTGTTTCCTTTACCCATGCAACATGAGATATACCTTCCTGTCATCCCCAGCACATATTCTGGGGCTGTGCACAGCTGAAGGGGATTTTAGGAGCAGATTATTCCCTGGCTTGATCCTGCCCTGCTATTGGCTGCCAGGAATTTAGAGCCTTTTTGCTTACAGTCACCAGTTGCTTGTTGTAGCGTTAAGCTTGATGACCTGCTGTTGGTGTGAATATTCGTTAGATTTACTGTTGCTAATTCTGCTTGTTTTCTGACCCTGAGATTGTATGCCCCCCTGAAATGACCTTTGCCTCTGAACCTGACTCTACTTTGTCTTTACCCTTGGATACCTCATCTGGTGGAGTGATTACACATGTATGAACTTTGGTTCAATATTCTGGACTTGCCTCTGCTGGAATCTTTTGTATTGCATTATCTATGGGCTCCTGGTCCTCTATCAGTCCTTCCCCAGGCGCCATCTTTTGTGCACAGAAGTCCTGGGGGTAACTGTGAACTGTGACAGCTCACCTAGCTACCTGAAGCTGAAGGGGGCTTGCTATAAGTGATGAGTCAAGTTTGGGTGACTGGTGTCTGGAAAGTACTGGTACTGGACCAGGGCCTTACACATGCCATGAGAAATGTAGCTCTGTTATTCCTAATTTTCAGAGGCAAAACTGGCCAAGCGGTTAAAGGACCACCAGGCAGCCAAGGCAGAGGATCACTTACAATTGCTGACAGTAGACCAAGGTAGCAGGCAACATACACGCAGACTCATCTAGTAAAAAAAAGCACCACATACTGTACTAATAAAAACAAATACCTAAAAGATGATATTTAACCACCTGAGCGTTACACTGAGGTCTAGATTTCTGTACCAAAAGTGATCCACTGTTTTTCATGAATTTTTTTTTTAAATTGTAGACCTGTAACTTACAGAAATATGTCCGAACAAGGGTTCTAGTAGATAATATGAATATAAAAAATGGTGGTGTTTTTGTACTGTAAAAACCATTTAAAAGCAGATTACATTGTACTCTGCCTTTAAATTTCCCTCCCTGACACACCCCCATACATCACCAATCACATCACTGGAAGATGACTCATCCTCCGGAGTGATGTGAGGGGGGGATTTCCCTGCGTGCCTCACACAGACACAGACAGAGAAGCTGGAGGCTGCTGCTGCTCCTATCTACAGAGAGATGCACAGTACAATGTAGGATTTCTGCATTGTGCTTGACATCTCACTGCAGATGCCAGCAGCAATAGAAAATCTTTTATTGCTGCAAGAGGAGCTGCGGACACTGGGTAAGTATTTCCTTTCAGTTGTAATCCGATTGTCGTACAATGTATGACAATCGGATTGCAATATAACATTTGTTTACATTTAACCACCTGGTGAGAAAAACTCGGGGTTAACGATAATTGCAAAAGTTTTTACCCCGAACATGCTCGGGCTTAACGGCCAGGTGGTTAAAGAATACTTGCATAAAGCAAATGTAAGGCCCTGGTCAGCACCAGTACTCACCAGTCCCCCAATCTAACGCCACACTCTTCATGTTTACCATGCCTCCTCTCAGCCTTGGGAGATTGGTTGCATTTACCAGCACCTGGTTGCCCCAGTACGCTAGTGCTCAAGGGATGGTGTCTGGGGGTGGGCTGGCAGAGGACCAGGTGCTCTCAGATAATGCAGTACAAGATTCCAACAGAGACTAGTCCAGAATACAGAGCAAGAGCTCTATACTCATACAAGGATAATCTGCCCACCAGACAAGGTACTAAAGGGCAAGACACAAGCAGAGTTGGGGTCACAGGCAAAAACTCACAGGGTCAAAAAACAGGCAAGGTCAGCAACAGTAAATCAGACTAATAGCACATCAGCAGCAAATTTGGCTAGCCTAACGCCACAACAGGCACTGGTGACTGGGAGCAGAGAGGCTATAAATTGCCTCTAAAATCCCCTTCAGCTGTGGATAGCCTCAGAGTATGTGCTGGGGATGCCAATAAAATACATCTTAGGCTGTTCAGCTAAAGGGAAGCAGGGGCTGCTACTATTTCTTACTTCTTGCTGCTGCAAATACCATTGCTGGATAGTATAAAAAGTGTTTGATACTATGATGGCGCACAGCACAGGATCGTCGGACAGATAAGCATCTCCTAACAGCAGAGTGTTCTTTAGTATTAAAGTTATTAAATAGGATCAACCTGTGATCACGTTAAATAACCTGGTCATGTGCTAAAAAAAAAATTATTAAAAAAAAACAAAAATCATTTACAATTTTAAAGCAGAACATTCACTTTCTAAATGATTTGCCTCAAATTTAGTAAATTAAACCCAATGTGTGCAAAAAACACATACCTAATCAATACTCACTTTAAACACATGTAAATTTATATATTTTATTTTGAAGCATTCCTTGCAATTTAATCCAGTTATGTGTACATTACATTATTTTGATACTACATAGGCCTGAAATAGTTAAGTAATTTCCTGAAAGCTTCAGGTACTTTGAAGTAAGAGTGGTGGGATTACAGCCTTGCTTTCACATAAGAGCACAGCTTTGTAGAATTGAATCAAAAGATATAAATGAAAGCCAGTGTTCTTATTTCTCTCTGTGTGTCCCAGAACTTGTGATTTCATCAAGAACTGATAAGATATAATGGAAGATAAGCATGCTGCTACAGCTACCTAGTGATAGATGCACTATTCTTTGGCACTGATACATAAAAGTTGTTGTCAAGAATTACATTGCCCATCAGGGGTATACAACACTTTAAAATGAGAATCTATGGTATTTTTCTTTTAGCAGATCTAGATTTTTGAGCGATAACAAACAACTAGCAACTCAGAATATCACCATGATCAAATATATGTTTGTCCTATTTACTTTAACAGTTTTTACTTTGGATTGTATGTGTAACTGATTTTTTTATTCAGTTTTTACTTTTGCACATTTATTTTTTCTTTTCCAATTAAACACCTTGGAATCCTTGGATTAGCAACAAAGATATATATTCTCATTTTGAATGTGCTCTTGGTATCTTTATAGTTACTGGAAAATAACCACAGCTCTTTAGTGAAAAAGCCAGAAATACTTCTGATTTGGGCAGCCCTGTTAAATTAGGTAGTGTTCCCAGAATTCAATCATGTCTAGTTATTATACCCATAGTCTGCTCTTTTATTCCAGCAGTGCTAAATTAGGCTCTTAATTGTACAGTGAGCTCTATACCATCAAATAATGGTCTGCACACAGATATTTTACCATCAGCAATCAATTACCTATTTTTTTAAATGTTTAACATAGAACTAGTTTCCAAAAACACTGAAGTCAATAGGATGGTTGGCAAATTCAGCTGAAAGATACACTAAAAATGTTTAACCCTTAGTACAAGCATTGCCACAAATGTCCTTAAGATGCATGACCAGTGGATATTGATTCTTAGATGCCCATTAGAAATTTTGCAGAAACCATGTGCTGGAAACAGCTCTAATGATTAATTTGCATATCTTAATTATTTTTACATATATATTATTTACATACACATAAAAGTAAATATATTTTATAATAAAAAAATGGTGTGTTATTTTAGGGTTACAAATAAATAAAAACATTTAGAACAGAAAGTTCAAATATATATATATATATATATATATATATATATATATATAAATATATATATTAAATAGCACTTATTCCATATGCATTTAAAAAAAAACTCAATAGGATGCTAGTGGGCTGTTTACCAGAAAACAGCTTTATTTCTAAATAAGTTATTCAAAAACTCAAAAAACTTAAAATATTATTGGTTTTGAGCCTGATAGTCACTTTTCAGGTGATTATCTCTTTCAGTACTGATTTACTAATTAGTGATCTGCATGACTTTAATATTGTCATGTAGCATTCACCACTTAAAGAAGTCCATAGGCTACAATTTAAATCAGAAGTGTAACACCTGTTCATTCACTTGTGATATTTACCACTATTTTTGAAGTTTGTTCTTGGAAGTTTTCTACTTTTGAAAAGTAATGTAAAACATTTACATATTGTATTGGAATATAATGCAAGACTACGGGTACTTATTACCACTTTTAAAAGTGCCACTATGGCTGAAAAAAGTGGCAATCAGTTCTCTATTCAGGTGAATAGAATTTCTGACCACCAATTTAAGGTAATTACAGTACCTCCATTCTCTGGTTTTTAAAAATAGGCCTGAATGCGCCTTCCTGGCCTTAAACTCAAGCATTACTCAGATCAGGAATTCAATTTTAAATAGTTAACCCCAAACCTTATTCAGGGAAATGGTTTTAACTGAAAAATGCTTTAGGTTATTGTCAGGAACTGATTGAGGATGGGTTTCAAGATGGTTGAGCAGCCTTAAGATCAGCAAACTTGTCTTCTTATCCTCCCTCTTTTATGTAACCCTGCAAGCATTCGGGTTTTACCACCCATGGGTTTAAAGTTGTTAAATGTAAATAAATTGAGTATTGATTAGATTGTGAGCTCCTCTGAGGCATGTTAGGGACATTGCTATGGACTCTGTAAAGTGCTGTGCTTTGTCAGTATTATATAATTAAGACATGATTGGTCTAGTGGACCCCTGATGTCTCCATGAAGAGGGCCTGTCTTACAGTGTGAGAGATTGGCATAAAATGCACTTATTGCCAAGAGGTTTCTCAGACTTAAAGTTCAATTTCAGGGAGCCCTGCCTAAAGTTTATTTGCAAAACATCCAAAGAAAAGCAACAAAAAAAAGCAAATCCAGGCTTTTCCCTCACTGGGTATCAATGTCATTTACATCATGATACAAAAAATAAACCACAGATTTAGCCTCCTGGCTCTGGTCTACCAGACAAAAACTGTGGGAGACCTTTTCCCAGCTTACAGCTTTACACAGCCTTTCTTCCTGAGCCACACCTGGCCTCAGGTTGCAACTTCCCCTGACTCAAAGGCAGGAGCCTTTTTATTAATGGCCAGGTGCTCCATAGCCATTCTTAATCTCTGACCTGGAAAATGGAGTGTTTTGCCCACCCATTCCTTCCAGGACACTCCAATCTAAATAAAGGGCTGCAAATCTGCCGCAATACAATTAGTAATACCCTTATTCGGGCTCTGCATTACTCTTTCCAGGCAAGGGTGAAGAAAAGGTTATGCCAAATAACCTCTGATCTTGGCATCCTATATTTGCTTCCTATACAACAGATGTGAAAAAAGTAAAAAACGAATTGCTCAAATGTAATAACAAATGAAAACATAAAAAAAAATAAAACAGTTAAATACAAAATTGAAATGCAAAATAGGAGTCATAAAACTTGATTTAACATGGAGGCTTTTCAGGATACTTGTGATAGTAAAAAATAAAAAAATAAAATTGGGCCACACAGCCCCTTCTTTATGCCATATGTTAACACACCCAGGAAACAGGTCTGTACAATAAAATTTATATAATGATTATTGTACAGAGGGATGTTATAGCCATTATTTACTGTTGCTTATAAGCTACACTCATAAGCTGTAAAGGTTTTTAAAGTGTAGCCTGTGGCCAAATTTAAGTATCCTTATTTTTCATCGCTTAATCTTTGACATGCAGATTTAAGGCTTGTTATATTCAGTAACTGCTAACTCAACATAGTCTCATCATAGTCTCATTAAAATTGCTGCAGACCATAAGTGAGGTCTAGTGCTTCGTAACAACCGGATCACCCATGGATACTTTTATACCCATGTCAGTTAACTGATACATCGAACAATATATTCTAGCACAAAAGACCTTTTACATAAGATTCTACACCGTAACTGATAACTAAATTCAGACATGGATGTCCAACCTAGCACTCCTAATTGGCCAATTACATGTGTAGGAAAGCATGTATAAATTCCCCATTCTAAGCTAATAAATTGTACTGTGGTTCAGCATGACTTGGGGCAACCTGTTCCTCTTCCTTAATCTTTCTAATGGCAGGTATGATGACCTTTTCAGAAAACAATGCAGAAATTCGTGAAAAATGATTGTTCTTTCTTACATAGGAGGATAAATTGACACTGAACAGCATGTTGAATCAGTGTCATATATCAACAGTCAAATTAAAATCTACAAAGTTTGCCTGAATTGTAAGCTGGTATATTACTTTTTTTTAATATGGAAATGATGTTTGCTTCAATCTCTAGATAAACAGACACATAATCAGATTGTTAATTAAAATGACACATCCCCCATTTTGTTTTGAATATAACCAGATATAAATCTCCGACAAGGTTTTTAGGTTCAGAAAGTAATTAATTAGTGTCAGGGGAGTGTTTTTGTATTCACTTTGCGTTCTAAATTATTGAAGATGGTGTGATGCGATATAAGGTGCCAAGTGCTGAAAACATTATAAAGTAAAAGATGGTTCCTTTCATTTAAATCATACACCTTAATTTTGGAAGCAATCAGACAGAGCTGGCAGTATATGAGCTAGGAGAACCGTAGAAGCTAGGAAAGCTGTGCCTTGCTTTCAATTGCACTGAGAGATTTATGCAGACAAACCAGCAGTTTTACTGAACAGAATATTCAGTGTCAGCATTTAATTAATTGTTCTCCATCAATTGCAATGAGCAATGCCAGTAAAAATAGTCTGATGTTTTACAGAGTTAAAATAAATCAATTCAATGGAGAGTCCTTTAGCCCACAGAGAGTTTTTATAGGTATTGCCTGTGTTTTTCAATTTATCCCCACTATATAATTTTGGTCTAATTGGTTACTTATTGGTCAGAAAATCTGTAGCCAGGAAGTGTAAAATCCAAACAATACATCAGAAAGGCATTTTAAGAGAAGCTGTTTTTGCATTTTCCCCAATCTAAACTGGGCAGCTACAAAAGAGCGCCTTCGGGGAGTACAGACCCATTCATATTAAATGTGGGTCAAATGGGTGCTGGTATCCTTACCACTGTCACATGCAATCTTATGATAGTTACTTTTTCTTCACTCCAATTGTACGAGTTTTGTTGTACCTCCAACACTCCCTATTTACATACAAAACAAAAAATGACTTCATAAAGGTGGAGCCTAAATTAAAAATGGCGTCACACCTATTCCACAATGACACATTGGACCTTTCTGGCTGCAGAGATTTGAAAATGATGATTTTTTTAATCTCTACATGTCCGCATTATGTCTTACAAAATATCCTTTTATATATTATCTTGTATATGTCTTTTTCCTATAACTAAGTTTTTCTGCTAAAGCAGAACTAAACTTGAAAAATAAAAAAATTGTGAGCATGAAGGTTGTCTATTGCAGAAGAGACATGCAAACCCGTCTCTAAACATACCTGCCTGTTTTCAAAATTTGTAAATAATCTTACTCTCCTCACTCCTTCTCCAGTACTGGCATCATAACTCCAGGTTTCGGGTCTTCAGATATCCCGATTGGCTTGCACACATTTGCGCATCTTCCATGCATACCAGGATTGTACTCAGCTGCCCATGTGCAGCTCAGTGTACTGAAGATTGCATACAGGCAGGTAAGTATTTTATTGCAGTAGGTACATAGCAATTTGCAACAAAGAACCTTCCACTTGTGTTGTGCAGTGTTTTATTTGCTCTGCTTTGATGAAAAAAACTATGAGAATGTAAGCACAGTTTGTTTTTGGTAGGAAAATTTAAGTATGCTGGTAAAAATGTTGAAAGCCTAAAGCTTTATACCCTCAAAAGACTTATCCTGGCATTTAATATATAGTCCATTTAAATTCTACTTTAATCTGCATTTGTCCTTTCAGTTGAGTGTTATACCTTCCTCCAATACTGTCCAGAAATCTGTCTCTGCAAGTTGGATGCGTAGATGGGTATTATTTATTGAGTAGAGGTCAATGACCTCTGGGAGAGTTTCTTCTCTTGTTTCTTACATCTCTAGATCTGATACAAAAAAATGCAATAAAAAGAAGGAATAGAAATAGAGGCAGCAATCAGACTGAGAATTTGAAAATGTTCACATAATAATATGTGTAGACCATCTAACTATATTTGTTACTATTGCTTAGAATTTGTAAAATTGATGTTGTGCTTATATATATATATATATATAAAAATATATAAGAATTTTTGTAGAGGCAAAAGAATAAAAAAGAAAGATCAGGATGATCACTTGGTAGGTTCTGTACGGTGGTTTACCTTTAACCGTTTGCCACGCTAACCCACAGGACAAACATTCCTTCAAACAACTTCCAATCATAATAAAACATATTTCTATAAAATGTTCCCTGGTATTACCTGACCATAATTTATAAAAATTTTAATACATTGTTTTTTTTCAAATCTCTCTTTTAATGCACACCTGTCATGTCAGACGTAGTGGCTGCCATTGGTGGACTACCTTAAGAAAATGCTGGAGACCTTTTGGATCACAACCAGTCTAGGAAATACCCCAACATTTACTGTATACCCACACAACATCCTAATCCAATCACCATGGAATGTAATTTGTTGATTGTCCAAGACTGTGTGGTGTAAATTTTGAATATTCTGTTCAACTAAAAGCAAAAAAGTGTTCTTACATCTCAAGGAAAAGGGCATGCTGTGAGGTGCCCTTGAGGTGTATATTTTGGACAGAGAGAACTACCGGTTTGTAAGAGATGAAAGAGGACATCCATGTTAAATAAGAACAACCATCTCCAAACAGGGGTAATAGACTTCAACACCATATTTCTTCCACCCACATTACCATTATAAAATATCTACCCTGCTGTTTCGACAGCAATTCATATTGTTAGCCTTTTATTTAGAAGTTTGAACACCAACTCAGACCTTCTTACACCAAGGATGTGATGTTGCTAATAGCAATGGGGGGGTTAGCAAATTTTACACCTAAACTTTGACAATTATTATCTGCAGTGTCACATTCCATGGTGATTGGATTGGGGTGTTTATGGAATGTAAACGCTGGGGTTATCTGGGGGAGTGGAACTGGGTACAATTATTGAAGCAGCTTGGATAGGCTGTGAGATGTCTTCAGCATTACAAAAAGTCCACTTGAATGTGGCTATTACTAGATAAAGAATATTATCATGAAAGCAGTTAACAAACTTTCTGAAGAGGATAGGTCAACAATAACTCTACATAGGTCCCTCATGACAGATGTACTTTAAAGATGAACTCCAGGCAATCATTAAGGATACAGAATAAAGCTTACCTAAAGGCAATTATTTTTTTTTTATGAGGCTAGAGAGTTAGGTTTTTATTACGGAAAATGGCCCTGTTAGGGGTATTCTTTCTCTGTAATTGTCTTACTGGTCAATGCAATGGGAATAGAGATGAGGGTAGCTACAGTATGAGTTGCTATCAAAAAGAAAAATAGAGAAAATGGGAACACATGAATAATAATAAACAAATCTAGCAAATAGCCTTTTAAAAAAATCACAATCTAGTATTCCTATAGCAAAAGAATGACATGTATACAAGTATACCTGGAATCTCCCACTGGATACTGAAGGGCATGTAGTATGGCATAGCAGAGGCTCCATTGACTTGCAACTGTTTTATTGTCAATATACTCATCACATAGTGATAGTATTATTGAATAGGTACACCTGCATTTTTTAACATTTGGGTGCTGATCTGCCTACTAATCTGTTTCGGAAAATGTCATGTTTCTTCATATTATAGTGACTCACAGGTTTCAACATATTCTAGGCCAAAAAAAAGCAACACATAAACAAATCAAAAAGGTTAGCATAAAATCATTTGCCAATATTTGCATAATAGTTCTCCATTTATGTCTCAAAATTGATGCAACATTGTAAACTTAACCAATTTAAGTAAATTTACACATATAGTACAGATACTGTATCTATTTACCTAAACATTTTTTACAGTGATTCCTGCAATGTTGTGTTATACTTAGCTATGTGCTTTGTGCGTGTGTACATCCCTCATACCCTTCAGTACAAAGCACTGTACAAAACTAATGGACACCCCCTGCTGAGGTTATGTTCAGGCTGGCGGTAAGCTTGTGATGTGGTTACTGCTTCCTCACGCTTTTCAATCTCTTCCTTGGGTGAGACACTGCATATAGCATCTCACTTACAGCAGCCCAATATAAAATGAATTGGGGCAGCAGTTCAGTACCCCTCACCACCAACCACTGTCAAATGTTTTTTTAGGAAGCAGTGCAGTAGTGTGGGCGCCAAGCAGGTGACAGCAAGTTACCAGCCACTGTTAGGCTGGGTCTACACGGACAATTTTTAAAAACGCATATAAAAGTTCCTACCACGTTTATATGCATTTCTATGCACTTTTACAAGCATTTTAAAGCTTGACTTTAAAACGCTTAAAAAAAAACTTTTTTAAACGCCTATTACACGTTTTCCCGCAATTTGCCGTGATTTTACATAAGCGTTTATAAAAGTTTTAGGTTTTACCCTTTCAGGGAATGAGTACAGGGGTACATAAAACCCCTTACTCATTCCCTGAAAGGGTTAAAAAATGTGTAAAAAATTGGACGAGGCTTTAATGTTAAAATATTTTATTAAATGTGTGTGTTTGTGTAACTAAACTTTTTTTTTCTACAGGTTTTCCCAATGACAGGATGATTCCCAGGGCTGCAGTCATGACATGAGCACAGCCCTGGGATTACTCCTGACAGTGAGGGATCCCCGGGCACTAGGGGTTAAATGAGGACAAGGCTCTCCATTCACCTCTAGTGCTTTGTAATTGGCTAAGGTTTCTCAGCCATTCAGCACTGGACTTGAATGGGGAGACTTGTCCCCATTCATCTCTAGTGCTCTGTGATTGGCTGGGAAATATGAAACCCTGATGACAGCTCAAGCATCATAAGAATTTCCTTTTCCTCAGCCAATCAGGGAGCAGAGCAATCAGCGGCGCTGACAGCTCTGATCCCCTGATTGCTCCCGCAGCCTTAGAGGAGCTGTAGTATGTGCTACAGATACAGAACATGTCACAGCTCCTCTAGGGCTGGAGGAGTAATCAGGAGAGCGGAGCTGTCATCATAGCATTGGTGATCAATAGTATAGTGACTATTGTATGAATTATATGATATATCACTTTGTACATGTATAAACACACTTTCAGGTTTCCTGGATCACTCAGGTTCACCTGTGACAGTCAATCTTGTCCAGTCTTTAATAAATCAGACCAATAATCCTTGGTAAAATAGATTTATTATTTGTATGCTTTAAAGTATGTACATATCATCCTTCCAACCACATAGCTTTTCATAATCCAATTGATCGTCTGCATAGACAAAGCTAGGGATTTGTAAAAACCAGAATAAGAACATTTACCTTTTTATTAACCAGAATTACTGCATGTAGATTTTTCATGTTGCACAATAATTATAAAGGTCAGATATTATGATGGGGACCTAAACAGGATTCTCTGCCAGAATATTTGAAAATGAGAGAAATCTACATGGAAATATTCAGTAAAATAAATCAGTGGTAAATACGCTGTTTTTCTGATTCGGTCAACAGTAAATATGGCCAAAATCCTGGTAATCCAGTGACTCTTAACAGGGGATAATGTGTTCTGATTTTGTACCATAACCTTTAAAATTGGAAACTGTTATATCGTTGTTCAAAGTATTCTGTGCAATGAGGTAGCAGGTGGGGACAGGCAGAAGATTATTCATGGTTGTATTGGATTACAGCTATTCTAAGTGCAAATACTGGCAGGTAACTTTCATTACAGCCTAGAAGGTCGAAGGCAAAGGCGGCTACTGCCATAAATGAAAGGCTATATGGTAATGGGGCTTATTATATTTATCTCTGCACTACCTTGGCTCTTTGCATTGGATCTCTGCATCATAAGACATATACAACAAGCTTTGATAAAATACAGCACACAATTTGGTGACGCCTTGTCAGTGAAAGCGATCATGTATTTATTAGGATTTCATTACTTGAGACAACATACTCTTAGCACTATATTCTTGGCTAATCCATCGTTTGAACAATCAGTACTGAAAAGAATGTGTTTTAAAACATCCATCCAGCATTGGAGAACAATACATGCCGATACATAATACCTGATTATAGCTATTCATCTCTCCAGACAAAACACATCCCCTAATTTAGCACCACTTTAATTCTGTGGCTTGTGAAGCTCTGCTATCTTAGGCTTATCATTGACCAAGCAAAACTGCTCATTTGGCCAACAAAGGGGAATTGAATGTGATTTCATATTCTTTTAGAACATAATGAATTTTGTGACCACATGCATTTTTAAACATTTATAATCTCTATCTAACGTGATAATCAAGCTACAGAGACGGGCTTCATATTGCAAAGTTTTTTTTCTTTCTTTTATACTTAGCAGTTGTATATGTGAACTCTTGTGAAAGGAATATCAAGAATGATCTTCAGTGTCTGGAGATATGAGTATGTGGGACAGGTAAAGAGTGCCATCTTTTGGTCATATTGGGTAAGACAGCATGATACTCTCAATGTCCTTCAATGGGATGAGAATAGAACCGCTTTTTTGTTTCCATCAGAATACCACAAAATAACTGTAATAGCCAATCATAACTGTAATACAGCATGATTGCTCAGACATCATTCAAAAGTAATGCAAGCTATTTCAGAGGTAGTTTTCTAAATGAAATTTTATGTATGAACATTATTGCATTCAGTCATGGCTGCAGAAAGAAATGTTTTGTTGGCAGATAAATCCCTAATGTAGAATGCAAATTTAGTTACAATTGTTTTATGTAACTGTGAATAAAATAATGACAGGGACTGATCAAAGAGTTCATCACTGTGTTTGATGCAGTGAATCTTTCAATTTAGAATAAAACTACCTTAGCATTTTTTAAAGATGTGTAGAGGCTGTTGTGAAACAATAGAGCTTTTATTCTGTCGGCTTCTGAGTATTTGTATTCTTCTGTTTAACTGTAGACAGATGCATAGCTCTTACCTGTCCTATTTTGGATTTACCTATGTTCTTCCTTATGGAACTCCTAGTCTTAGGTATAAAATACAGATTTGTTAGTATTTAAAGACCATCATTGGGCAAAATGTTTTTAAGTTTTTTATTAGGTGAAAAATGAATTTAATTTTGGCAGATGAAAAAGACAAAAAGTGTTGAAGCTCTGTGTAATAAATTGCAAATACCTCAATGTCCAGCATTGATCTCAACTGTCCCCTGAGGAAGCCAAAAGGCAAAACGCGTTGGGCACCTTGAGATATTTTTCTGACCAGCAAAATAGTAACTAAGATAACTTTGTACAACAATTAGTATATGTTGGCAGAACAATTTTATTGTCATCTGTATTCATATTTTGTTATAGCATTTTTTGGTTTGATTAGTTGGTCTTTGTTAGTTTAAGAACCACATATTAACTGTTCATGTAAAATAAACACAAACATCACATTGCCTATAAAAGCATGTCTGTCTCTATCCCTCCCTGAATATTATCATTACTTATCAGGCTAAGCAATATATCATAATCTATTTATTTATAAGTAGAAATCCCTCCCACCATTTTTTCAGTTGGAAATACCTCTATGTGACTTGGTTTTAGAAGTGATCTCCTTGTGATGTTTGGGGGAATTGGGATCAGTGCATCACACAAGACACAACCATACAATCAGAAACAGTGCAATACAGTCCCAACTTGGGTTTCATAGCTTGTAAAGAAGGTTTCTTACTCAAGCTTCTCATGGGTCTGTTTCCCCCAGTCTGAACTTGTAATTCCCTTTTAATACATTTGGCCAGGTGTTTTCAAGCCATCTCCAAATCCTAAACTGGAAAAAAGGGATAGAGTGTCTGGCACATCTTTTCCTCTGAAGATATTGTGGGCATGGATCCCAAGTAAACAGCTGCAAATCTGCAGCACCACAATTGTCACTAGCCTTATCCTTGAATTTCTTGCTAAATTGGGAAAGATGATGTACCCTTGTCAATATATTTGGCATCACATACCTCAGGATGCTACACCGTACACTGTATCACTCAGGGTGGGAGAGAGAGGGAAATATTCTGAGATATACAGGTATACTGTAGACAAAAGTACTTACAATATCAATGCAAAGATCAAAGCCCATTAGGCTTTCCTTATGTCACAGGAATAAGAAGTCCACCCATCTATTTATACTATGGAGTATCATATCAACCATGCAGTGAGGTCCTTGTGTTACCTATCTATTTTTCTTTCCCTAGTATATTGGGATAGTCAGATATCTTTCATTAAGGTTTAAACTTCTATTACAAGGCTAATAATCAGTTACAAATATTCAAATGGATGGAGTTCAAGTTTATAAAATCACAGATTGTCTGAGATCAGAATAAGAAAGTACTTAAAATATTTGGACTCTGTATTGTCTGCAAAACAATTTTTGAAGTCAGAAAATAAATGTATATTTTTTAATTTGTCAAAATAATACTTGACATAAAAAAACAAGGTCATTAACACTGCCTTCAAACTTTATTTTACTCTTAGTCCTTAGACTGTTGGATTTGTTCAAAAAGCAAGAAATCTGAGATCACACCATGTCCTATTCCACATAACCAAAAGTTCCAGACATTGGACTTGATTTATTTAAGCTCTCCAAGGCTGGCGAGGATACTCTTTTATCAGTGAAGCTGGGTGATCCAGCAAGACTGGAATAGATGTGCTCCAGGATTGAAAACTAATAAAAAGCAAATTACTTTAAGGAAATCCATTCTAGGTTTGCTGGATCACCCAGCTTCACTGATGAAAGTGTATCCCCTTCATCCATGAAGGTTTTAATAAATCAAGCCATTCTCAGTAAATAAAATGTCACTGGTATCCAAAGATTAGAAAAAGGCATATAAATAGCCATCTATATTAGGAGAGTAATGCAAATTAAGTTTCAAAGAAGACTGGAAAGTGAAAAAATCACCAAGGTCTCTGTAATATCCATGTATGACCTTCTCATTTAAAATGTTTCTAACTACAACCATGCATGTGCTTTCAGGGATCAAGGAAACCAGGTAAAATATATGGCTGTATACAAGGTTATTTTGAACATTTACTATATTGTTCAAGAAGTAATCCACATTAGTTTACTGTAAAAAATCCAAATCAGTGTTAATCTATAATGACAGACATTTACAGTCTAGAAGGTTTAATGGTGTTTTTACATTCATTATTCATCGATATGCACAGCATGACATGGGGCATCATAAAGAAGGTTGCACTGATTAGTAATTTAGAGCAATCAGAAAGCTTTCATTATTTAGGGAATGGTGCAATACATGAACTGTACATGCATGAATGTGGTATCATCTATTATTTTAGCTGTTTGTCACTGTTAATCTGAAAATATTACCTAGAGGTTATAGTGCTTATTTATAAAGAGTGGAAAAATAATTGCCTTTTATGGCACCTTGACTGATTCACCACAAAATCTTTTTTTTTAAATTAAATGTGATATGTTGTAATGTCAATGCAAAATGTCAAAAAAATGAACAAGGCCTGGTGTCAAAATATGGTTAAATACTGTCCATATTACTTTTTATTTGCACTAACAGAAACATTTTCAAAACAAGTTTCAATGGTATGCTTTCAGTTCTTGATCGAAGCAAAATTTAGCAGACCAGTAAACGATCTGAAAAAAACAATTTTCGAAGAAAGAAAAAAAAAACACAAGGAGATATACAGTAAAATAAATTTAAAAAAATTGAATGGATTCCTAAAACAGGAGGAACTTGGTTTTTATGCCTTAATATCAGTATTGCCCCTTTCTAGTTCCCAACAGATATATTATTCTCATTGTACTGGAATGGTGAGAAGGGGTTATCTGAAACTTACCTGTCTCTTGTGGAGTAAGTTAAAAAGTGGTAAATAATTCTATTTAACAAATTATTAGTAAACTATAGTGCTGAAAAATTGCAAAACATTTGATTAAAATCCTAAGCTATTTTTTTCAAAAATCATTAAAAACCCTTCCCTAGTACAATCCCTATCAAAGTTTTTCCATGCATAATTATCTGAACTCTTTTTCCAAATTTCTTCCGAAGCTAACTCTTCCGTCTATTTCAGATTATCTTCCCTGTCTGTGTTTTTCACAGTTTTTTTACCAATATTCTTCCTTTACACCTCCTCCTTTGGAAAACTAATACCTTCCAATGTCCTACAACACCATTTGTTTGAAGTTGACACCTAGGTTTACCTGTCCATGACTGACTTGTTCCCCTCTGTACAAGAAATTCGTTCATGCTATGAGCTATCTCATCATAGCTGGCTGACAGGTGACCTGAATTCCAACCTGGAAAAACAGAACCATTCACCTTTTTCCATTCACCATCAAAGCTTCCCACTGACATCATCCAAACTTTAAATAACAAATAACTGCCCACTATAAAATTATACTGTCCTGTTATCTTTGATTCATTTTTTTTCACTTCCCATGTCCATAACTGCTCCGGGTCATATAACGTCCACCTGCTTAACATCTCCAAAATACATGTCTACCAATCCCCAGAGACTACCAAACGTCTCGTATAAGCTCTCATTAATTCACCTTGACTACTGCATTATCTTTTCATCTAGTATTTCACTAACCAGAAACTGACTTTCCAATTTTATCATGTATACCGCAGGTCAACCTATCTCACCACTCCCTCTCACTCAATGCTTCCCTCAGCAAATCTATACACTGACTTTGAGTTTACCTAAAAACTATTTAAGCGTATTATGCTTTGCCTTCTAATTACTCCACGATTTAACTGCATTCATAAAAAGCATCCATATTTTGCCTTGTTTTCTATGCATCTATGTTTGCTCTGTTAAAAACTGTCCAAGTACAGAAAATCAGCCTGGCCTCGGTAACATGCAATTTATAGGTTGTATTGACTTCCTATACTTGATTGATTGAGTCTTAGTGATGGCATATACATGGAAATATAAGATAATTATTAAAACTTTACCGGTTTTTAGATACATTGATAAATGTGGCCAAGTGGCATCTCTAAGGGATCCCAAGCAAATGCATAATCTGTCAGTTAAAACTGAATTGTGCCATAAAAGCAAGCCCAAAGCAGCCCTGCAAACAAAAACTCAGTCAATCTCCAAAATGAAAAGAAAAATTCACACAAATAGTGCTCAACATCTTGCGCCTGCAATTTTGATATTTTTAGAGTGTTTAGAGCTGTTTATCATATCCAGGGTTCTGTGGAACTATAAGGTTCCTCCAGAGTAATTTGTACCTTTCATGGCACTTTAAGTGACACTAAGGGTGACATTCTTACCACTGGCCAGCAATGTCAAAGGCATTCTTCCTTCTTAACTGATTACCCTTAATCTACAAAAGGATAAATTGCATCACTGTCTGCATTTCAATATACCTCTATACAGGCATATTTCAGTAAACAATCCTCTTTTTAGTATTTACCAGGGGAAAATACACAGGGAAACAAACCATTTGTGAGATTCATTTTTTTTTTTTACTTTATGTATAACCCCAGACAAAACATGCGCAAATATGTCGGTAATATGTCCAACCATTGTTGTTATAAAATAGATTCAAAATTGCACAATGTTTGACTGTTTCCTCCATTTTCTAATATTTTTTATGTCATAACCCAATGAACTTTGGTATAACCAAAATTCAGCATAAAAAGAGAGGGGGGGGGGACATTTCTGATCTGGTATGATGTCAAACTGCAGTCTGATTTCACCTCTATGCATTGGTGTAATGTGTCATCTGGGGCAGTTAGTGGAACCAATAACTAAAAGAAAATAATCCATAAGGAAAGACTCGAATTCATGGGAAATTTAAATTTTGCCATGAGGAGTAGCAGTGTCCAAGTAGAACTTGGTCTAATTCAGCTGGTTACAAAGTATGCTCTATATAGGCATACCACTTAAAAAATTTTGTTACAACATTGTCTGCTGAGTCCTCTGCCTCTAGTAAATCCCTGTGATATAGCATTCGCAGGGAGGATTCAAGCATTTTCAACCTAGGTGGATCTGCATAAATCCACTCTAACATTATTGCCCTGCATTGCCCTTGAGTTGCAGGTCTGTATATCCCAGTTTCCACACACACAACAGTGGTTCTAGTATAACCGTAGTTTTGTCACTTTGTTAATATAGGAAAGAACCTCCTTCCACAATCTTTGGATTTGAATACAATCCTATAGACAATGTTTAGGTGTCAATGTTTTATTGTCACATCATGGACACCTATTATGCCTGGTTGAAGTAGTGGACCACGCCTTATTGGGTGGGGGGGATTGGTAATTTATTTCTACTGTATAACGACATTTTTTTGGGAACTACAACATATTCTCAAATCATCTCATATACATATCATGTATTTCATTGGAATCATAGCATAGAGGTTGTCTTCTGAAATCAATTTATTATTTAATATTTAATCTATCACCTTAATATTCAATATTCAAAAATTATTACCTCTTTCACAATATTTCTAATATTCAGTATTTAAAATTATCGTATCTTTCACAATAGTTCCCAAAAGAAAAACTAATAATGATGGAAATTAAATCCAAGCTCTGCAATATTACAATATCTTTTTCACAGTTGTTTCAATTCTTTGTATAATATACAAGTCCATTCAAGGTTATTTACTTTTTCTTTCAAATATAAAACCCTAGTAACAGCAAGGACATTGCATATTGCCCTTTTAAGACCATTTTTTTTGTCAGTTGCCAAAGAGATACTGCTTAATTTTTCATTGCTTTCTTCAATACAGTATTAAACCATTGCTCTGTTAAGCATCATGTTATAGACTGGCTTTGTCTCCCTGTCAATGCAAGGGCACCTACCATTAGTTACTGTGAATGTGGTGTTTAGGTTCAAGAAATAGTAAATAATACAATGCCACTTGGCCTTTTTCTTATGATACAAAAGGGTTTTATTAAAACAATACAAAAGTTACAATACAAAAAATAATGATAAAACAAGTTTTAACAAACAGCGACATGGTGTTACAAAGGGCAGGATAAAAAAATCATGAGGATTCTTAAAGATACCTTATCAATCATGGAAACATACATCATCACAAAAAGAGAAAAACTAAAACAAAAAATGAAACAAACACATGATTCAAGGTAAGACATAATTCAAACAATATTGGAGGAAAAAATCTGATAATGTAAGGAAATAAAAATAAAGGGGGAGAGGGGGAAGAAGAAAAAAAATGGAAGAGGAAGGAGGTATCCTGCAGCCAGGTCAGGTTTGTATCATGTCTCTAAAGAGATATAAGGGTTCAGGTCCTATGGGATGGTAGATAATATGCCAGCCACAGTTGACAAATGCCCAAGAACTTATCATGGGTATCATTAGGAATAGCCATCATTTCTTCATTAATCATTGTCCCTTGTTGATTTTTGACTTCTGATAAATTTCCCAAGTGTGAGCTATAATTTGTTTAGTAGCCATAAAAATATGTGATATGAGAGTTGCCCATCCGATCATCTGTCCTCATCAAGCAAAGGTAAGTGCAATAGAGTGTGTCGTGGGTCTCTAGATATATTTACCCCTAAAACGAAATTAATCATATGGTGTATTCTAATCTATATTTTAGAAACTTTGGGGCACAACCAACAAACGTGCCTCATAGTGCCATGGGTGGGACAGCCCCAAGAACAATTAGGAGATTAGAACAGAAGTACATGTGCTATGTGTGCTGGAGTTAAATACCACCTAATGAGGACTTTGTAGGAATTTTCCAGTGCAAGTATGTTTCTGCATAGGTTCAAACAATAGACCTCTGTTAGGGTTATAGACAGTTCTTTCTCTGAGGTTTATATTTATGATAAAAGGCGAGTTAAATTAGAAGACCGCTATCAATACATACGAAGAAGAGAGATTGCACCTACTGTGGTCGGTTTATCTCTGCACATGCGTTCAAAAAAGGTTACTACCATGGGAAACTGGAGTCCATGGATCAAGGAGAGGATAAAATTCTGTATTTGTAAGTAATGAAAAAGTTCCTTATTGGGGATCTTGTGCGTTTCCTTAAGTTTGCTAAAAGTGGAGGAGTAAAAACTCCTTGAGGCGATAACATGTAGTCCACTGTGGTCGGGCCTTTAGTTAACTACCAAACATAATCAGCAGGTTGAATGTTTCCTGATTGGAAAAGAGGGTTGGTGGAATATTTTCATAAGTGGCCGATGAGCACTAACTAATCCCGCTCAGTGTTTAACAAAATCCCATACAGTTAAAGGGCCCCCTTCAGCTCTAGGCAAAAAGAGCACTGTTTGGTTGATCTGTGGGGCGCCCAGCTTCTGGATAAATAAGAGTTTTTTTGTCTTTATGTTGCAGAGAGTGGCAAACCCTCTATGGATAAAAAGTATGGGAAGAACTCTCATCGGGTAAGGGGAATGTAATTAGTAGCATAAATATCCTTATAATTAGTGACAACTTGTATGCCCAGAGAGAACAATGTAAAACATGATACATTAACAGCCAATGACTTTGTGTGATTGACCCAAAAATAGAAAATAGAGTGGACTCATACCCGCAATATTGGAAGGATGCTGACGGGTAGTGATCAATCCAAGACAAAAAAATTCCTGCCCAAACGCCATTTCTGCAGTACGAGTTTCAAATATTGCCACAACAATGAATTGAAAGCTTTATATATATCCAAGGAGAGAAGTGTTAATTTTCAGTTGGTTTGTTTCGCTAGATAATTAAGTAACAAAATACGATAAATGCTATCCGAAGCTTGGCGTCCTGGAACAAATCCAACTTGATTCCTCTGGATCAATGCTGGCAGGAATGCATTCAGTCTATAGGTTAACACCTTTATTAAAATTTTCAGATCGACATTGAGCAACAAAGTGGTTTTTTAGATGGTCCACAAAGAAGATCCTTACTTGGCTTAGGGATCATAACCACCTGCGCTTGTTATATTTTAGGGCTAGAAAGACCTGATAAAATTTTCAGATCGACACTGAGCAACAAAGTGGTTTTTTAGATGGTCCACAAAGAGGATCTTTACTCGGCTTAGGGATCATAACCACCTGCGCTTGTTATTTTTTAGGGCTAGAAAGACCTGATAAATTCAGGTAATTATAAAGGGATACCAATGCGGTGCAACATTTTCATCCAACTTTTTATAATGCCGTTAACCCGTCTGGACCACAGTGTTTGCCTACTTTAAGTGAATAGGGGATAATTTGAGTGAGTAGGGGATCAAAGCTTGAATTGATCAGGTGGAGTGTCAGGTAGAGCTTGATACAGAGCTTGAGGGGATTAGAAGTAGGAAGTTGGTGTCTGGTGCACAGACATATTGCAGGTTTTAGCCTAGGAATGTTTCACAATTTGTTGGTCAACATTGTACCAATTTCGTTGCCATTGACATAAAGATTTTTTCTCATACAACGAATATTGAGCTAAGCAATATCCATGAGACAAAGATTCAAATCAGTCTTAGCCTTATGCTCTGTGGGGTGCATCTTAAAAATTGTTGTGACAGCAACTTTTTGCACTTCCAGTTTGTGTTGTTGTTGGATACATTTGCGCTTATGCAGTGAAGCCTGGCGAATAAGTACTCCTCTCATGATTATACTATGAACCATAGAAGAGGAAACAATATTTGTATTGAACTTAAAGTTTTCATTAGTACAACATGTTATATCCATAACAATAGGAGAGTATAATAACAATGAATCATTAGGGCACCTAATAATAATATGGTACCATGCATATGGGTGCATGATACTCTAGTTAAATAGCATGGTACAATGAAATAGTGGCCTTGTTGTTTAAAACAGAGCCCACCAATATTAGGTAACGACCTTGAAGGTCAGCAGTATGCTTCTGGTATATAAAGGTGGTGAGCTTTTGGAGGGCTGTTAGTACACCACGTTTTAACAGGAGCACCAGATTGGTAGAATTGGGGGTAAGAATGATGTAAATAGCGTAAAATCAGAAGAGGAGGCTATATAGGTTTCTTGTAAACAAGCAATATCAGTTTTCTTGAGAGGAGATAATTAAAAATAGTGGATCGCTTATGGGGGGGGGGGGGGGGTGTCATTACCTGAACATTTAAGGTTGGGACTTTAAAGACCATCTTGACCAAAAAGGGTACAATTATGGAGTGAAACTCTATGTTGGCCAGCAGGGTAAAAAGGAAAAAGGAGAAGAGTGAAAAAATTAGAAGGGGCAAAAACAGTAGGGAAATAGAATATATACAAAATAAACCAGATGAAAACCATGTGAGGGGATGCACCTAAGTGTGTCAGTGTTGGCATCAAGACCGATAAAACCATGGTCAGCCAAATGGGGAGCATGGATCACCTTGGAAAGAAAATGGGGTACTGATCACGCCAACCTCCGAAAAACTTTAGCGTAAGAAAATGATTTCAACTTCAGTAAACATTATATAGACCATGACCAATAAATCAGAAAATTATAATGGACAAATGTTCCAGCAAACAACATTTAATTGCTTGGCAAGCTGACTGGGGGGTACTACGGCTTGCACAAAGTGATGTGAGCCCTGAGAAGGGCCAAGGTGCAGAGTCTAAGTGGCAACCAGGTCTTCTCCAGAGCCTCTAGTCGTGAAGATGTTGTGCTGCTGGTTACCGCCAGGTTGCGGTCCTTGGCCACACCAGAGTGGGCAGGAAGATACACGGTACCAAATCACAAGGCAGAAGAATTGTCAAGGAAGGCCGGGGTCAAGGCAGGCAGCAAGCGAGAGAGATCAGGTCACAAACCAGGAGTAGAAATACCAATGATCCAGGAAATAGACCCCAGTGACACAGGCCACTGCAGACACAGGAAACACAGGAGACACTGGAAGCAACAGGAGGCATAGGTGACACAGGAATATCCACAGACAGAGAAACACTGGAACAGCACAAGTGAATTGGCTGGAAACAACAGACTGGGCAACAAGGGGGTAACAGAGGAGCTGGACAGGGGGAACCCTGAATTAACCAACAGGTGTACAGGAAGTGCTCAACAGAGCTAAGTGGAAACACAATGCACAAACACGTGCTGTGTCTGAGCTAGCTAAATAGCCAAGGATGATTAAGAGCCAATTTCCTGATTGGCCAATGGGATAGGCAAAACTGATAAAGCTTAGCGGCGAAGGCATGCCGAGAGTCAGAACTGCCAACCTGTGCAAGACATGAGAGGCGCCTGTGCTTTAGTGAGGAAGAGGTAAGTGTGACAAGGTGGATATGTCAGCCATCTGCTACTTAACTAATTGGGACCGTAGGCGAATGATAGCTTGTGATGGAGGCCTTATTGTAAATGAAGGTTTGGGCATGGGGAAGCAATCTTAGCTTGTGATTGTTGAGAGGATTGAGATCGACCAACTAGAAGATATAGAGGGAGATCTGTAAGGCACTTTCTCAGGTCAGTAGCTGAAACCACTAGGTGAGTAGGGGTGATTCTGTTTTCCCAGTGGAGTTCAGTTTATCCGAGCTGCACGGAACTGGATCAAAACACTACCATCTTGCTTGCATGATTTAAAAGACACATAATCCTTTTAGTCAATCCCTCATCCAGTTGCACACAGCAAACTTTGTATTTAAATGTTGCATTGAATATTCACAGAAATTGCATTGGACCTTGCAAGTGTTAATTGTCACTTCTGAACGCAACCCCTTTTTAATGTTCAAGTATGGAAATAACTAAACACATGTGGTTTACTAGAGCCCATGCCAGGATAGTCTGTTGCACATAGGGTAACATTGGGAGAACAGGAGCCATTCCAGACCCAGAGAGAGCCGCAGTGTTCTTCCACAGGCACAAGCATGATCCCAACCTTTCCTATTCAACCTTTCCTCAGCTGCACATGGCTGCAACAAGTCTTTTTTGGTTGTTATTTAAAAATGTTCAACATATTGTGTGCCTGGGAACTGTCACCGGCACAGTTTCACAGTGCAGGTGTGAAAGACCCCTAAAGCTGGGTAAGTATACCTGATTGTGAATGAGGGAGGTGGATATGTATAGACACTGCCACTTTGCCTTAAATGTAAAAAAAATTACAATGTTAAGTAAGAGAAACTGTCTAGTTTTCAGAACTTTTCTAGTTAAAGTTCCTCCATGTTTCTGTAGCAGGTCATTGTTAAAATTTGACATTTTGATTGTATCATTGCGTTCTAATGATAGTGTTGAAAGGCTTTATGCAGAATACAGTGGTTACACAATTTATACAGCTTTTAACATGACATTAAACAGTTCACTAACAAGGCTTTTACTGATAACAATAGATAATTTCTTGTTTTAAATATTGTTTTCCACATTCTGCTTTTTCTACTCAAACACAATCAGTGTACTTGTACTAGGAAGAACATAGCAGTTTTACTGTCATCTAATTGTGTCGACATATAAGTTTTATATCTGGGATTTTATTAAGCAGCTTTTCCTAATTCAGTGTAGACTAAGGCTTTGTAAAGCAAATAGCATCTACATAAACACAATACATCTTTTTACAGAAAAGTTAATCCCTGTTGAGGTATTTGCATTTAATTAGAATTGCATAGAGTGAAAATTAAAACATGCTATCAAACATAATGAGAAGAAATAAAGCATCTTTAGTATTTTAGCCATATGGCATAAAGATGATGTATGTATCTCTGAAATTCAAGAATATTAAATTGTGGCTGTAGAATTGTGCTACAGTATGATTTTTCTTTTAGATTGGTAGTTGATACTAGTGTTGGTCGAATATCTCACTATTCGATTCGACAGCTATTCGATCGAATAGTGAGATATTTTTCGGGTTATTGAATGCCGAATTGGTGGGGGAATTCGGGTTATTTTTAGGGACTATTAAGGGCTGCAAGAGCAATGAGTTTCTCTATCCAAGAACACAGGGCACTAGATGTGATGAATGGGGAAACTTGTCCCCATTCAACCTCTAGTGCCCGGGGATCGCCTGCAGTCACAGCTGTGACCGCAAAGTTCCCACGGTCATGTGACCATGGGAACTGAACTGCTGTCAAACTCTGCAGTTCTACTACGATCCCCGGGGAACTACAGGTTATTTAACCTGTAATGCCCCGGGGATCGCATACTCTTCTCAATGATTGCAGCTGTGTCTGCTGCACAAGTATCTGCTCCGTAGATGCTCCGCAAGTATCTTTTACTCTGTAACGCACTACTAAGCACAGTAATATGATACATTTGTTACATTTTTCTTGCAATGGATAAAAGAAAAACGTAACAAATGTATCATAATATTTCTGTTTTGGAATGTGTGTTATATAAACACAAACACTCAATAAATTAATTTTACATTAATTTTTTTTTTAACACATTTTTTTACGAATTTTTGCTGTCGAATCCCGTTTTTTTCGGGTGGGGACAACCAGAATTCGAACACCAACACTAGTCGATACCACTTGCATTCATGAAGCTAAATCTTGAAGTTTGAAGGGAGAGCTAACACTTTGGAGTAAATATAAGAACAGGAATAACTTACCCAATGATATGATTTCGTTTATTTGACTTAAAGGTTTGAAATAGGTTCCATGTGGCCTAAAAGAATTGAACAGAAAGAATACATAGTTTTTGTCTATGACCTCACAGTGTCAGTTTATTACCCAAGATATATGCAATTCAAAACATCCACATGGTTATGCAAACTCCCAGCTCCCCCTGATCCTGATAACTGGCTACTACCTAAGTGCTGTATTGTTGGTGACCTTGGCAGACACTTGCCCAAACTGAAAGGGCCAGGGATTTGGGTGGTACAGTAGTTTTCTGGTTACAGCACTTGGGTCCTAGATCTAAATCTCTTCTTCTTCTTGTCTTTGTATTTGTAATAATGAAAGGCAGCTGCTAAACAGCAACATATCTTCAAACCAACCAAGTTAGCATATGTTAACAAACATAACACACTATTTTACTGTATAAAACTGCTACCAAACACCTTAGAGTTCCCTATGTTTGACATATGTTTATCTTTAGACATATAAAATATACTAAGGTGAAAATTTTTAGCTGCAATGTATAGAGGCTGTTATTTTTAAACATTTGTGACTCTTTTAACTGCTTTCTGCTACTACTCTGCCTTACTTTTACCTCTTTTATTTAGTGCTGATCAAACAAAACCTTTACTATGAATTAGTACAGCATATATTATGTATACATGTAGATCAATATTACACATAACTCCACTTATACCCTGCTTTATTATTTTAGCCTGAATTGCACTTCAGTCATGCCACTAAAACTCCAATATACAATCCTGCCAATTAGATTTTGGCTGCAAAACCTAAAGCTCACTACTTAGTTCACATTTTTTTCACCTGTTCCCAACCTGTTTACCATTCTTCATGACTCCAGTCCTAACTATGGCTTTTGTCTAGCAAAATCTAATAGTCACTAGACCATTTTCATTCATCTAGGTATGTTGTCAGTCATTGATACAGTTAAACACACCTTCTACTCCAAGCTCTCTCTTCTTTTTAGATGCTTTTTAATTGCCTGTGTTTACTTTCTCTTTTCACCCTTTTTTTTCTTGGTGTGCTACACCAGCAGACTACTATGTCTCCAGCATTCTATGAGTAATATGTGTAGAACATTTCTTTTGCACACTCTCCCCTTGATTTGATAATTCAGCTATGAAAGTTTACAAACTTATAAAATAACTTCTGGTGGTAAAAACCTTCATGCACAGTCCAACCTTGCCAGGACAGTTTATCGACAAGTTAACCACCATCACTATTAATACTGAACATTACTGCAAATATAAAATCTTCATTTTTATTATTTTATTTTTAAATCCTCTTCATTCTGCAATTTTTTTTTTGCCACCAAAACAATGGCCATTGTACAAATCATGCTATGGTAATTTGCAAATAAAGTTAAGGCTTTTTTCAATATAATATTATAAAAATATATGTTATAGTATTTTTACTCTAATATATTATATGTAGTACAATATATTTGGCGGCAGTGAATGGTAAAGAGGCGCTTATTGCTACCTCCATTCATTTTTTTTTTTGAGCTGCGAAAGGTAGATGTTAAATATAGCATCTCCCACAAAGCAGTTTATTGGATTTAGGAATCAGTAACTGCACTGCAACCTCACTGTCAAATTTAGACCTTTTTTCAACCCTAATTGTTTCTTCAGGAACTCACAACCAAAATAACAGATAAAGTGTATAGGTTGGTGCCCAACCTGCTGACCGTGAGCCCCATGTAACCTTTTGGTACTTTTTGTGCAGCCCTCGGATTCTACACATTTATGTTTTCTCAGCAGCAGTAGCATTTCTTTTTTTAAATTGAATGTGTCAATATCTGTTCAAGAAAAAAAATCTATGCTAAGGATTGTAAAGTCAATCAAGACAAACCGTCTTTGAATCTTCTTACACATCAACTAATGCTCTCTATACCTACTGAGATCATTGACGTTAGTGACCTTACCTGAACCCAAACCTTTTACTTGTGTGTGGCAATGATCCATTGAATCCGCTACCCCCATTATTAAAATGTGAAGTGGAATCCAAATAGCTATAATGACAAAACCATTTCTGGTGTTATTTTAATCACAATGGGAGAAAAATAACAAAATCATTTGAAAAAGGTGAAACTCAACTAAAAGTATATTTTTTTATAAGTTATAAGTCAGAACTAAGGAAAGGCACTGATGATGAAGATTGAACTTTAGTAAATCAAGGCATGGTCCTAAATATAACTGACTGCCTGTCTAGGTCTTTCAACCTTATCCTAACCTCTAACTATAGAAAAAAAATTTAAAAAAATATTGTCATACCTATAGTAAAGTCTATAGGCACATGTGCCAATACACATTACCCAAGCAACGTTCACCTTTGTCAATATCAGAACGAAGATTCCTAGCAATGGTGTGCAATAGTTGTAGAGGTGGCATATGGACATGAATCGGTTAAATGTTGTAGGAGGAGCTGCAATGAAATAAAATAAAACGTGCCTCAATGAGATAAAAAAAAGGTTTAAATACTATTTTATGAAAAAAGTGGCACAAAGTGTCCCCGCATTGAAGGGGATGTCAGTGCCTGAGACTATGGTTCAGATGGTGAGGCTTTCACAGAAAAAATCTATGGGGATAATGTAGAAAAGTAAAATGCTTCCAATTTTTCTTCCTAGATAGTAGTAGTAGCCACGCTACAAATCTTATTTTTAACTGGAATTCAGCTTTAAACAACAAAACGAAGACAAAGGGTGAATATTTTTGAAAGTAAGAAGTGTAATTTCCCATATTCTGAATACCTTATAATAATACTAAATATTTAAAGTACAAAAATGTAAAGCACATTATACCTAGAACACTATTTTAAACCACTATTTAAACCACCACACAATATCAAACAAAACAACAATCCCATAGATATATAGACAATATAATGTAGGCATAGGGAGAAAGTGTAATTGCACTTTGCAGTCTTATCTCAAAGTTTTAACCCCAACTAGTTGACCTCCTGTGTGCATGGTAACAGCACTGCTACTCCATGAATACAGCACAATTAGGTTTGTCGCCCCAGAAAAAAAAATGTGTCACGGCTGAACAAAATTATACAGCCATCACATCTAAAGGGTAATAAACCTAATTCAGTAGAATTTTTGGCCTTGAGTTTAGATATACTTTTACAATTACAGATGGGCAGGTATTCCAAGCAAAATTTCTTTGGAAACAGTACTGAACTGTCCCAAGTCCTGAATATCCTGAAATGAATGGCAGCAATTAAAAAACTCTTACTTTGTATGCACTTAAAGGCTTTGCAGTTGTTTTGCAGTTTTTAAGACTTCCCATACATCATCTCAGGTAGGTCAGATGCTGAACCACCTCCATAGCATGGAAATGCAGTTGCCGTTGTGAAACAGTGTTCTGTCCGTGAAAGACAGCAGATTACCTATGATCTTATGTGACGTGGCAAAAGAATTGCTTATTTCAGCATTTCAGCAAAAGCTCATAAATGCATGTCAATACCTCCTCCTCACTGCTCCCAGGTCTATAGCAGTTGAAACTGAAATGGTTAAATGTGTTTTGAAGCCTAAATTCAAAATAATCAGCAACATAGAACAGATTTTTTGAGTGTATATTTATGCCTTTCAGTGTTTCTGTTCCCTTTATAGTACAATGTATTTTGGGTTTATTGTTACTCTATTTCTGTAAGTTGTGAGTTCACCTGTTCTGATTATAATTTGCATTATGTGATCTGAGGCAGTTATTTGCATAGCTATGAATGTGTGTCTTTAAGGAACTAATACAGTAGCTTTTTAGTGGTGAGCTATTACAAAACACTGCAATTACTGATCCCAGATTAAAAGAAAATGAATTGGCATTCATTGTATGGTACAAGTTATGGGCAGCTACAAATAGCCAGAAAAGCAATAACCACCTTAGTGGGTTTCTATTGTGCATCTTTCCAAAGCAATTTTTTACTTCAATTTTCTACTGGTGATATGAAGCCGAAAATGAAATAATGCTTTAGCGGATAGAAATAAACTCACCAGCTGCTTAGTTCTTTCACAGCGATATTTTTTTCCAGCTTGATGTAGCATAAGTTCCCTTTTGACATGTGCAGAATGTAATGGGGAATATGATGATACTATTGTACTGTGTCCAGAACAATTAAACAAATAATTACTGAGATTCACCACTCGATTTTCAGTTAAGAAAAATGATTCTGAGTTCAGGTCAGTCAGCTTTTGATATTGCTTTTTTCCTAGGTAATAAAACACAGGGTTAGGAATTTTACGGCTCAAAATCCTGCCGCATGTGAATATTAGCCTGCTTATTGTTTGTGTGAAGCATCTATATCATGCATAGATTTCCATCACAGATATTTTTTTTCCAAAAAAAGCAATTTATATAATGCAAAATATGCATGGTGTATGTTCTACTGATATTAAAATATACAGACATATGAGCTAGCTGAAAACACTTTCCCTGCTATCTCCTGTGCTTCTCAGATCTACTCTGCTGTAAAGGTGAAGAGGATAAAAAAAGTTAGGACCTAATTTACTAAGGCTGAAACGGTGCTTAGTAATAACAGTACCTTTAAGGTAAAATGAAGCTTGCTTGCTTGCAAGATCTTACACATGGACATTTAACTAAGAGTTAGAAAGTAAAACCTTGGCATGTCTATTACAAGAGGGATCAAAAAATAAAATGATGGAAGATTTAATGTTTGTTTTTTTGTAGCAGTTTAGAAACATTTCTTCAATATCACTTTAAACAGATGTGAAGGGCCTTCAATCAATAAACACATTATTAAAATGTATATCATAAATTATTAAGTGTTTCTAGAAGAAACAGAAGAGATTTTTGCATTTTTAGGGCATCGCTAAAAGAACCAATCCATTTGTTAAAATTCAAATTCATTCATTTGCAAACATTTAAAACCAATGTCAATACCATAAACAGAAACTGATATATCTAGTATTTTGATGACTGCCACACCAGAATCAAAATATACAGGTATAATAAGTAATGTCAAATAATATCCCTGAGTCACTAAAGAATCACCACATCTCTCAATTAAAGAGTACACAAATGTCCTCAATAATAGTGGTAGCATGGGGACAAAGATGCAATTAAGCACAAACTCCATGCGTTTCGCAGTCACAAAACAACTTAACTGTGCCCTCCAATCTTTATTCCGCCATACACCAGAAAGAATTGGTGCATATCAGTTTTGGTTTACTTTATTGACATTGTTTTTAAATTATTCTAAATTCCACTGTATATGGAACTAAAAGATGTTAAAAACATAGAAAATTCAGGTTATTATACTTGTTGCATTTATACACTTATTTTATAACATTTAACAAACACATAACTGCATTATCAGTGTATACTTACATATATATTGTGGACTATTGGCCATGTACTGATATCACCTCACCTGGCCTGTTATAGATTTAGCACAATGGAGAAGTAGAGATCTACTCATTTTGGTTTGATGATGCCTTGGTTTATAATGCAGGGTGAGCTGCAAGTACATAGACAGGCAATGACTGTTCTTCAACATGTGGTATACCAATATGCAGGTACCTAAGATATGGAATGACTCCATTTAAGGTAGCTAGATAGTTAAGACCTATATTTTGTAGGTTTGTTGTCTAGGGGGGCCATTTCAATTTTTGTTATGGGGCCCAGGGTTTTTTAGCTGTGCCCCTCATTGGTAAGTAAATATCTATCTGCCGGTGTGGATGCACTAAATCCCCTATAATAGACATATATAATAATATATATATTATATGATATAATACACATATAAGAGAGCCAACATCCCGTTGGCTATGAGACATTAGCACCCAGCTGTTTTGGTAAGCATGGTCCTACTGGCAAAGAGGGGGACCCATATGTATGTATTTAGGGGAATAGGCATGTGCTGGGCTTACTTAATAATGTACATGTATTTAGCTTGAAAAAAAAACTGATGCTAGATCATTCAAAGTGGAGCTAAACTAAAATAAAACTGTGACCAGGAAAGTCCTGTATTGCGGAAGGAACAGGCAATGTCTAGTCTACAATAAAATAAACATACCTGCCATGTCACATTTGTTTATTTACACTCACTTGTGCTCACTCCTTTGCAGGCACTGCCATCTTTATCCAGTGCTCTTCTACTTGTTGGAACTTCGGCCATCTTGATTGGCCAGGCTGGAATGTTGGAATGTTGTAACTCTTCATTGATTTCCAGGCAGCCCTGTGAGATACTGAGATAGCTTTTCCATTCTAGAATAAAAATCCTGTCTGCTTGGAATTTTTCACTGTGGAACTACATTTACACTTTAATTAGAGCATAGAGAATGCTCCTACTTTCTTCTAATATAGGAATATATAGCATAGTTTTCACTTTTTTACTTTTATTTTTAAAAAGATAAGCAGCTTTTTTGTAAGGTAGGCATTAAAGATACAATTTTATTACAAGATGGAACCTTTTTTTTATTAATTTGGCTTTAGCCTTTCCTACCTTTATTTCAGTAACAGCACTGGTGATATCTGTCTGCTCTTTATTGGCTCATTGTTAAATGAAGCTGGGAAAAGTCAATCGGTGGCAGCTGGTAAAAGCTGAAAGCTGCTGTTGTCTCTTCTGTCACTCGAACCCTCTCCGTCTCTGACAGACAATTAAAGCTTCATGCTGGAGCCTTCTTTCAAGCTGGCGTACTGAGCTTTGGGTCCATCACTATTAGACATGCTTCAGACAAAAACCTTGACACAAGAAATGAAATTTCTATTGTATGTTGTTTTATCAATCTATCAGTAGCAAAAATCATTTCTTTTCTTTTTTAGCATTATTTATTATCCCACCAGCTCTGTCACATTAAATGTAGAAATTTATGAAAGGCTGCAGTATCTCATTCATACTATGTTTTTCCAGTTTCATAATCTTCTATACCTTCTGATCTTCTTTAAGCTGCTTTAATGTAGCAACTGTTAAATGCTATTTCCAATGATAAATATATCAAAGTTGTCCAAATAGACCCCATTGCAATGGAAATAATGGGTACAATATGATTGTTTGTAATAAGGGCACCTCAGACACTTAGATAAATTAGCTTAACTGTTGATTTATGGAAAATGGAACAAAAATAAAAGTGGAATGCATACCCAAAATATTTAGATTACATTTGTAATAGGAGAGCAAACCTAATTGGTTTAATATCCTAGCTTTGCAACAGCTCCCTTTGCTATAGTTTTACAAGTGTAGTAAGTTGCTATGGCTTTACAGAACATTTTAATTTTCCAAACAAGGCTTGAGTCTATTTATGTCCCTAACCTCATCTATGAGCATGATTTGTAGGTGCTGGAAATGAGGTTTCACTGTGCAGTTGACTGTTTTACTCTTTATAATAGGATGAGATGCTTAGTTATCCAAGAGCATCTCTCAGTAGAGCCATTGCTCTTCAGACTGAAAAGAGCCAACTGGGATAGCTTGGATATGTTATCGATGAGTCCCCTGGGATGGTTTTGCTTTAGCTGTTTTAGTCACATCCAACAGTACTGAATTTGTTCTCTTAAAGGAAAATTATTGCTGCAACACACAATTTGCAAAGGAGATGAAAAAAGTCAAAAATGGCTTATTTGTTTCTGTTTGTCAATAGCACTATTATTGCAGATACTGTTTTATGAGCCCCCAGTATTATAGTATATAGAATATGTGGATCCTGACAGTAGGTCCATTTTTCCAGTTTTTATTAGGCTGGCCATCAAAATTGGCAGGTACAGGAGTTATGACTAGTGTTGGTCGAATATCTCACTATTTGATACGACAGCTATTCGATTGATATTGTTCAGGGGATTGAATGCCAAATTTGAACATCATTGAAGTCAATGGTGGGGGAATTCAGGTAATTTTTAGGGACTATTAAGGGCTGCAAGAGCAATCAGATTGCTCTTACAGCCGTTTACTAGTTGTATGTGTTCTTGAATAGAGTTTCTCTATCCAAGAACACAGGGAGTCCTGTGCTCTTGGATAGAGGCCAAGGGCGCAATTATTAGGAAGAGTGTGCGATCCCTGCAGTTGAGTTCCCACAGTCACATGATCGTGGGAACTTTGCAGTCACAGCTGTGACTGCAGACGATCCCCTGGGCACTACAGGTTAATTAACCTGCAGTCATTGAGAAGATGCCCGGCTGGCAAGTATCCCTTAAGCTGCGTACACACTTCCAATTTTTATCGTTGGAAATGAACGACGAACGAACGATCGATTGGGCAAAAATCGTTCGTAAAAAAAGTAACCAACGACGCCGACGAACGAGGATAGTCGTTGGAAATGAATGACCGGACCGGCGGATCGGATTGGACGACGATCGTTGACCATCTATCGTGTGTACGGTCGTTCATTGATCGTCCATGGTCTGAGCATGCGCGGTGAACGAACGTTCGCTCACTTCCTGTGGTGCACGTCACTTCCTGTATCGTTCAAACGATCGCATCTATCGTGTGTACAACGATCGTGTCGTTATCTGTATGTACAGGATCGGTGCTATACGATCGTTCGCAGATATCGTGCAGGATCGTTCATCGTTCGTTTACCAACGATAATTATTGGAAGTGTGTATGAAGCTTTACTCTGTAATATGCACAGTAATATGATACATTTGTTACATTTTTATACATTTTTCTCACAGCGGATAAAAGAAATATGTAACAAATTTATCATAATATTACTATGCTGGTGTGTTACAGAGCAAGAGATATCATGTCATTGTAGGATAACCTGTAAAAAAAATTAATTAAATAAACACAAACACTCAATAAATTAATTTACCATCATTTTTATTTTTTTTAACACATTTTTTACATTCTTTTTATCTGAATTTTTACCGTCGAAGCTCGTTTTTTTGGGGTGGGGTCTACCCGAATTCGGGAGAAATGGATAGAGAAGGGCCCACAATAGAAAATCCCGGGGTTTTCTTCCCAGACTTTAGGATTACTACCGGTAAATGTCTATGAACCATGTCTAGACACCCATCAATGCATCCTCAAATAGTATATGAATCAGACTGAAAACTATTCTACTATATATATTGTATATAACCCACAAATTACATGTTTCCCTATCCCAAGGAAAAATAGGTCAAATACCAACCCCTTTTCAAAATGTGAAAACAAAAGAAAAAAGAGAACTATACAGGCTAACATGACTTGCAGAAGAAATATTTTCTAAACACAGCTGAAGTTGTGGGTGATCTTAAGAGCTGAGTTGATCTGTAATACCTCGTAACTCTTTAATGACCAAGACAAACTCTGCAGTTGTTTCTATTTGCATATCAAAGCACAGCTTGCTCCAGAAGTAAATGAATGTTTAGGCGCCATAACGTTTTTTTTCTTAGTTTTTTTGCTTTGTGATTAACTCATAGTGAGGATTTTATACAGTAACTGACACCACACTGCCTAAAAATATGTTTGGACAAACATCTGTCCTCATTGCATTTAAAAAAATAATGTACCTGTTCCGACTTACATACAAATTCAACTTAAAAACAAACCTATAGTCTTTATCTCGTATGTAACCTGGGGACTACCAGTATATATATTGTAAGCTACCTATGATGCTCACGCAAGAATCTGCACAGGCAGTAAACGCAAAGGCAGTAAACCCCCCACTATATATATATATAATGGGAAAAATGTTTGCTGACAGCAAAGGAAGAAATACCCATTCACACTACAAGTGTCATTCATTTTTAGTGACATCCAATTTTGGGGTCTATTTATGGGTTCACTCGAGAATCACACAATTCTTACACAAGATATTCAAATTTTTTATATAATATTAAGTTTGAAAAATAGGTAAATCATGGGTGTAAGCTGTGTGAATCTTGTTTAAATCATTGATAATTAGACCCTTGTTCTGTTCAGCCATTTTCAATGTGATAAAAAGTTGTAGGTTTTAAAGTGTTAAAGTCAGTTAAAAACATAATAGGGGCACATAATATGAGTGATACTTTGATTGCACTACTTCAATTCTTTTTCTACTATTCTACTTTTGTTTGATCCAATTGTAGGAGTGTAATATGTAGGTTATTACTATCAATTCCAACAGTAGAAAATTGTCTTTTCTGGAAGTGTCTGCTTGCACATTTCAGACAGACAGGCAACTTGCAGAGAGAGTTACCACCTCTGGGTTTAAACTACACAATCCAGTTGTTAAAGCCAGTGTTTAAAGTTTGACTTGCCTTGCTAAGTCTCTAGTTGGACCTTGGACATTGCAGTGTAGGCTCTGCATCCAACCTCCCCTCTCTAATTCCTACATGACTGCTCCGCCTTCTGTAACCTAAATGGCTGTCAGTTTGACATTTTAAAAAAAGTTTTACATATTTAAGCCCTAATTTGTATTGTTATGCATTGGGCTGTGCTACAGCGCAGGGGATTGTGTGTTTGTGTGCCAATCTAAATAAAAAGCACTTCAGTGCACCAAAGCACCTAATTCTTTCAATAAAATTTGTGTTACTACAATGAAAAAGTATGTTTTGGTCATAAAATACACTGGTTTAGCCAACTATTTTGAGAAATTTCCACTTTTCACTGTTGCATTGCTTGTTTTTATTTATTTTTTTTAATGAAAGTTATCATTTAGTCATCAGGCATTATTTAGATTAGGATTTTAGTCTCTTGCAAACACAATTGGTGTTGCTGGACAACCTAATACAAAATATTAAGTTCCCCAGAGTACAATGGTGTTTAGTCATCTCAAAAACTCACCATGCAGGGTTTTGTATTCAAAATAACTGTGAAGGCATTAACTTGTATAAAATTAATTACCATAATTGTAGTACAAATGCCACCCTAATTGAAGATAATTAACCTTTATATGCGCTAGTAGCATTTTAGTGCAAGCAGAGAAAAAGGTTAACAGGCCCTGGTTGCCTAGGTTACACCACAGGAAAGAAGCATATATTGGCGCTGTTACTTAGCTACTCACTGGCTCTTTTCTATCTTTTATTTCTCTTTGGTCCATAAGATGCTGTTAGTGGAAAAGGGCTAAGTTTTAAAACCAGGATAAATAGAGCAGTAATTTACACTGTTTATCCTATAGAAACACAGCAGTGATAAGGAAGCCATTTAACCCTTGTATTAAATGGCTTCCATCAATGATATGGAAACCTGGAGTGACGCACCAATAAAGTCATGGTAAAAAAAAAGGAGAAAACATTGGGAGATTGGTTTGCATTGGTATGGCCATCTTTAGGACCATTCCGCCAGCAAAAACAATTCATTAAAAACAGCAAAAAAGCATATTATTGTCTCACATGCCATCTATTTTAATCAGACTGGGTGAAGACCAGTGTCTATGAAGCAGAATGTGACTGCTCTGAACATGCAAAACCCTATAAAGAACTATTATAAAATGATTTTTTGAAAGAAACCTTAGAAAAAAAGTTTTTTGTACAGTTTTTATTTGATATGGGTGTGCATGTCATATAAAAAAATGTGCAAAACAAAAGAAAAAAGCCTTTTATAAATAAAGCATTAGAAAGAGTTCATTTTTTAATCAGTAGTAACATATGTGATTGATTAATATACATTATCATTTGGTCCATTAAAAGCATATTTGCAGCATGCATTAGGAAATGAAACTAGAGAACCTTCAGTCTTTTGTCATCCTACATGGCAGCACATGTGAAATGTCAGATTTCAATCGGAAAATAGAAATTGATTAATTAAATGTCACAGCAATATCCCTTCTAATATAGCTTTATGGTATACCTAATTTAGCTTTATGGTGCATGTCATTTATTGTTTGTGCATAACATATTGATCTCAATATGTTTTCTATCATGCTATACCAATAACTTCTTCATACTGACAGAGAAAGACTATACATCATATTCCTGCCACATCGTACCATTTATAACTCGGCCCTTGACAATTCTGAGATATGAATTTCATTACAAGCCTTTTAACCACTTCTTTAGATATTTAAAACAATCAATGAGGCTTTTCCAGGAGGAGGTTGAGAATAGACCATTGTATTATTCAGCAAACTATTATATGCCCCCTCTAACTGCTTGTAACAATTACAATGTAAGTGGATCAGACAATTTTTTTAAAAAAATTAAATTGTACTACACAATACCCTTTGCTGTGTAACCCTCTGATAAACTATATTAAATTATTTCCTTACCATGGTATTGCTGTGCTTTTGAAAACATAGTGCACCATAATGCATGGCAGTTTTACTTTTTTTTCTACATGCATATTTTTATAGGGTGATTTTTATATGCCTGGAATTTACTTTAGAGTTTTGGTACATATTACTAAAATGTAACAGATGCCAACTTTCACCGGTGTGATATGCTCTGTTCAATTTTAGTACACATGATTTCATTTAGTTTACATGATTAAATAGCTAACTGGTATCAGCTACATAGGTTCCGAAGCTTTACTCGAGGCACTGACTCACTCGGGAACCCATAAAACATCCACTCAAATGCCTGTTAAGGTTATGTGTCATCCTTTGAAATTAAACATTTTCAAATACGAGTTATTACATCAGTACAAGCAGAAAAAGAAGAACTAAAGCAACCAACCATTCTTCAGCTTATTATTATATACTCCAATAAAAAATGAAAAGGCAGAATTTGAAATGCATAAAATAAACATAACCTGCCAGTTGAGTAGAATGGTTTTTTCATGCATCACCATTGACATAAGCCAATCTACCCTTTCCCCTTTTCTCTGGGGATTACCTTGGGATAAGCAACATTGACCAACCTCTGTCAAACATGCTTTTTTTCTTTAGATGCACAGAACTTCTGGCAGTACACATAGGGTTAATGTTCAAATAGGAAATATATATTTTAGGACCAGTAGGCAAACTTCTCATGGGAATCTGGGCACTGCTTTAGGGGACATGTATCAATGCAAGGACGTGGTAATTTCATGAGGCTTCCAGAGCATTACTGAAAATACAGAAATCTTTCAAATAGCATGCCTACATAAATCTATCTAATAAAAGCTATATGTGGTGTTCATTTTTAATTTAAATAGTGTGGGGTCCCCCTGATTTTCAACTAGACCCTAGTACTAGAACTAGTTTTTGTCAATTGCATTACTTAGGATGCTATTTGCTATTATTACAGTGCAGAAGACCTGTTATTTAGCATCAGGAGTGTGACAGGCTAACATTTTTGATCATCTGGTTTTAAACAGTTCTTTAAATGATAGATAACTTGTGGTGCAGTAATGTGTGAAGGGTTCACATTGCCAGTCATTGCCAGTCATCATGATAATGGGAATGACAATGGATTTACATTGCTGGACAAAGTGATCGATGTTGGAAGCATGTTTGTGTGTATATTTAAAGAAACAGCATTTCACTGTGTCTTTTGTTCAGCTCTTTGTATATATTGGTAAAAGTTACAATATTATTTCTCCTGAGGGGTAACAGATATTTGTCTGCCCCCATTTAAAGGGGCTTCTAAATTTTGCTCTCTAACATACCCCACATTCCCTGTCTCTCAGCATTCAAACCCCATACATGCACCCATTAAGTGCCAACTGTAATAAAACTTCAACACAATTATAACACTCTAGGAGTAATAAGGTAATCCTTGGGACCCTATTGATATACTCATTCATGGCCAACTATATAATAACTATAATAGAAATAATAAACTAGTTTTGTACACTGGCTGCTGTACACTGCATGCTACAGTTTAACAATGTTTATATAATTTATAATATAATATATAAATTCAACACAAAGTGTAAACAAACTTGAAGCAGAGCTTCTAGAATCTATTTTGGGAAATAAAAATAACAATATTTTCTTTTCATAGTAAACAAGCTTAGAAATAGTATGGGTTTAGAGATGGCTGGGGTGTATAGTCAATACATTTTTGTAAGATATCATTGAAAAAAATGATTATAAGCCTCCATTGTTCATGATGAAAGTCTTATTACAGAAGATGGGACTAGAAAGAAGCTGCTCACTATCCCTTTGCAACCAATTCAATACAAATCCAATTAACTTGCTGTGTATAAAAAAGTGTGGAATATATTATCACAAATAGGCTTCTTGCGCTTTCAATAGGATTGTCTGTTATAGTACACAAAATCTGGTTAACATTTCAGGATGCAGTCAAGCCAGATCATGTCAGGAACTCCTGACAATAGACAGATATATGCCGCTGGATAAATAGGTTTCTCTTTCATGTGTAAGATAAAATTGTATACGTACTGTACATAAATAAGGATAAAACATATAAATAAAATGGATATATGCTTCAAACCCTACAGGATCACACTAAGCTGTACCATCTTAGGAAATTTACAGCATAGTTTTAATGACAACATTTTTTAAATATTACAATATGGAAATACAAGATACTTCATGTTGTTTTTATGCATACAAACTCATATTTACATATAAATAGGTAGTAGGTTCCTTTGCTAGTGGGTAACTGCATATCAGACATGTAGTTTGCAGTTCTAAAAGAAAAGCTGCTGAAAGAAACGTGTATATCTTCCCTAACCTCCCTTGGCCCTGTTACTGTGGATGAAGTCTCTTCTCTTATCATCTCTATCTACTACCTGTCCGCTTGACCCAATTCCGTCTGATCCACTCTGTGCCCATTCCTCCACCCTGGCCCCCGCCCTAACCGAACTATTCAACCTCTCCCTTTCTACTAGTGTATACCACTCAGCTTTCAAACATGCCATAATTCTTCTCATTATTATAGTATATAATGCATAGAACATTTATCAGTTTGCGATAATCTGAACATACTGTACAACATAGCATATTGAGTATTCTCAAATTTTTTACCCTGGAAGGACCCCTAAAACAAAAATTGGGTCAACGGGAACACCTGATATAGTTAAATCATTAAGGGTAGATTGGCTAAAGCCCTTACAGTGCTAGTTAAAAGACCACCACTCTAAACAGCTAGAAAATCACTGGTGTTATCTTATTGATTCTTCCAAATGTCACCGAACCTGAAACTAGACACGCACCATCACATGGAAGGTACCACATGGGAACCCCAACAAACACTGGAGGAACCCTAGAGTTCAATGGAACCCTGAATGATAATGGTTTATATAGAGTCTATTGGTTAAAACTAAGATGCCAGGAGTGTACAGAATAGCTTTCAGAGTGTAGAAATTTGTAAAAACATGCTATAAACTGCTAGTAAGTAGGAGGAAAATGTCCTGGTGAGGATTTAGACAAAAACCAGCATTACCACACGTGGTAGAAGGATGGAGTAATTAAAAGTATTACCAATATTATGCCTGATGTCTCTTTCAACAGGCTGTAGCTTTATGTTATACTTGCAGTCCTGCAGTTGCATCATACCCCACAAGTGTGAGACATGGGGCTTTGCCAAATGTAAGTGGCGGAGCATGGAAGTCCTTCATTTGGACCTTTTAAGATATAATAGATCATATACCCGAAGAATAACTTATTATGTTCTGTGATGTCTACATAAAAGGTTTTCACAGTTTCTCCAGACTGTGGCTAATTCCAGGCGACAGTTTGATTAGGAACCACATCCTCCTGTCTAGTATTACATTTGGCAATAGGTTCCCCTTGCTCAAAACAGAACAAGGTAATAGGACTAGAGCTAGCAAACTGCCACTCAAGTGGATGTTTAAAATTTGCTGAAGTTTAGTGATCATTCTAAAGTATTTTAGACACTTAGAGATAGAAAACTTGGGCAAATGTCCAGCTCTTTAACTGCAAATTAAAGATACCGACATACTCACACAGGAACAATTATTATCCCTTAAGCTTTTTTATATATTTTTGTTTGATTTAAAAATGTTCAGATGGATAATGTATTATTATTATATGTATATGTTTACATTATGTAATGAAGAAAATAAAAAGGAAAGCATTATGTCTTTTGTTTAATTCTTGTTGATATATAGCATAGGGTGAATACTTTTAAACATTATTATATATAACCACTTCTTTGACTACACAAGTCATATAACTACAGTTTGTCTAATCTTAATTTAAAAAATAAATTATTGAATGCCAATATGGTCATATTTGATAAATCATCTGATAAATTGATTTATTTTGGGGTCTGATCTGATAACATTAGTGATTATTCATAAAAGTGCCAATCATGTCAGCTGATCAACATGTAAATGGGGAGAAAACAAAAGTGGCATTAATATACAAAAATAGTGCCTTTTTTTGCAGAAATACCTCCACTTTTCCAGCTATCAGCATGATTGACTCCTTAAATCCGCCATTCTGAACTAGGGTCACTAGGGTGATACTTCATAGTTCTAGGGCCAACACCACTGGCAGATGTGTTGTAATGCGCCTGGGCACACAAATCACAACCAACTGCAGGGAATACTTTAAACAAACTTTATTCCGTAATCCAGGTACAGGCCGAGGTAAAACACAAAAGATCAATCCGATCAACGACGTACATAGGGATGAGGCAGAAGGCGTAGTCAGGGACAATCCAAAGTCAGGGGAGGCAGAGTTAATGCAAAGTCAATAATCAGACCGGGTTGCTGCTGGTAATAAGTCCGAGCTGATGACAAGACACAGGGGAAGACAACAGAGGTCAAAATGGTAATCCAACATAACAACGCACCCAAGCACAGTATAACACAGAGGCTTTACCAGGATGCTAATGACATGATCTCAATAAATGGGCAGAGTGCCCAATCACATTGCGCCACCTGGCCCTATTGGATTGGAGGAGCATACTGCATAATAAATGCCTTGTGGCCGGTTTAGCTACAGGGAATTCAATACATGCCCCACCCCAGGGAGGGAGGTACAAGAGGCGCGCATAGTAGAGTGCCCACCTGTTACAGCAGGACCTTTGGGCTGTGCTGTACTGTGAACGCACCCAGGGATGCTGAGGGTGCGTGCAGCACTGTGCACAGCTGCAGGGATGCTGTTCGGCCGAACAGTAGTTTAGCCAGGACGGATCACTCCGCCAGTGAGAGGAGACACACTGCGAGCAGAGCAGCTGAGCTGCCTGCTGCAGCAGTCTCCTCCACGCCACCCGCAATCCCTTGGGTCATCGCGGGTGTGGACAATTCAGGATCGCTGACGGAGTAGGTACCTTACATGTGTTACTCAAATGATGTCTAGTGGCTGATTGACCTTCAATTTGATGATGCCTGGATAGTTCCATGACCCGATGCATGCCAATTACAAGCCAGATGCATGACTCAAATAATGTTTTGAGGTACTGTAGGGGAGCATTCATTACAATGGCAATCAATTTATGAGGCATTTTCCCATTAAACCCCAACTAATTAGTTTTATTAGGTGTTCCCTGAAACCTAAAATGTATTACCTAAAAAAGGTTAAGAAAGACTGTTTATATGGTACCCTAATTGGTAAAGAACAATGAGAATGTTTAAAATACTCTAACCTATTGATTCTAGTTCAGTTTGTTGAATTAGACAATCTAACTGATTGTTGGGAGTTACTGAAACTTGCAGCTTGTTCCTTGCTAATCACTTTCTACCGACAATCTATTTACCAACCTTTTCCAGCAAGATTCTCTGTGTTAATCTACAATTTCATTTATTTAGTAGTGTATATGTTAGATACAGTTACATTAATAAAAATAATTGAAAATAATAAGTAATAAAAAAGAAAACCGTGAACGTATTTAATATAAAACCTTATGTATTCTTAAACAATATATACAAATTTAGGTATGCAAATAGTGTCATTGTCAATTTAAACAAGTCAGGTATGACGATGCTAAATTTGGCTCAGGCATTTAGTCATCAAAAACCTGTAGTCAAAAAAGGTCTAAATAAGCACATTTGTATACCGCAATTTATTGATTTTATATTATTTTTTACTACATATAAAGAATATCTGTCTTACAAAAACACATTTAATACAGGTTGCATCATAACAATAAATTGAAGGTTCTAGAACAGCTGATGCTTTTTGCCTTCTCTGCTTGCTTTTAAACCTTAACAATCATCTGCTCCCTTTTGGTCTAAATATACTTTGAAAGTATTTTGTTAAGTCAGTTTGATAAGTGCAAAAAACACACACACACAAGCTAATGTCCTTTTCTTGTGCTACATTTGTATTTTTTACATAATATGTTTCATTGCTCCCTTGCTATTTCTGCTATACAAGTCACCTTGCATTATGTTAGGAAGAAAATGGAAGGTCTTCTGTATTCCTGTCATTGGGAGACAAAGCTGCTCTTCTGTAGATGGAGAATGATGAGTGTTGTTACCCTAGGCTAGTATTTGTTACTGAAGAACATCAGTTAAAAAGAAATAAAAAAGGCTGGGAAGAAATAATGCAGCTACCCTATTTTAAAAAAAGTATGCTGCAATATATTGCATTGTAGTTCCTGGTTCACATATGATTTTAGTTAGATACAGCCCCATGTAAAGACATGTCACTATAGGTGTATGTTTATTTTAGCTTAAGCTGTTGAGCTTGATAGACATTTTTTCCATACAGCTACAGGTAAAACAAACCTGTAAACACATGAACAATTTTAAAGGAAGATGCTAAAATTTTTTGATATGTACAGTATTTTAAAATTACCAGGCACATGTCTTTGGTTATAAAGATAAAGCACATTTAGAGTCCCTCTATATTTTCCTTAACAGTCTTATTGTAATTATAAAAAGTTACAGCTGTTGGGTCTTCCTAGTTTTTGTCCTCTGACAGATAAAGGATGCGTTCATTTTTAATTGGTGAGCTCTATAGAATAGATATAGAAAATGTCCTTATATATTTATATTGGTGCCTTAAGTATAAGAGACAAATCAAGTTTAATATTTTATTGTAATAAAATGATCTAGAACCAGTGGTACAAAGATGACATTTTGAAAGCTGCTAAACCAGCATTGCAGTGCATTTTATGCACTATTCAGTTTTTTAACCTTTGAATTTTGGTTAGAGCTTTAACTGATTCTTTATAGCAAAGAGATACTTTGATAGATAGACTCCTCTGTGCTTAGTACTTTTTCTTTTGATGTACTGTAGTGGCTTCTAACCATTTAATGACAACAAAACCATCCTATGATCTGAAAAAAGTTGACTTATATGGGCAGACAATTCCAACTATGCTTTGGAATTAATGATAAGTGACTGTTAGTTCAAATACAATGACAAAGTAAAGCATTGCATTTTACTAAAAGATGACATGTATCTTTTTTTTTTAATTTTCTTTCAACAGAATCCTCTCCACCTGCAGCTCAGTGTTGAAAATTCTCTAACTTCAAATGCTGATGTGACTTTCTCTATTCTGACAATGAACAACTGGTATAATTATAGCATACTGCTGTGCCAAGAAGACTGGAACATAACAGATTTCCTCACTTTAACGCAAAATAATTCTAGATTTCATCTTGGAATTATCATAAATATCACAGTAAATTTAACCATGACAAATTACATGTTGAGCTACCTACAGATGAATTTGGAGAGCATTAAGGACACTACGTCTACAATTGTCATGTTTGGATGTGATATGGAAGATACAAGACGCATTTTTGAAGCAGCTTCCCAGTATGGAATTGGCTTGCCAGAGTTTTATTGGGTTTTTGGAGACTCTCAAAATGTTGATGAATTGAGGACTGAAGGATTGCCTTTGGGACTAATTGCTCATGGAACAACCACTGCCTCTTTCTTTGAACACTATGTGCAAGATGCAATGGAGTTAATAGCTAGAGCTGTTGCCACAGCTACAATGGACCAGCCTGAACTGGCACTTGTTCCTAGCACAATGAATTGCATGGGAAGAGATTCTCAGAATCTCTCATCTGGGGAGTATCTATCCAGGTATGTTTTGACTTTTATTTCTCAATCTTTAATGCTATGCCATTGCAGATTTTAATGCTATGGCATACAGATTTTACCAAACAAAGTTCCAATGCTATGTATGGCATAGAAACATTGTATAACCTGTACTGTAGACTATATGCACAACTACCTAACTGATTTACAAGGTCTACATCCAGAAAGCCAGGGTGGAAGGGGAACATTTTTTTCAAATATGATTATGTTTGTAAGCATGGGGTATTATTACACATACATCATATTGTTAGGCACTTCTACCATTGATTGTAACTTATTCTGAGGTTATAAATTGTATGTGCATCAAAAACATTTTTTTATCAGAGAGGGGATAGGTTTACACCCAGTATCAGGTTGCTATGCTGCCCAGGACTTAACTATAAATATTTTTCCTTCTGTTGTGCTGGCATATTTGTGTGTGCCATTCATAATTTTTTTTATTTTTATTACAATAATTTTTTATTAGGAATAGAAAAAAAAAGAATTAAACTAGTGGATGATCATTTCACCAACACAAACATTTTGGCTTGATACACAATTAAAAAAAAGGGAAAACTAGGAGCAACTAATCCTTATCGGCTCACTATACCCAAAACAAACATCTTCGTATATTGAACATAGATAAAAAAAGAGGGACCTGACTAGGAGGAAAAAAAAAATAGTGAAAGAGAGAATAGAGCTGTAAAGGAGGGCCGGGAGGGGTAATGGACAGGGAAAGAGAGGACCGATAGGTAAATATCCATAGGAGCGAACACAGCTTGAGAATCTCTCAAAGCGAGAGTAGATTCTTATCGAAATCAGCAGGAAGGTAATTGTCTATCCAGGGCCATTCATATATTTTAAGATGCTACCCTTCAAGAATAACAAGAAGCTTGGATTGCCATGTTGCCCATATAGCACAAAGAGTAAGTGGTGACAAACCTAGCTAATAACATATACATGAATATGTAGCATACTGTATGTTATGTAAGTATAGCATTTATCATAATATTAATGGCCTATCTTTATTTAACAGGTTTTTGGTCAACACAACATTTAGTGGACTTAGTGGACATATTAAGGTTAAGGATTCTTCTATTATCAATTCAGAAAATCATTACTTCATATGGAATTTACAGCATGACCCTGTAGGTAATCCAATGTGGACACGACTTGGAAGTTGGCAGAATGAAAAAATTATAATGGATTACGGGTTGTGGCCAGACCAAGCACAAAGACACAAAAGTCATTATCAGCAACCACCTCGATTGCACCTTAGAGTTGTAACCTTGATTGAGCCTCCTTTTGTGTTCACAAGAAATGTCGATGATGATGGTCAGTGTCCAGCTGGGCAACTCTGCTTAGATCCAATGACAAATAATTCTGCAATACTAGACAGTCTTTTTGAAAGTTTACAAGGAGGCAATGATACTGTTCCTATTGAATACAAAAAGTGTTGCTATGGGTATTGTATTGACCTCCTGGAAAAACTGGCAGAAGATATGAACTTCGACTTTGATTTGTATATTGTTGGCGATGGAAAATATGGAGCTTTTAAGAGTGGTCATTGGACTGGACTCGTTGGAGACCTTCTCAGTGGTGCTGCACATATGGCCGTAACCTCCTTTAGCATAAATACAGCCCGAAGTCAGGTCATTGACTTTACAAGCCCATTTTTTTCCACAAGTCTGGGTATTTTAGTAAGGACTAAAGATACAGCAGCCCCAATTGGAGCCTTTATGTGGCCACTTCATTGGACAATGTGGCTTGGAATATTTGTATCGCTACATGTTACTGCAATATTCCTAACATTATATGAATGGAAAAGCCCATTTGGTATGACACCAAACGGAAGAAACAGAAGCAAAGTATTTTCCTTCTCTTCAGCATTAAATGTGTGTTATGCCATACTGTTTGGCAGGACAGCTGCTATTAAAACTCCCAAGTGCTGGACTGGAAGGTTTTTGATGAATCTCTGGGCTATATTTTGCTTATTCTGTTTGTCAACATATACTGCTAACTTGGCAGCTGTCATGGTAGGGGAAAAGATTTATGAGGAGTTATCTGGAATTCACGATCCTAAGGTAGGTCAGACTTAATCTACATTTTAATATTTATAGTTGGTTTGATGCTCTGTATCTTTTGAAGTGTTTCTGTATGATTAAAGATCTAAAGATCACGGTTCTCTAGAATGGATGACATCAGTGTGATCTATCTAAGAAAAGGTATAGAAATAATGAATTTTAATAAGTACTTTAACAGCTTAACACCCTTATTATGCCATTATTATGAACTGTCAGTGGCAATAACACAGAAAGATAAATGTATGCTTGATAGCCAAAAGCTCAGTAACGTTGACTGAATTTTCCAATTTCTCATGAAAAATAACGTTTCTTCCTTAATTGTTTTGTGCCTCAATTGCTGTAACCTTTTCAAAATTGTTATTTCTCTCAACAGGGTAAGAAAATATGAGGAGGTAACAGTAAAGGACATGTACAAGCTAGTTTGCAAAATTATGGGTTGATTAAATAAAGGGCATCTAACTTTGTTCAGGAACAGAAAACCTGCCTTTCACTTCAAATGTTTAGTTATAAGGAAAAATGAATATCCTCTCACTTAGCATTTGAAGCAAGCCAGGTTGTCTAAAGTGAACAAAAATACCCCTGTTTTTTAATGAATGTTATAAATCATACATACTATTTGTATGCATATTGTCTTATATATGGCACAGTTGCCTAATGTGAATTTTTTAACAGGGTTTTGTATTATCCAAAGTTTAATAAAAAAAACATCTACTCTGGTGCAAAAAATACTGTGTATACAATATACTTTTACAATACGTTTGAATATGTCTAATGTGTGTTACAGGACATTCTTGTACTTTCTATCAGAAACTATAGCAACACATAAGCACAATTGGAAGAGAGGAACAGTACATTACCACAGGGTTCTGGGGTCTAAACAAGGAGCCTCATGGCAGGGTCCCCAGACTTAATAATAATAATGACTTTTGAAATTTTAGTAAATGGGTTAACATATACCTCAGTATTGGTTCTTGGTTGACATGCATATTCAGACCTAAAGGTGGAAAGGAGCAGAGATAGCTTTAATACTTGAAGATGATAATGCCCTGAGCTTGGGAAATAGAATACTCTACGACAACCATTCTCAACTAGAGTTCCTCCAGTATTTGTTAGGAGCTTTTGCTTACTGACCTTCCATCTGAAAGTGTTTGGATAGTATAGGGTCCAATACCACCTGGAAGAGCGAGATGTCTCCAGTGATTTTTTTAGCTGCCTAGAAGGTTGGCATTTCTTTTTTTTTTTTAGGATCATTTTCATTGAAGTTTTTCATTATATAATACAAACAATATTTAAAAAAGAGTATAAGAAAAGTAATAACCAAAACAGAACAAACAGAGTGTCAAAAGTCAACCTGAGTCAGTTAACCAATATATCAAGAGAAATTTAGGCGTTTGCAATACCAAAATGCTTTTGCAATACCAAAATATATGGCTCAAAGATGGCTCAACCGCCGGCAATGTTGTGATACATTTAAACCATATTTTGTCACAACATATGGTGTTCTATACCAAGTAGCATCTTAAGGTAGGATTCCCAATGGGAAGTACATCTTGTGTAATTAAAGGCAGAGTGAAATGCTCGCTTCCATTGTTCGTCTGAGAAAGATTTATTCATTTCAACCTCCTGTTTCAAGATATGAGTCGTTTTGATAAAAACTTGTTTTACTTGAAACGCCTGGTAAATGATACCTTGATTGGTTTGAGATGACTCGGTAAAGAAACCCACTATCTGTGGTTGTGTATAAAGCAGTGTATAAGGGTGAATTTTATGGTAGTAAAGAATCTGACATAAAGTGTAGGCATCAGTAATAGGCAAACCAAAATAATTTAGTTTTTGCTAAAGTGACAGATTAGATGAGAATGATTGTAAATTTCAAAAAGTTAAAAGATTCATTTGTTTCTAATTTTCTATATGAATATCAGGAATAAAATGCAAATAAGTGTATAAGAGTCCTAAAAACCACTTCAGACCAAACAAAAAAGCTGCTTTTATCGTGGAGTAGTTTGGTAAAACTATTGAAGAATCTAGTGACTTAGCCACAAATAAAGTCACCAGATTCTTCTTCAGACAGGAGCGCTCCATGTAATTCCATATTCTGTCAGTAGAGTTATTAAAAAATAATATAGCGCAGTCAGCACATATGCTTTTTAGTAATCATAAAAATCTGGGAGGCCAAGTCCTTCAGCTTTCTAGTGTTTTATCACGGCTGCATACCCAATTCTGCCTTTACTGTTAGCCCAAATATATTGCTTCAATAGTCTCTGTAGAGACCTAAAATAAGTTTTGGATAGATTCACAGGCAGGGTCCGAAAGAAATATAAAATTTTGGGTAAAAGTAACATTTTAAAAACTGCCACTCTGCCTACCCAAACACCTACTGTTTAGACACATTAGTTAAATCTTCTTTCAGTTTCAAAATAAGTGTTAAATAAATATTTTGGAAAACCAAATTGGTAGGATATGTTAACCTTATCCCTAAATAAGATATCTCATTTGCTGCCCATGAAAATTAAACTGAGCCCGTAAATCATTCACTTGAGATTGTGTTATTTCCATAGGTAGAACTTGTGTCTTCATATCATTTAGTTTGTAATATGAAATCTTCCCGAACTGTTGTAACACCAAATATGCTATAGGAAGGGAAAGATCTTTGTGTTTGCTGTCCCCGTACAAAACCAACTTGTTCAGGTTTAACTAAACAAGGTAAAAGGCCATATAGCCGATTAGCAGGTAGTTTAGCATAAATCTTAATGTCTGTATTTAACAGGGAAATTGGACTGGCAATTTGAAGGAGAAACCAGATCTTTCCCTTGTTTGGGAATAGATACAATAGTAGCCTGTAGAGAAGGTACTAGATTTAGCTGTTTTGTAAAAAATAGTCAACATATATGGTGCTAATATGACTTGAAATTCTTTATAATATTCACCAGGTAGGCCATCTGGCCCTGGTGTTTTGTTAGTTGGAAGAAACCTAATTACTTTTTGTATCTCTTCAGCCGAAAATGGTGAGTTGAGCAGTTTTAAGGCAGTATTAGATAAAGTAGGTAATTCTATCTCATTTAAAAACTGTTCGATCTCTTCAACCTTTGGTAATGAGAGAATCATCCTTGAGGTTATACAATTTGGTATAATAGTTACAAAACTGTGGTATATTTTGTGGGTTAACAATTTTAACATTGGATCCAGCTTTAAACACAAGTAGGATTTTAGAGCGCTGTACTCTACTCTTACATTTAGCAGCCATAAGTTTGGAAGCTCTATTACCTTGCGTATAGCAATTTAGTTGCAATTTTTTAATAAATTGAGCATAATTTGACAAATTAGGCATTCTCAAATCTTGTCTGCATTTAAAAAGCTGTTCAGTTACCTTAGTAGTAGGACTAATTTTGTGTATATGCCTTGTGAGCATTCCATATTATAAAAGGATCCATGTCCTGGGTATCATTTATTTGGAAAAATTCTTTTCAAATATTTCTTAATAAATCCACAAAAAATCTTCGATTAGCCCTCCAAACTCTAGAAGGTATCGTGTGATATTGGTCCTTCACGCTCAGAACTATCGGAGCGTGGTCCGACCATGTGATATTATCGATTTCTATCAGTGAAATTTTCCCTAGTATACTCATGTCTGTCAAGACCATGTCAATGCGGTAATAGGATTTGTGTAAAGACCAATATTATGTAAAGTCCTTTTCCGAGGCGTGTAAACCATGCCATACATCATATAAATTAGAATCCTCTAGAAAGGGTTGCAAGGAGGTTCTCTTATAAAGTTTTGTTATTGAAACATCCAGTTGTGGATCGGATACCACAATAAAGTCACCACGTATTAGTAAATGGCCTTTTTGTATAGTTTGACTTTTTTTTCAGTACAATCGGAAAAATCTGATTTGACCCACATTAGGTGAATATACATTTACAATCGTAAAGGGAACATTATAAATTGCACACTCTAGGATATTATATCTGGCCGCAGGGCGATAATACTATCATAAAGCTGAAACGCCGCTGAATTTTTAACAGCTATAAGTACTCCTTTTGGTTTCTTCTCTGCATTAGCTGTAAAAATATGTGGAAATAATTTACGAGTACATTTAGGAGGTTTGGTCACAAAAAAATGTGTTTCTTGAGCACACAGACCATCACATCCGTGATGTTTTGCCGTGAACCATAGAGCAGATCATTTATGAGAGCTATTCAGCTCTTTAGTATTATTATTATTATTATTATTATTAAAGCTTGATATTCGCCAAACAAAGAGCTATCAAATCCTGATATCTACCCAACTGCGGTTGAACAGAAAAAAGGTCAACTTGATGCAAAGATATGACAATCGCACTGAGAAAAATACAAACATAAAAAAACAGTACTAGAAAATTGTCCCCAATATGGGGATAGCAATCATGACCCGAAGTCATGAGAACTCAAATGGGGAAAACGAATGTGTACCCAAAAACAGCTCTATACATATGAAATATTTACGTATATTCTGCTATCACACAACATAATAATAAAAGGTAGATACATTTAAATTTGGATTTGGGCCAGCATACTGTAACTGGGGGAGACAGAACAAAACTTTATAATGCACCTGTAAACAAATATCACAGATAGATCACTTTGGTGACCATGCAGATTTACAGTGGCCATTTCAGTCACAGTCTCGGTGAACGTTGTGCAAGGGGTGGTGAATCTTCCATCTCTAGGCCCCACTCACGAAGAAGTGTAAAATCATCCTCTGAAGTGGCGATCACATGTCAAGATCCAGATTTAGATGTTAAAATCTTCACTGGGAAGCCCCACTTATAGGGAAAACCAGGTAACCTCGTCCAGACTACTGTAACAACCTCCTCTCTGGTATTCCACTAACCTGACATTCTCCTCTACAATCTATTATGAACGCTGCAGTCGGACTCATCCATCCTTGCCACCGCTCCTCTTTTGCTGCATCTCTTTGCAGTTCTCTTCAGTGGCTTCCATTTCACCTTAGAATCAAATCCAAGCTCCTGTGCTTTATCTTCAAATCCCTACACAGTTCTTGTCCCACCTACCTATCTGACCTGGTAAAAAAATCATCACACGCATGGCTCCAAGTTTTTTCTAGAGCTGCCCCAATTCTCTGGAATGGTCTTCCACGTCCCATTCGGCTTGCTCCTACTTTTTGCTCATTTAAAAGAGCACTCAAAACTCATTTTTTCAAACTTACCTACCCATCTTCTTCTGTCTTTTGAAATCCTCAGTACTTCCCACCACTACAAATCTCTCCTCCTATTGTATGTTAATTCCCCCACCGCCTATATTATAATCTCTTCGGGGCTGGGTCCTCTCCTCCTTTGTCACTGTCTGTATTCGTCTGTCATTTGCAACCCCTATTTAATGTAAAGCGCTGCATAATATGTTGGCACTATATAAATCCTGTTTAATATTAATATTAATAAAAAATAATAATAAAATGTAATCAGAGCATCTTGGTCACCAGTAAAAACTTACTCCTGGCTAAAATCGTCACTTGAGATAAATCCACATAAATGGTAATATGAGAGTACGGTTCTGGTAGAACTTCCATATTTCTGTGGGTTTGCAACAATTTGTCCTTGACATGAAAACAATAATTCTGGCAATTACATCTCTGGGAGTTGTTGCTGGCAAATGAGCGGGTTTCGGAATTTCTATGAGCTCTGTCAATCACCAGTTCTCCTTGGGGAACTTCCCGTATTAAAGTAGATATCAGTTGTTGTAGATAGATAGGAAGCTCCAACGAAGAGACAGTTTCTAATAATCCACGAAATTTAAGATTATTCCTTCTAGCCCTGTCTTCCATGTCAGTGAGTTTACTTTTCATTTTGGCCACTTCTTCTTCTAGACAATTATGGGAGTCCACCAACTCATTATGAGCCGTTGTGATTTCTCCCATTTTCCCTTCAATGTGATCGACTCTACCTTCTAAAATCTGCACATCTCTTCCAAGTGTAGAGATCATAAAGGAAAAGTCAGTTTGCAACGACTTTCTGAGGGATAGTAACATATCTTTAAGTACTGTGTCTACAACAGGAGCATCAGTTGTTGGAAAATCATCAATAAATTAATCCACCGGTGCCTCACATGGAGAACCCTTTGTAATACAGGGTCTCCCGTCTGAGTAAAATCACATGCCGAGGTTGAATCATCATTATTAACATCAGGATTAGTAAGCTCACCTGATTCATATAGTGAAGGTTCTTCAGGGATTATCAGAGTTTGCACTACAAGAGACAGAGATGTCTTTTTAGAAGTTGATTGAGAGGCTTCCTTCTCTTTCCTTTTATGCCACGGTGTAGGAGTACCACCGCCATCTTGACTTTCCTCCTCTACTGTTTTAGTGAAGAATTCAGTCAGTCTCCACGGTCCAGTCCTCTCCTTTCTCCCTGTAGTCAACTCCTCTGTTTGTTCATAGATGAATTGCGCTGGGTCAAGTGCTTGTGGAATGATGTGGTGAGTCACCAGGTATAATTGGAGCTGAGCTCTCTTTCAGAGAGTAACCGGCAGCCAGCCATGCCACAGAAGGTTGGCATTTCAACTAACACACTTTCTCTCAATAAATGCATTTTATTAGGTGGTTCCCTGAGACACCAAAATCAATGGAATAAAAATGTTGAGACCTCTGTAGGTTCAAACTTATGCAACTTGCTGACATGAAAAAACTCTAAATTCAACATAGTAGGAAGTGTGGCTTTAGCTTTCACTCAAAGGTCTTTATCCTTCAGTGTGGTGGCAGAGGCCAGGCTATTAAATGCATGCTATAACTTTCTAAGAAACTGAACTGTAGGACTTTGCACACCTTTTGTTTTGATGCAGCTGGAACGTCCAAGGCTCAATTAAAACTATTTATTTAAGTGTTAATCTCTGAAAAATACATTTATAGTCTTTTTTAAAAATATTTTTAGATACACACATAAAAGATATGGGTACATCTAGGAAAGAGTATGGAAGTATTCGGACCCCACTAAAGTTTTCATTGCTGTCTGGGTTTCTGTTTTAGAGATTTTCCATTCTCCTAGTGCAATTGGGGATATAGGCAGCAGCAAAATCTGACAAATGTTGTAACTTTTCCTACTTACAAAATAAAAAGTGTTTCATGTTTCCCGATGGTCACATCAGAAAGATTAGTCTTCACTTCTAGTGGCACCAATTAACTGGACGGAAATTCAAAGAGTCAAACAGGTCTCAAAGTTGTCTTAAATCTGATCTAAATGTCCCAATGTTTAGCATTGCCTAGCTTGGATAACAGAATCATGTACAAGCTGACAACCCTTATTTGCTAATTATGTATGCAGGCTTACTCTCTTGTAATAATGGTTGTTTTTTGCTGATGTTATTATCTCAGGAATCTGTCAGTTACATTCTGTCTGATTAAAAACATAAGACCTTCTGCAATAATTTGCATGGTAATGTTGACTTGTGCTCTATGAATCATGCCAAGTGTGAATTTTATAATATACAACTGTACCTAAATGTTGTAATTTTTCAAATAGCTAAATATAAAATTTTAGCAACCTAAGTTAGGGACCCAAATATAAGTCATGAACATGAAGCAGTAGATTACTGTTTTTACCTCTTACTTGATTTGTGCATCTTCTTCCCAGAAGATCAATTTTAAAATTCAATCTTTCTGACAGTGTAGGAAATCTATGTTTGTGCAAATCAGTTTACTTGTCTCTAATGGTTTTCTAAAACATGAAGAAATACAATCATAATGACTAACATAATAACTACACCAAAACACAACAATATATTTTGTAACTCAATTGCAATATTACTAACAACATTATTTATCAACAAGAGGTATGTAAACTAATATTCAAACATACCCAAACATTATGAGCTACCAAGTAATAAAATAAAGATATAATGGGTTTGTTAGAATGCCCCTAGATACGCAGGTGCAACATTCTGAAAGTGTTGGCTTTTTCTGTGCTTAAAATGTTTGTCAGATTCTGCCAGTAAGCATGTTTTAGTCAGTGCCTATTGTGCAAACTACATTCTGTATCTCTGATCATTTTACCCGTATACCTGGCTACAAATCTCTAAAAGTCCACTGGCATTCCATTAGTGTTTCTAATACATTTGCACAAATAAATGTTTTTTTTTTTTTTACTTATCCTATCTCGCAACCATGAGCTCATTTTAATAACTCACTTGAAGCTGTACACTTAGTGCAGAATGCATATTTCTAGTCTATCACACAGATGACAGAAATTACATATTTTCTCCAGTTTACAGAGCTCCAAAAGAAGAGGAAAAATGCAAAAAAAGGTATGCAATGAAGTATACATGCAAAAAAGGCATTGTGCAAATTTTTAAACACCAGATATTATTCAGTTTAACCGTTTTTTCAGAAGTGCTCAAAGATAATATTACTATGTTTTTATTTACATAACTGTCTTTAGGGCAAAATGTGTGTGAGTAGTGCCTTATACCTAATTTTTTATCTAGTAGAGTCTTCCTTGTGTCTTTAGAAGCATCTATAGCATGTACTGTGTGCTCCAGTGACCCTTTTTGCTGCAGTGAGCACATATTCCAGTGACTCTTTCTGTTCCAGTGACCCCATTGCTTTAGTGCCCCTTTGTGTTTCAATGACCCTGTGTTTCTATGATCCTTTGTGCTTTCTGACCCTGTACACCAGTGTTCCCTTGCTTCAGTGACCCTTTGTGCTCCAGTGTTTCTATGCTCCAGTGACTATGTGTGCTTCACTGATCCATTTGCTGCAGTGCCCTTTTGCGTTTTAGTGACCAATGTGCTTAGATAACCATGTTGTAAGGAACTTACCTGTCCTGAGAGCCTGCAGCGTCCCTGGAGATCTCAGCCGCAGAGGGAGACGCCGCTGTAGCAGGCAGCATGGCCGAGGCTGCTGCTCTGCTCGGAGCGTGTCTCTCTCTGCAGGCGGAGAGATCCGTCCTGGCCAAACTACTGTTCAGCCAGGCGGCATCCCTTGCATCCCTTCGGACGTGGTTACTGAATCTCCTGCTCTCAGCGCTCTAGTGCACGTCCTAGGGGTGCTGTGGGAAGAGGTGCGCGTGCTACCATGCGACCCTCTTGTACCTCCCGAGGGCGTGGCACTCGGCTGCATCGCCGCGGGGCGGGACATAGTTTGAATTCCGTTAGTCTCCTATCAGACGGTGCCAGGTGGCGCAAGGTCATTGGTCACTCTGGCCATTTAAGGAGAGCCTATCCTGTACACCATTGCCCGCTATAAGCCTCTGTGAACACAGTGTGCTTGGGTGCGTCCTTGTGTTGGTTTAAGTTTATCTCCTTTTGTCATCTCCTTAGCGACCTGGTCTGAACCTGACTCTGCTTGAACTCTGCCTGCCTTGACCTCGGATTGTTAATGACCATTCTGCCTGCTGCCTGCCCTGACCTCGGATTGTTCTTGACCTGTCTTTGCCTTACCCTCTTGTACTTCGCTTGTTTGGACTTAACCCTTGTCGTGCTTTATGACATTGAATAAAGCTTGATTGAAGGATATCTGGAGTTGGTTGTGGTTTGTGTGCCCAGGCGCATTACACATGTGTTCCAGTTACCATTTTGCACTCCAGCGACATTTTGTGCTCCAGTGACTGTTTTGTGTACACGTTATCTATTGTACTCTAGTGACCTACAACAACCCAACAACCCCCGTAGTTTTATCTTTTTTTACTTGATGCCATGTCTTTTTGATTGTAGATACATACATATCATGGGCTACCTGCAAATCCCACAATTACATTTTGGGGGTTTTGGAATTAACAAGCTGGCAGATTTTGGGTGGGAATTGTTGGCTGGCTCATAGGTATTCACAGCATTTTTTCTGAGGACCTTGTAAAGATTTTTGCCATGAACACATCATGCATGTCAATATATCTGAGATTTGAGAAAAGCAGGTTCCACATGCAAAATTCTTACACATGGTCTAAATACCCTGATCCTATTTTCATGGCTTTGAAGTGATGTTGAATGTTGGGCTGTACTTACTTTTTTCATGTGACAATGTTAATACCAATGCACACTCCATGTCAATTTTATGTGACATTGTTCAAGTATTACCTTATTTTGTAGAGTAGCATTTTTCAAATATGTTGAAGAAGTCAGCAATTTTAAGGAGGCGGGCGTACTTACTTTTCACACGACTGTAGCTGTAATCACTGCTGTATTTGCTGTGGACACAATTTCTCATGATCTTGGTGATAAGAGATAATTAGCCTAATTGTAGGGGTGTAAAAGCTAAATAGATATTATTGTTTTATCTGTGAAATTAGTTTTACATATGTTCAAACAGCTTGATTCTATATGCTACAGAGAACAACAGTGCATAGCACATTCCTAGGTTTTGACATTCGGTGCCCTACCTCCTGCCCTAGTTTTAAACCGTATCATTAATAATAGTCACCCTACCCTACTACCTATATCCCTACTATAATCTTGCTTAACAAATGTAAACTGTATGCTTTGCTTAAAGCTTTGCTTACTTTATTTCAAAACCCTAAAGATGTTTACACTTATCCACTTTTTGCTCCCATACTGCTTTATTTGAAAAAAAAAAATGTTCTGTGTAAACTACGAAATGCTGAAGTGGCTTTGGCTATGGACTCTCTTGTGCTGATTGTTCCGGTAGTGTCACGTGGTTGGTTATCATGTTTCTACATGTAAGTACAGGCTTTTCCTTTTGGCGTTGGGTGCTTTTTGTACCAAATAAATATATTGTGATGGGGACAGGGGAATTAAAGATAATCTAATACTCTTACTGAATGGTCGAAGCACAAGAATTTTTGTGGACCAACCTCTCAGTTTATAGTGCAATCCTGATTTTATATTTCAGCTGACATGTAAAATCCAGAAATAAAAATTTAAAAAAGGCACATAAGCTTTCCATTACTTTCAAAGAAATATATTAGTTAATAAAATGTTTGTTTAATTGCCTTGGGTTGCACCCAGCATACAAAATAATATGTTGTAATAAGCTATATACATAGTAATAAGTCTAGGGGTCTCCACTGTATGGCTATAACCATATGTATCAATTTTTGATTATTTCTGTAATTTGCATTGCCACGGAATATTTTTACAGCAGTCTTCAAGGAATATTTACTAAGCTAAAACAATAAAAAGGTGCCAATTACAGAACATTCATAAATTGGGTATATAAACCCTGGAGAGGAAAAAATTAGCACACATATGCACATGCAGTCAAATTAAAACGATCTATATCCAGCAGAAAAAAATAATTGATTGTTGTAATTTTGTAATTTTTTGTTCCTTCTAGACACATGTCTAGCTCTGTATCTCCTAATTTTCTGGTCAGAAGTATTCTCCCCCAAAGCACATGGTCAAAATACTTCTATTTCCTCACGTCCTGTTACATGTTTAGGCAGCTCCCACCACTTCCTTACTATGTAGGTAATATTTTTCTGGCATTAAAACCATTTAAATAAGGAGATTTTAAAAGAGCTGGAACATAATGAACACCCAAGCTCCTAATTGCAAGTTAACTTATGTTTCCCATATCCCAACTGGAAGTTAACTGATATTTATGCAAAATAAATTATTAAAAAATGAAATATATAGTCGTAGCCATACATTTTTACAAATTGTATGATTCGGTAGTAACCTGAAACAAAGGTGCATCTTGTAAATCTAAATTAACAGGCTAATATTACCATGATATCATGATATTAAAGAAGTGATGTTGAGATACCCTTTTTTTGTTTCTTATAACCTTCAACCTAATGAAACAATTTAATGCTGATTCAGAAAAGGAAGTGTAGTACAATAAATATTTATTCTGAGATTATACTGGAATCTGTCAGTCCTTCACCCAGAAATGCTCAGAGCTAAGTGTTTTACATTTGTGTTTCTTAACTTGCCTTTACTCCATCTTTAAGTGGATGTCCTTGGGACCTAAGTGGACATCTGATTAAGGTTAAAAAAACAAATTTATCAGAATCAACTTGATTTGTGTACCCAAAGGTAATCAATTACAAATCACAATTTACCAACAATGTTCAACTCACATTGACTTCATTGGGATCATGGAAGTGTTCTAGTTGGGTGAACCTTAGGTAACATTTGGCAAACCAATCGCAAATTGAAATTTGTCTGATCCATCTATTCTTAAATACTTGCAGCTGTGGAAATAAAAAATATATATTCTGCTTCCTCTTTTCACAAAAGTCACTCTATGCTTTCAACTAAACCTATTTAGTCTACGCTCCTACTGGTTGATTGTTATTTGGCCATTTAAAAGGGCCTTGCATTAAATGAACATGCCTTCTGCCAGGCCTGTTATTAGATCTACTAGAAGTATCAACAGGTCATAAACTATTCTTGGTGGGATTTAAAAAATAATGTTGTAGTATTGCTGCTGACTGACTGCATCATATATGTAATTTTCTACTTTATGTAAAGTTACACTTTAAAGACTGCATCATATAAGTAATTTTTTAATTTGCTCATACTTTCACATTATCTGCAGTATAAAAAAATGGGTTTTGGCAAATCTGTCTTGCAGGTTGTGTAAATCTCAAGACTTGCTAGATTTAAATTTTAAATCATTTGGCAGGTATACCACCCGTTTGCCTGGAGTTGGGTGTTAATGGATAAAATGTAAAGACTTTAACTGTTAACTATCAGTTAACATTTCCCAATGGTTCATACATAAAAAATATACTTCCAAAATAATTTGTGTTCCTTTTTTAAAAACAGAATTTAATTAATTTTTATCAATAATTCTAATTTGGCAAATCCTCTCAAGATCAAAACAAACAGAAGGATCAAGCCATAGAAAACACCTTTAATGCTAGAATTTATCTCCAGAGCACGTAAATTTCCTTTGTCTTTCATTCTCTTTCTAGAATAAATTAACATAATCAACAGCAAATTAAGAAATCAAATGCTTACATTTATGTTAACGAACCAGTGTTTTCATCATTCTGGGCTGGATTGTTAATGGGTCTTTAGTCTCCAGCTTTGTCACCCCCATCCCAAAGAGCATTAATTTGAGTTCTGAGAAAATGAAAATCAAAACATTTAAACTGTGTATATTTGCTTAGCACTTTGTCATTTCTTATGGGGATATGCTGAAGTTTTAGAAATTGTAAACAGAAAGAATAAATAAACTTTCATGTGATGAAATTGATTTAGAGAAATTGGGTTTCAAAAGGTACAGTCACTACGGAGAAGATATGCTATTAGGTCTGAAATGCAACTTCAGGCTTTTTGTCTGGAAACACTGCTGATAAATGCCAATAAAACCCTAAGGCAATTTTTGTTTTCTTTATAATTTTCTTCATTTATTAGGTAGGGAAATACAGAGATTTCAAGCTAACCCATAGGTTAACTGCAACATAAAATAGTTTGAAAAGTGTAATATGGAGCCAAAATAACTGCATTAAATGCAATTTATTAAAACTGAGTGTATATGTATATAAATCATGTTTGCCTAGAGCTTCCCAATCCACAGTGGTGAAAGGCATGCTCATATATAGATATTTATATACATATGGAAGGTTGGTTCATATATGTACCTTGCATAGCCTGGAGACTTGCCTTTGTTCCTGGCAACTACATCTTCTTACTGAAGTATCAGAAGTGAGATTTGGAAATCAGAAGTACAAAATGTAACCCCTGCTCAGTTTCAATTTAGGAAATTTTAAAACCCCAAAACATGAAGTGAATGGAATTATGATGCGTAAACTATACTAAAACTTTATTTTGTTTTCTGTGAATCTGGTTTATCATTTCATTCAGGCAGAATCTATCTTAAAGAATGTTCCACAGTAAGTCTCCCAAATTAAAACTTTATTCTCAACTGGAGGGTAGAAAGTTAGTGTGGAACTTTATTTTCCTTGATGGGGTTGAACTTTTGCCATAATCAGCAAGTATGCACATATTGCACACACATACCTTTTTGTAGGTACCCTGCATCGATTACAGGTTCAGGAACCTGCCAAAGCTGTATCTTCACTGTCAACCCTACCAGGTCCAAAAAAATCTACATTGGCAATCACTGATGATATAACTTCTGTGTGTCTGCATGGTGCATGTGCCGTGCAGTGTAGGCCAAAAATCAAAAAGCCAATAAATACCAGGAAAAAGTTTTTGCATGTCTCTTCTGTCAAAAAACCAGGTGTTCTCAGGTGACTTTTTTGGGGGGTTAGTTCAGCTTTACAGCAGAGATAGAAGTAAACTGGTCAGGTTAAGCTGTTGTAAACTAAGGTTTATCTTCAGTAAAGGTAACCCATAGTATTGGCATTTCTCATAGGCTGCAGTGACAAGTACAAATGGGTTAAGCGAAAGTGCAATTATACTTTAAAGCCCTTTATGCTTATCTTAAGAGACTGCATACAAGATTTTTTTCAGAAACATAATAATAATTACAGAAAAGATCCCCATGAGCCAGTTTATAAACATATCTGATTTGGCTCAGTGGTGTACTTACATATTAAATGAAGATTGTATTCATGAGCGTAAAAGGCACAGTGTTTTTTGTTTGGTAACACAAGGATCACTGCAGAGGGACTGCTTTTTTGGATAGTATGAATTATACTATTACTGTTATTCATTGGTTTTCTAAGTAAGGACTTAGGTGAAAAATATTGCTTATTATGCCCTGGCAGACAAACACACCATTTCATAACTATTAGTGCAATCTCTTTATCTTTCTGCTAAGTGTTTGCCAAACAGAATAATTACAGTTAGAATCAACACTGGTGTCCCTTTTTTCCTTCTCTCAAAGTGTTTTTTTTATTTCCCGTCTAAGCTTCCCCTCCCGATCTCTATTCACTTAGGTAGCCCGCAGAGTCCTTGCCAGTATTAATCTTTTTCCTGACAGCACAGAGGCTAGCAGACTTATAATTTGGGGCTGGTATAAAATTTTCTGTGAATTTGAACCTCAAAACACAGTATTTTATTGGCAGCTATCTATAAAATTTAATTGGTAACCTGTTGTGTTTAAAAATATAATTGAGTGAAATGGCACAAGAAAACCCATACCTTGAAAAAGACCAGAAGATATTCTGACATTTTAAAAAAAATGATTTAACAAATGCAAACATATCTTTGATTATAATACATTGTATAGTGCATTGAACTGGGAATGGTAGATAATCTGTAAAGCTTTTTTCACTGTATGTGTACTCATTGGGAGTTTACTGTTTACTGTAAACTCATTCATCTGTCTTTGTTACTACTGACCACCAATCTTATTTGTTGTCCATATTCTTTTTTATTTGATTTGTAATTTTAGCCTTGTCATGTTTGTGAATTTCCAATAATGAATGTTTTATTTTTCCAGGAAAAAAAATACATTTAAAATTTAGATTTGATCCTAGGATATTTTTTTTTAATATCAGTGATTATATTTGTAATAACTCATGTCTTAGTAATACACCATATAGGTGTGGTGGAAGCAGTTGTACAGAAAAGTATTTTTGTTTTCTTTTGAATTACTTGGTTTTCTATTCTTGGACCATTGTGGCAGAGGGCTGAATACTGAAAAGGAGTGCAGCAAGAAAGCACTAAAGGAAAGAAGTAAATAAAAAACACAGAAAAAAGTGAAAGAACAAGTCAACATTTTCAATATGTTATGTTACATATGCAACAAGGCTTAAGTCAAGGTCCCACTGGGTGCATTTTTAGGGACCCAAGCAGTGGGACCAATATCCATACAGAAAAATATGTAACACTATTTAACTGGCAGTAAATTGGCCCTAAAGATGACCTATCAGCTTTGCAGAAAAATCAAAAAATATAAAATGAAATCTGTGGGGGAATAGACTTGCCCACTGATAGGCTTCAAAACCAAAACTGCATCTACTAGCTTTTAAAACATTTGTATTGATATGATTATTTATGAGTTTTATTCTATACTTGTTATTTTTGTAAGCAAACAATTTATACCATTACATCTTCTGTAAGTACAGGTCTTAACCCAACTGCTTTTAACATTTTTCTCTTTGCCCATTGAAACGTTGAGGACAATTTTAAATGTAATTGCTTGCTTAGATAGATTTTGTAGTAATTTTATTTTTTCATATCATGTTTTCTGTATGTTGGATAAAGCAGTAGTGTAGGGTCAGCTTGTGAACTTCAGCAGTGACATCCCAGTAACAATTGGTTACTGAACAATAAAGCTGGTATTCATGTATGCCTCCCTGGGCTTTGTATACTATTAAATTGGTGTGCACCATTAACAATAAATAATGTTCTGTTACAAGGAATGCACTGGAGCAATATTAAAACAATTCCATATTGTAACAACCTAAATTCCTTGCTTCATTTAGAAATATACACTGTTTTTTTTCCTTGTGTTATATTTTATTAATTAGTTATTCTGGAGATTGCTGTCACTTAGTGTTCCACAAAGATGTTAGCTTTACATTTTATAGAGGTCTGAATTCCCTGGTAACACTCTCTAGGCTTGCAGTGCCTCTCCTTGCAGATGGATGTGCCCTTTAACTATGTGGGCCCTGAAAATGGAGAAGATTATGCAGCGGAGAGCAGACATATTAATAGATAAAATGTGTGTTCTGATATTATCAGAATGTTAGTGATCAGCAACTTGTACCAAATCTTTACATCACATATGTGTAATTGATTTACAGTAAGTGCATGGAAAGCACTTTTCTATGCCTGCTTGCTTGTCTGTTCATTCCATATGCAGATGTATCATAAAAAATCAACTTGCAGCTTTGGGATGGGGTTAAAAGGACTCCCAAAGGAGTTGAGAAATGTGCATCAAATTTTAATATTCTTGTATATACCCCATGTATTGTTCCTGCCTATTAGAGTATCAAATCTTGCTCATAAAGATTTCAGGTTTCATATACAGCAAACAGCAAAGTTTAAACAATAAAAGCTCATATCACCCATCTTTCTCTTAGCTGTACATTAAGGCAAATTATGTTACTAGGACCTACTTAACTTTTTGTGAAGTGGATCTGTATGCAAGTGTTGCATAGTTTGGAAGGCTTAGTTTTTTTGCCATTGCTTTTTGTGCTCCCTATGGGGAGATTCACCCCTCTTTTTCACCCCCTATGTTTTTATTGGTCACCACTGGCAGTGAGAAATAAAAGTGGCAAATTCAAAACCCCATGAGAAAGAGAGAAAACTTCCAGTGAGCACCCATTTGTTGCATGCAAATGTTTACCAGGACTCAACAAGTTTTAGATATGTTTGTGGTGGATGGATCAAAATGTAGGATAACTTGTAGTACAGAATAATCCAGGGCCATTTTGTGGCAGATTTCTGCTTTCATATCTGTGGGAAAACTTGACTTAAATTAAAGCAGAAGTAAAATCCTTTCCGTAAAAAAAAGGAAGCTATTAGGTCTCTTCTGCCATAAATCTTTTTGCCCGCTTGGCAGCACCTTTTTTGTTTTGGGAATAGCTTAGTGTACAGGCTCAGCACATTTCACAGCTCCCATGAGCATGTGCAGGTGTTATGTCTTCCTCACTTGCTAAGCATATTTGTATATGATGGTGAGTGCTGAGATTGAATACCCTTCAGCTTTAAATTAAATAAGTTCAATTATGAATGAGTCCTGTGATATGGTAGCAGTCTTTAACATAACAGTCCTTTGAAATTGGCATCTAACTCTCATATTACAATACTAAGCCGAAGTCTCTTGTAGCATGACACCTCTGCCTTGTTAAATGGCAAATGTCAGCTTTGTCTTTTCAAACTGACGTGTAACCCAGAAGCAGTAAAAGTTGGTTGTGGGAGTTTGATGTGAAATTCTGAAGGTTGAGTTGAGTTGCGGCATAGCCTAGTGCACAGAAATGTAAGCAATGTTTTATTGAAAACAGAAAAAAAGATAGGAATTGAGGTCAAGAGCAACTGAGAGATTCTTTACCAGAAAAAAAAGAAGCAATATAAAACATGATAGAAACTGTTTGCTTCTAATGGACATTTAGAATGAATTTATGATCTTTGTCAGTTCCCATTAGCTCACTGCACAAACAATCTGCAGGGAATACAGAATTCTATATTACATTTTTTATTTCTGGCGAGTATAAGAGACAGAAGGAAAATTACTTATGGTATATGTACCTATGGTATATATTTATCTGGATGTCTGTCATATCACAATTATGTGGATGGCCACACTTTGCTAAAATTGTTGCCATTGATAAAGATGTGCAGTCAGAAAAGAATAACCACTTTAAAAGCAGTTTAATGGCACCCTAAATGCAATAAGCGTTTTTCAATGCAGAGAATGCTTTTCAGTTTATCAGTATGGCAGCCCCTCCAGTAATGACTATGGATACCAGCCATTTTGGCTTTTTATTGATGTTTCTGGATCTCTAGGTCACACTAAAATTTCTGATTGGCTGGTGATGAAGTGACATCACTGTCACTATTCCTAACAACAGTGTGCTGGAGCTTGGGCCCGGTTTAATAAAGGTCGCCAAGGCTGGAGAAGATACACTTTCATCAGTGAACCCAGGGAATCAAGCAAACCTGGAATGAATGAGTTTGAGGATTAAAAACATGGTCATTGTTAGCCTTTGTTTGCCTTTGTTAGCAAATATTTTAATCCTGGACCATAACCATTCTAGGTTCCAGTCTTGGAGAGCTTTAATAAATTAAGCCTCTTGTATCAGTCAATAGAGGATTTAATAGATGGGATAGCGAGAAAACACCGCCATCAACCAGTAACATAGTATGCATGGCCATGACAAGGAGACAATGGGGATGATTTGGGGCCATATTCACAGAAGCAAAGTACAATCTGCTCCACCAGATTACAAAGGAAAAAAAAAAGATTGCCATGCCAGCACTACAGTTTTCTTTTATCATTGCATTGTCCTTTTGATTTGTGGGGTTTCATTTTTATGTAAATTTATAAAGAATATTTAGAAAGAATACCATTAAATAAACATTCCATTGGGATAAATTCCAGTGGGTTTATGCTGGAACTGCTAGCTATTCAAAACGGAAGAAACTAGGACCTGATTGGTTTTACATGACATTGTATTGCTCTGTATAGCCTTGGATCTGTTTTGTGGTTAAAGGAGAAATTCTTTAACATCTATGACATTTTATTATTCTTCCTGTAATGGTCAGGGCAGCTGACCATTACAACCTCCCTCTGAAGCAACAAATCACTGCAATATAAATTTATTGATCACTGATCATAATAGGCCATTAATTACTATTACATGTGACCAATTCCTGCAGAGGTACAAGGATCGAGAAAGCTGTTGAATCTGGTTTCCCTAACCTAAACTAGGCCCCTAAAGGAAAAACTACTAAAATCAATTTAAAAGATTAAAAACTCCTAATAACTTGCAGATGTCATTACATTGGGTATTCCGGATGATATTGTACTACGTACAGGTAGTCCCCTGGTTACATACGAGATAGGGGCTGTAGGTCAAACCGCCCCATAAGCCTCCATCCCGCACACAAGCGAGCAGGGAGGCCCTGTTCATATCTAGGACTCGTCCATATGTTGGCTGTCCTTACCTGTATGTGTTAAATGTTTAGGCTTAAGCCTACATAATATAATTTGGCATTTTAGTGACTTATGCAAACCATACTATTGTACCTCAAAAGGTAAACTTTGAGTTTCCATGTTACTACTCCACTGAGGTGCATATCCCCAGTTATATAAAAAAGGCAAATGTATGTAGCTGTACTTTTAAGTATGTTGCATTGAAAAACAATTACTTCCTAATTACTACCCTATAAAATTGCATATATTTATTTTTAATATGTCATTGAAACCCTATGTGTCCAAGCAAATATGTATACATGTTAGCATATGCTACAAAAAAAGTAATTTGGTGCAAAACTGACATTGACATGTTACTGTATGATGTAATACTTACCCATGATGTTCTTTTTTTTCAGGGGTCCCAAAACCATGGTTAGTGGCCCACTAGTGGGCCTCAGCCATCTGACAGATGGACCATGGCTCTGGCAGGTGCACCCCCCAGCAAGGTCAGAAGAGGGACCCCGCTTGGGGGGCGCATCAGCCAGAGACACAGACCAGATCTTTCATACACATCGCAGGCTTAGGGAGGTGGGCAGGTGGGCAGGTTGTGTCTCTACCCTTTCTCTTATCACAAGCACAGACCTTTGGGAGAGTGGGTGGGTTCTGACATCATGACGTCATTCTGGGTGGAAGTTTCTTCCAAAGTCTATTAGATTAGTTGTCCGTGAGTTCCAAAAGGTTGTGGACCACTGCTTTACTTGATTACTCCTCTGGTCCTTATGATGTTAGGGTGGTTACAAGACAGGCCACATCTAGTCTCATATATCCAGGTAATGCTGTAACCCTGGTCCATATAACCAAAATACTAAATTTCACATAAAAATATAATTCCACATGTTTGTGCAGGACAATGACAAATCAAGATCTACATATTAAAAATGAAATGAAGCCTATTTTTTAACAACAATGCTTGTTGTTTAAATCTGTTGTATAACAGCAGTTATGTTGTAGCGCTTATTTTCCATGTATGACCTCTGTGCTCTTTCTTGATTGTACATTTTGTTTTTATATCCTAGTGGAGAAGAAGGGCAAACTTAACAACTGTAAGAAGGCAGTGTTAAAAGCACGGCAGCACGAGGAGTGCAATAAAACCTGCATTTTCTTCCTTACAAGCGATTTGAGGCTGTTTTAAAGTGCCACCTAGTGACAAATACATAAAACTGGAAGGATACAGTTCAAGAAACTATTTGTTGTGTATTAGCTATATACAATTCCATAATGCTACGTAATAGTGTTTACAGATATATAGTAAATAAATCTAGTATACAATGGTTTCGTATAGATACTGTATTTGTAATGCATACTACTTTAGTAAAAGAAAAAAAAATAAATAAAAAGGATTATTTAAAATGAGGTAGCAATACAAAAATAAATTAAAAGACTCCATCCCCAGTTCAATCATTTCAAAGTCAATTTTTTGCAGATGTGTCTACAAAAATCAAAAAATATTTTATTATTTTTGAAAAGACTACCTTTGTCCGATCCAGCTGTTATCATGATCATGGCACCAGCATCCACAGCAGATTCCAGTGGCTATACGCACATATAGGAGATCGTCAAATCTGATTGCCGCAGCAGATGTTGCTGGCCATTTATACATGCCATCATAATACAGTTTCTGCTGAAGCTGTGTCTCCTGTTCTTTCACAGTATTGTCACAGTGAAACTGTGCTGTGAACCATTAACACACACATGTTGTACCCACTGGGGAATCAATGAGGGATCAGGAGACAAACTTTTCAATGTGTCAGATTCTAAGAAAAATTGTTGTGCTTGAAACTCAAAGAAATACAGTTTTAAAGTGTGAATGTGTCCATGTTTTACTTATCCTTACCAAACATTATATGAACTTTAAAACAAACTATCACTGGTCTCTCTAGCTGCATGTACCATGAAATAAATTATTTTCCAAGATCACCGCTGGAACTGTCTGGAAAAGTCAAGTTGGAAGTAGGTTTCTAGACGCTTACAACACCTGCTCCTTAGATGAGTTGGTAGGCTGTTGATGTTCTGTTCACAAAGGTCTCTTGTGAACTTTGAAGACAAATATCCCCCCAATGCCTCTAGCTGCAGATGTGAATGAGGACTTGTTTTGGTCCACTGTTACAAAGATTTAAAATAAAAGGTTTGACCACTTTTAACCCCCAAAAAAATGTCACCCACAAGACAGTGGACAGATCCAGTGATCCTGAACACTGTAATCCTTCATCCATTGCACATGTTACATTTTTAATGGTCTTGAACACTCATTATAGAACACTCATTAAACTTCTATAGTATAGAAGTTTATAGTATTCATATAGAGATATACATGGCAACTGCAACCATACCTTTTTGGTGCTTGTTGAGGATTTAGGATTGCATTGCTATGTGGATCCATAAACAAATACTGTGACCTTTACAAATTAACATCACTGTTGATCTTGCCGTAGCGTATGGCATGTGCTTGCATGTTCAGACTCAACCGAGCCTTAACTGAAGGATCATCCTAAAACATGAAGCAATAAATCTTCTATTAGACCAGCATCCATTTGTATACAGAACAGTGCATGTAGTGTACTTGTGTTATATACAATTGTTTATCCAATGAGATGAACTTAATGGTGACTAAAGCTTAACAAATAGTTTCACCGTTGTGCTGGGCAAATTTTATTGCCATGAAATTTTATATATCACTAACTGCTTTTACAATATGGTCTATCTTGATACTACTTTTATGAAGTCCTATCAATTATTATGTAGACTAAGCTTTAGGTAAATCAATCACAGCTCTTGGCAATTCAATCTGTGCATACTATGTAATAAATGCTTGAACAAAAACTGTACTTTCACAAAAAAATCAAATTGCTGATCAAGCCAAATTGAATATAAAATTGTCTTTTATTTCCACACTGATGAAATCCAATATGGCAATATAGAACCTTTTTGCACAGTTGTGATATAAAATGCTTGGAGAAATCTAATGTTCTGCATATTTAATTGGCTCACTGCTTTCTGTTGTAATCTACACTAAGATATGAAAGAAATGTCAAACCTATTAAAACCTAATACCCAAAATGAGAAATATTGCAGTTTACCAGCCCTACCAGGCTAATTTCGGTTTTAACTATTATGAGGGAACATCATCGTCGCTATAGGCTGCTCTCTTGATTTAGACTACAGATACATCCTCCTCATTTTATGCATATCAGGTAAGCAGTAGAGCCTTATGCATCAATACGTAATTTTATTTAATTGATGTTAATTAACTTGTGGACAAAACTAATGCAGCCACCACACCTAAGGAATGATACAATTCAACATTTTACATTTGTTTAATGTTAAGATATAGTAGGGCTACACACCAGATCTTCTTATATGCCGTTGCACCAGAAAATGCTGGGTCTGAAAGTCTTTCTACAAAATAAGTAACAAGCAATTGATTGTCCATTATCACTCGAGTCTATAAAGAACATTAATCACTATTAATTCCCTGCTACCCCTCACCCCATCCCCAGGTCAGAACATAATAGATTATACTTATCTGTAATCCTACTGTCTTCTCCTGAGATCTTCAGTGTATACCCTGCCAGCCCCATAAAGCTTTGCTGCAGACATCTTATGACAAATGGACTTCCCATTGAATAGAAATTTACAATGTAAATGGCAAGCAGCCTGCAGAATTCAGAATATTTCTATAGGATCACAGAGCAACGGGGTTATAGCTAAGTATTGCCAAAATGAGAGTATCCAAGCAAAGGTAGAGAAGACTGCAAAACTATTGTGTTCTCTTTTGGCTGGTGGTTATTACCATATAAAGTAAAATCATGATGTATATTGAATTGTAAAGTTAAGATGTGCCATGTTGATAGACTCCTGCCCAAGAAAGCTGAATGCTGTAATTATATCAAAAGGTGCTTCAACAAAGCAATAGTTTAAGGGTGTGAACATTTATGCAACCATCTTTTTGTACATTTTTTATTTTTTTTTTTTCAATTAAATGGTACAGGTTATAGGTCACATTAAAGGTGGAAAACGTTTACAAAAATGATTTATTTTCGTTTATTTTTTTGCTTTACAAAAACCTGGCAATTTAACAGGGTTGTGTACACTTTTTTTATCCACTGAATATTAGTAGAAATGTTGGTGTTGATTTAACCTTGCTATCAAGCTCTGAATGACAAATAAAAACCTGCAAGAGTGCTCACAAAACAAAAATATGGGAAATGTTTAATATTACAGTTGCCCGTTTTAAATATTTGATATGAGCTTTGATATGATCACTGAGCAAGTTCTCTCCAAAGAGATCATAACATTACTAGGTCATATGCTAATTTCCAATACTTCCAAAGTGTATGCTTTTCTCTGTACCATTTTGGTATGGAACAGAGTCCATTAACATCTTAGTAATTGGCAGACAATCATAATAGTTGAACACCATGAGAGGAATTCATTAAGTGTAGAAAATCTACTCCAATTTGTGTCATTCAAAATTAAGTAGATAATCTCTACAGAATAAATTCAGAAGTGCTTTTCTTTTATGAGAATCCGTTAATATGTGTGGTTGGTATACAATTTTCTTTTTTTGTTAGTTACTTATAAAAATTATAGTGTACCAGTTAATAAAATCTAATCTGCAAATGGAAAAGCTCTAGCTGTAAACTGTGAATCTAAATTGGGGGTCATCTGAAATACCCATTACAGGTCAGTCATTTTAATAATTGGTCCCATTATTAAAACTAAGCAACCTTTTATAGTAAACTCTTGGGGCATTACGGCTCTTAGAATAATGTGGGATTGTACAGTAGACTCCATATAAGATCCCAAAAAAATCTTTGGGGTCTGAATATAAATGAATGTTATTTATTCCACTGCAATTTTTTTCTATATAGGGAATGTCTGGCAAGAGAAGATTGCATTTGGACAGATTTGCCCATAGTTCAAAAGCACCTCAATATGACATGCTGCATCTAATGCAATACAGCTCAACACATAGCAGGGGCTATTTGCTAACCTGCATTTTATGTGCTTTTCACACTAATTTGTGTTGTGATAAACAGTTGACAAGTGCTTGATGTAATATATACATGTTTGTGTGGGTATGGTGATTTCCTTTTTACTTTTTTTGATGACTTTGTTGTAAACAGATTTAAACTATGCATCCCCACAGTATGTATTTAAAAAAGGCGCTCATAACGTTCCATTTAAAATATATACTCATTTAACAAAATATACTAATATAATGATGCAACACCATTCAGGCTTATTTATCCCCCTGCATTACACATTACTAGTGTTGCTAGAGGAATGCAGTTACAGTATTGGGATTACAGCAATATGGAAATCACCTGCAGCAATGGCTTAATTGCTTGCGGTAATATTTTACACTTGTAGTACAATGATCCCCAGAAATAAAATTTATCTTAGGCTGGGTCAACATGGACAGTTTTAAAAATGCATTAAAAAGTTCCTACCACGTTTATATGCGTTTTTATGCACTTTTACAAGCGTTTTAAAGCTTGACTTTAAAACGCTAAAACCTTTTTAAAAAATGCCTATGAATTGCCACGATTTTACATAAGCGTTTATAAAACTTTTACTTTTAACCCTTTCAGGGAATGAGTACAGGCGTACATAAAACCCCTTACTCAATCTCTGACAGGGTTAAAATATTTTTTAAAAAAATAGGACGAGACTTTAATGTTAAGGTATTTTATTAAATGTGTGTGTGTTTGTGTAACTAAACTTTTTTTTTTTTACAGGTTATCCCAATGACAAGATGACTCCCACGGCTGCAATCATGACATGAGCACAGCCATGGGACTCCTCCTGACAGTAAGGGATCGCAGGGCACTAGGGGTTAAATGAGGACAAGGCTCTCCATTCACCTCTAGTGCTCTGTGATTGGCTGAGGTTTTCTGTTTCTCAGCCATTCAGCACTGGACTTGAATGGGGAGACTGGTCCCCATTCATCTCTAGTGCTCTGTGATTGGCTGAGAAATAGAAAACCCTGATGACAGCTCAAGTATCATTCCTGCAGCCGTAGAGGAGAACAGAACACATGTCACAGCTGCTCTAGGGCTGTTGGAGCAAACAGGGGAGCGGAGCTGTCAGCATAGCAGAGCTCCGCTGATTGCTCTGCTCCCTGATTGGCTGAGGAAAGGGAAATCCTGATGATGCTGAGGCTGTCATCAGGGTTTCCTATTTCTCAGCCAATGACAGAGCACTAGAGATGAATGGGGACAAGTCTCCCCATTCAAGTATAGTGCTGAATGGCGGAGAAACGCAATACCTCAGCAAACCACAGAGCACTAGAGGTGAATGGGGAGCCTTGTCCTCATTTAACCCCTAGTGATCCCTCACTGTCAGGAGTCCCATGGCTGTGCTCATATCATGATTGCAGCCGTGGGAATGCATGGGGATTTCAAACATGGGCTTTAAAAGCCTCAGGTTTAACGCTGGGGAAACAGTCCGTGTAGACTAAGCCTGGGGAGAATACACTTTCAGAAGTGAAGCTGGATGATCCAGAAAACATGGAATGGGTTTTAAAAACTAATTTGCTATTTGCAAGCAAACATTTGGAATCCTGGACCAGATCCATTTCAGGTTTGCTGGATCACCCAGCTTCACTGATGAAAGTGTATTCTCTCCAGCCTTGGAGAGCTTTCATAAATTAGGGCCCTAGTGTAATAATTGTATAAGTATTACATGTATTTATTTTTATTTTTAGCCAAGCTTTAGTAAAACAATATAACCCCCCAGTTGAAATGATGTCATGCACATTGCATATATTGCCAGTGGTAGTATGGTTGTAATATTGTTAATGCCCCGCAGTCAGAAATAAAATTACAAATGGTTTTAGGCATGTAGGTTTCACTAGTTTATGTACAATCATAAATCTATCTACTTTTACCATGAGACAGAATTACTTTGAATGATTCATAGTTCACAACAACCTCATACTTTTGTGCCAGTCTGCATCATAGAACTTTTATGGAGGAACAATTGCAGTAGCCTAGAAAATCATATAAATGGCAAGACCACAGGGCATGAGGCACATCCAAATAAATTATTATACATGTTTTAGTAGCTAAACAATATTACTGGCCAGAATAAAATGCTCTTTGGTATTCGGATCCCATAATACCCATCATAACAATACTGTGAGGTGAATCAAAACTACCGGTAAGTGAATCAAAACTAATTTTTGTGAGCTGAAAACATGTGTCTGTGTTTATATTTATAATTTACGTAAAACAGTGGACTCAGAACAGAGCATATAAAATGTAGAATAAAATAGGATAGGATTCAAAAAAGGGACAATACCAATATGACTTTTATATATATATAAAAAATGTGATACATGACGTACAATAAAGCTAAAAAAAGCAATTCAAATATGCATTAGGATACTTTGTCTTCTTATGTAATAATAATATATATATATATACAGGTAGTCCCCAGATTAAAGATAGGGACTGTAGTTTGTTGGTTTGTTCTGAAGTTGAATTTGTATTCAAACAGGTACATTATTTTAGTCGGAACAGGTACATTATTTTAATAAATGCAATTAGGACAGATGTATGTCTCATGTGACATCTTCTGGGTGATGCGGTGGAGTGATGGATTCTGGGGGCGGGATGTAATCTGCTTTTAAATTTTTTTTATAGTAAAATACACTACAAAACATATAATAAAAGTATAAAAACACATTTTAGTGCACCAAGCATCATTGCCCAGTGCCCTGATTTACATTTTGCTCACTATTAGCCCTGACCTTGATCTGACCTTTTGATGATTTATAAATCACTTCCTGAATGTATCATTTCATCACTTTGTCTTTGACCTTGATTGTTCCTGAATGATTGCTAAAGACAACATAGCATCTAACAGGCATCTCGCCGGCGCAAGCGCTGTTTTGGAGGAATTTGAACGCAGCGATAGCGATTTGGAGTCTCTTGTGGAATCAAGCGATAGTGATTCACCAGGAAATTTGTCATCAGACAGCGAAAGTGAACTGAGCGACCATTCTGGACCTGAGGTCAGTGCTGTGCGCACATGGTGTCCTATTGACCTTGATGCGGACCAGGCAGCATCCCCCAAGATTTCCATTTACCGACGCACCTGGGATGAAAATTGAGGCTGAATGTGATGACCCCCTGGCATACCTGAAGTTGTTTTTGACTGATGAAGTTATTGAAAAAATTGTTGCGGAGACAAACAGGTAAGCCGCTCTTGTGTTTGCTAACTTTTTAAACATTTTTGCTATTTTCTTTTTTATGCAAACGTGTGCTGCTCTGTGTTTGCTAACTTTTTGAAATTTTTTGCTAATTTTTTTTATGTAAACATATATGCTGCTTTGTGTTTGCTAACATATTACTTGCAACCTTCACAATATAAAAGAACAAATCATAAAATACATTTTTTATTTTGTTTTATGCAGGTACGCTGGACTAAATAACAAGGTGCTCCACACCTGAGGTTTGCAAGAAGCAGAAAGTGGGAACCTGTTACCAAGGATGACATTTGGCTTTTTTTGGGCCTGGGGATCCTGCAGGGAGTTGTGGACAAACCCATGCAGAAGTGGTACTGGTCCAAGAATAAAATAATTGCCACTCCATTCTTTGGCACAGTCATGCCAGAATACTGATTTTCCCTCATCTTGAAGCACCTGCACTTCGCAAACAATGAAGAATTTGATGAGACTACCCATCCTGCACCAAAACAGAAGAAAATTTGGGAAGTGTCCCAGATGATTCTACAAAATTTCCAGCAAACCTATGTGCCAGAAAGAGATGTCATCATTGACAAAAGTCTAATGGCTTACAAGCCCCTAGATCAGGGCTATTGTGTCACAACTGACAATTTCTACACCTCTCTTGAGCTTTATGAGTTCCTTCTGCAACACAGAACACATGCGTATGGAACCGTTAGGGCTAACTGGCGCAACCTGCCAGCACTGTTTGCAAAAGGGAAGCTGAAGACAGGAGAAATTGTTGCCTGGCAGAAAGGAAAGATGATGGCCCTGAGATGGCGTGACACAAAAGATGTGTGCCTGCTGAGGACTGTCCATGATGCCTCCACCGTTCTGGTACACACAAAACGTGGGAAAGAAGTGATGAAGCCACAGGTGGTGATTGACTACAACACCATGGGAGGTGTGGACAGAGCTGACCAAGCCATGACATTCTACCCAGCGATGAGGAAACAGCAAAGGAAGTATTACAAGAAGATTTTCAGGCATCTAGTTGAGCAGTGCCTATGGAATGCCTACATTCTGTACAAAAAAAATAGTCAGAGGCCTGTGAATCATTCAGACTTTATTTTGCAAGTTTCCAAATCCATAGTCAGGAACCACCAAACACCATCCTTTGGTATGAATAGATCTGGACGTCGTGCTTCCACCGTTGTCAACCCAGAACGCCTGACCGGTCGTCACTTCGTTGAATACATCCCACCAACCCAGAAAAAGGCGGCACTTACAAGGATGTGCGTGGTTTGCTGCTCAAAGACCGATGACAGAGGAAGGAAGAAACACAAGGAAACCAGGTTCTACTGTCCTGACTGTGATGTTGGACTTTGTGCAGCACCCTGTTTCAAAATCTACCACACCCGGGATGTCTACTAAAAATGTAAAACCCTTTTTATTTCTAAAATCTGCATTTAATTTATCTTATTATTTAGCAATAATATTGCACCCTTGTTTGGAAAATTTTAATGAGAAATTTTTGATAAAAAAGCTTTTTTTTTTGATAAATTACATTGTTGTGGTCTAATATTTCATTATTTTTTAAAATCATGATTTATAATTAGGTATTATATTATAATTTTTGATTATAATATAATAAATAAATAATATTATTATACCCGGGAGTTAATTCAAAGAATTACAGGCCCACAATATAAACAAAAATTTCTATGAAAAAAAAATAGGATCACTTTTTGCATCAAAAAACTGACAGAATGAAAACACTAGGGGGGTAAAAGAGTTACAAGAACTTGCAGAACAGCAAAGTCATGCAAACCGCCCCTCCTCCCATCAAGCCTCCTGCACACGAACAAGCAGGGAAGCCTTGTTCATATCCAGGAGTCGTCCGTATGTCGGATGTCATAAACTCGGGGACTACCTGTAAAAATAAGAATGATATACATGCTAAATATGTATAAACTACATAAATATATTACACAATATCTTAAAGTGTCTACCTATTTACCTCTGTACTATTTGACTTCTCCATTGTACATGAACTTCTACCATGCACCGTAAAATTAAAAAATAGATTCCACATAAAGAGTAAGAAATAATCTATTTTTAAACGGAATCAGAGATTCCTGCAAACATTCCCTTGTGGGAATCTTCCAGGTCCATGTGTTTCAATGACAGTAACTGATCCCCAGGAAATGAGGGAAAGTCAGGTTCCCTGGTTTATAAGTGGAGTCCTAAGGGTATCTTTAGCCTTTTTTGGATAGAGTTAATAAGGATAAATACCATTAGAACAATGTCTGTTTATTTCCTGTCCCAGAGAAGCAACAGAAAGTGATTGGAAATATCTGAACGTGAAGGAAATTACACTCTCACACAGTTGTCCCCCAAACAGGTGTATTTATTACAGAATTGCTCTTCACCTCTTGTTCCAGTGATAACTCTAAAATGTGTGAATTGGCCTCACAAGAACAGTGGTCACTAGTACACATAGAGTAGTGGATCCCAAAAAAAGAAAAAAAACTTATCAAAAAACTATTTTTTCATATTCTATACAAAACTCAAACGTTTTGCCTAGCAGTACACTTTAAACAGAAGGTCTTAGAGTGCCTTATAATTTTTCTGCACAATTTTTTCCTCTATAACCTCTATTACCACTGCACTAAGGATTCTTTTTTCTTGTACTGGTATATTGTGTACATAAAAGAATGTTTCATTTTGTTAAAATGTAATAAAAATGCTAAACTGACATTTAGCTGGACAAAACATGTAGTGTTGAGGGGTTATGTCCTAGTATGCACAGAAGTCTGCTTACTTCTTTCTTTTTCTTTTTTATTTTGTTAGCATTTAGCAATGTTGGATAAATAGGAAAGAACAGTAGAGATCAGTTATAAGAACTTTTTTTTGTTGTTATTTTAGAGGTCATTTTCTTGTGCATAAAAGAGTTGACATTTTTAGATGTTTTTTTTAAATATTTGCTGCAACTCTCTGCTTTTACCACTATGTTGAAGTTAAGATTGCTTTATGAATATATAAAGAGTGTAGTCCGAGTATAGTACCTTCATGTGCTAAAAACAACATTGTGTTAAAAATTAAAAATGTTCCTCCATACGTTTTGTGTTATGAGGAAAAACAATATATATATATATATATATATATATATATATATAAATATGTAATCCAGTTGCTGAAAAGGTAGGATTAGAGCAATAACAGTTTAGGTGGGAAGGACAACCTGCTTGAAAAACAGAATGACTCAGGAAACATAGTCATTACCATAGTTGATGTCCAACTTTTAAAAGTACATGAAGGTATTATTAAAGTAACGCTTGAAGTTTGTTTTCAATAAATATACTGTTTTATTTAAAAAAAAAATTGCCTCAAGGATATGTAAACACAAAACAAAAATTATACATTCATACTGTACATATATGGCAGTAGGGTTTTGTAAAGGTATATTATAATATATAATAAAAATGTATTTTGGGAGAAAAGGTCGATCTCTGGTGACTTCTGATAGCCTTCTGAAGACCTGGTCACACATACATTTTATTGTTGATCACAATGGCAGTCCTGCACCATGTTAGCCATTGATAAATGCAAGCAGAGGTCAAAGGACTGGTCTCTCTGCATCTGATCTTTCCTTCTTATTAGTGCCTTGTTCTGCACTGCGTCTTTGTGTGGAGCCAGCAATCTTATTAGAAGCAGTACTTTTTGTAGGGAACTTCAGCAAGGAGTAAGCAGTAAGCAGCACAGTAGTGATATCTCCAAATTACACTGCAGATCACCTGAGACCAGCAGTCGGAGGCAAAAGTGTCCTAAATCTCACACTGCAGATAAACAGCTATGAAAGATGTGTCCACAGAAAAAGCATCCTTCCATACCAAGATTTTTTTTCAGGAGGATTAATTAAATAAATATTCTTCAAGGTATTGCTTAAGCAAAATTACCATTTTTAAATATATTGTTAAAAACATGGCAAATCTTCATGAGTTCAACTTCTCTTTAATGCTGTTATTACTATTTCATTTTCAAACATAAAAAAAAATCAAGTCCAAGCATTTTCTGAAGAACAATTTTAATTTGTTGTTTTATAATATGGTAATGTGTACTTTCATTAGCAACACCTGCTTTTTATGCATGATTCACATATAACCACCTATATGAGTTATTACAATAAATGATAAGATAGTTTTGATCATTTGAAAAACATTTGGCCATATATATTTTGCCAGCCTTATAGGCAAATCTGCTATTTTCTAGTTGCATAGTTAGGTTCCAAAAATACACTCCAGTGAGTTCAATCAATATATATATATATATATTTGATACACATATATTGGAAAACCTACAAATACTATAGTATTAATATTTACTAATAGTTCTAGAACTATAGGTGTAAAAACCCTAGAAAAAAAGTCTCTTCTCAATCCCATGGGGATATTCCCAGGGTCAACAGACTCCATGTCAATGTTCCATATTTTATATATGGACACTTTATTTTGCTACTACTCCATCCATCCTCTGAACATGAATCCACAGTAAACATTTCTCAACAGATCTGCACTTTCTTTTTTTTTTTACTCTGGCCAAAACTGTGACACAAATAAGGAAAAAATAAATGCAATAGTAATAAAACATAAACATGACCACAAGACATCTTTTCTGACCCCTCTATATGAGATTAATTTTATCAGTACACCAACTTGGTTGGTTCCATGATTTAAAGATGTATTTCACGTTCTGTTTATGGTTGGAATGGCTGATAAAACTAGACATAGGGTATAATTTAGTATTTGTCAAGTCAATGGGTAAGAGTGCATTTTATTAATGCTGATATTTCACGCCTTATATCTTATGAACTGGTTTATTGCAGGTGTTTTCAGCCTGACAGGTGCTAGGTGACAATTTATTGCACAGAAGCTTTAAAGGCCTGGAAATATTTATTTATGTACATAGAATGAAAAGCCAGAAAGAACAAGTCAGGCAGGGAATTAAAGGAGAAGTGCAATGCAAAACATGAAATTGTGTTATAAAAGAGCACTATGAAGAACGGTTTATCTATTTTATATTTGTAAATTCTTTATTATAACTACGCTTTTTTGAAAATTAGCTTTAAATACACAGTTGTTTGGTATTGCTTTATTATGCTTAAATGTAACACAGCAATTGTGCAAATTTACTGGGAAGCAACTTGTAAATATTAGTTCAAGCAATATTGCAGTTCACAACTCCAAACCCACATATGAAGTTGTCACTAGACTACTTCTTTAAAAAAAAAGACAAAAGCAATCTTTGCAGTCATAGTAATTTTTACAAATGTTACGTTGTTTTGGTTTTTTTATGCAGCTGGTAGGCAGTTCAGCCTCATTGTAATCATCTGGCTTAACCTGAATTTTTTCTAGCAGCACTTACCCAAAAGCACATACCCAAAGCATTAATTTTCATTCATTTAGGGGGTATATTGTTGCCCCTAAGGTACGGTAAGCATTTGCTGCTAGGGTTACCTTTGGTTAAGGCAGGTGGTTACAGAGTAGCAGAATAGCCTGACAGATGCTCAGTATTAATAATCTCTTGGACTTGTTTTCTACCATATTACCTTTCTCTTTAATCTGCGTGTATACTGCACATCCTAATTTGTGCTGTGCCTTGGGGCAGTTTGCAATACAAGTACATGAAATCCTGAATTTAGTAATTAAAGCCTAAATATGTATGTGAAAAAATATGCCTAGGTGCTAAAGAAGCTAGGAGACAGGCACACTGATTGAGGAACAGTCAACTAGGGCCTGGTAGATTTCTGTGCTGTCATATAAAAAATACATCTATTACTTAATATGATATCTCTGTTATAGATATTCTGAATTCATAGTGGTTAACTGGCATTTTTTTATTAAATCATAGCATGTGATTCTATATTCGATAAAACCTTTTTGTGTTTGAATTCACTTTTTTTCAAAAGAAAAAATGTCAGAGGGTAATGATTCAAAAAATGTACGTTTTTACAACAAAAGTAGGCTGAGAGCATGATTATAAACACGTCCATGAATTAATATGACTTTTTAAATATAATTGTAAGCTATTTTATTAAATAACATATTTGGAACATAGCGGATTGGTACCAAGATCTAATAAACAGTGAAGTAACCAACACAAAATAAAAATGCTGTAACAAAAGAGGTGTTATACTTTTGACACTCTTGTGGTCAAAGCAAAGGCATTTGGTTACATCCCAATTAAACAAAAGCATATCGGCAAAACTAAACCCTCATCCTAATCCTTAGCAAAGGTCATGTAACCAGATGCCCAGATTTTTGGTCACATGACCAGCACTAGAGGCATCATAAAGCAAAATGTTTCTTAGAAAAAGAAGGCTTTTTTTGTGGACCATAGCCGTAAACTTATTTGAAAATTCATGCTTTAGAACGTGTCAGTACTTTTTATTAAAGAATCAAATTAAGAGAGATAATATGCAGAAGAGTGTCTGTCACTAATGGGACCTAAACATATGGCAGCCTCAAAAAACCTTGATATTATGGTTAAATCACAGTATGTTCTGAATGGCAAAACATCAGCACTTTGTTCTAATGACAAACCCTGCACAATATAAGAGGAGTTTGTAGGGTAGAACTTTTAGAATTCCATTACCTTTCTGCAGACTTTGGTCTCTCCAAAGGTCTACACCTTTTACACACCTGGTTTTAGAATAGTCAATGGACATGCAGCATTTGAAGTTATGTTGTGTACAAGTCATTACCAAGTTTTTGTTTAGTGTATTTTGTTTCCAGTATAGCTTTTGAAATAGCTGCTTCTCACAATTTAGAAGATGCAAAGCCTGATAATACTGGTGGGGTCTGGAACAATTGCATATAAATGCAAGTAAAGTAATTCTGCCCCTTGTACATAAAGAGCAAAGAATTAACACACCAACCATTGTGCTGCATCTTCCCTTTCCTCCCAGCCACTGCATGTGTCTGTGAGTGCAAAGAAAAGGGTTTTTTCCAAGATAAATTTGGTTGGAGCATGTACATTACCGAAACATGAGAGCAATTGATTGCCTTCAGGTTCTTAGGCACTCAAAATTCATTTGAACAGTAATTAATCAGAATTAAATGTTTAGTTTAAATCAGTATTCAAGTTAATTAAAGTTGCAACAAGATGAATAGCAAAGTCAGTCGTCTATCAGCATCTCCGGAGAAGGACCCTTGTTTCCTAAAAAATCAATTGGGCTTTAAAAAAAAAACTAATGTTTTGCACTGCATGGTCAAAGCAAAAGTTTACTCTTTTAAAATACTTTAAATGTAATTGAAAAATATGATTTATTTATTAGATTTAGTTTGCTTTTTGAAAGATCCTTATTAACTGCTATGTAATCTAGGTTGTGGTATTATATAATTGACCTTTATTTTCCACTAACAGACTGTATGTTTCAGAGCATTGGGTTTTGCAGTAATAAATATGATTAACCAATTCACATTTTAGTAATGCTATTTTGTGGTTATTTTTATTGTTTTCTAATATAAGCACACTGACTGACTTCTTTTCCTATAATGTCATAAACGTTTTCTTCTTTGATATCTTCACAAGGGTCCCGACTTGTTCTTCCAATTCTTCCTTGAAGTATGCTGCACATCTTGGTAATAGCAATAGGCCAGTAGTTAGAATAAACACTAACAAGCATTTGCAGCTCTCGTTTCTTAAGTGCCATTTATACATAAAAGGAAAAGTCCTATATTTAGTTTATGATGTATAGTTGCTGCTTTCAATGCTTTCATGTTATTATATTACATTTATCTCATGTTTGCATCTGTAGCCTCCTAAATACCATTTCATCTTTGATTGTCATTTATGTAACAAAAAAGAAAATGACATCTCTGATTGTGCTATAATCCAGCAATAACAGTTTAATCTTTGTTTTATAGCTTCATCATCCCTCCCAGGGGTTCCGCTTTGGAACAGTGAAAGAGAGCAGCGCTGAAGATTATGTGAAGAAAAGTTTCCCGGAGATGCATGAATACATGCGGAGATATAACACGCCCTCTACCTCGGAAGGAGTTGCGTTCTTAAAGTAATTTACATCAATACTGTTGCTATGATTTTGTTCCATCTCCTGGTGTTTTGTATATTTCAGAATAAGTACTTTTTCCAAATCCCAATGTCTGCAAACAATTAACGCATTTTCATATTTTGACATTTTTTAAAGTAGGATAAATAAGTTTATAGTTTGAAATTAAACATAAAAAAGGGGGAATATTAGTGTATTTTTACTGGGCATATATTTTAGGTTCTTTTCCATTTCATTTTTTTTCCTTTTTGCCTACATTTTCTATTGTATTAAATAAAAATACTTATAGAATAACCACTATCAGCAGTGTTGATTAGCCACTACAATAACATAAACCTATCTCAATGTTTCATTCCCAGTGCACCCACACACAAATTATTGATACTTTGGATATGATTTATTTAAGTTTTCCAAGACTAGAGAAAGTTGACTATCATCAGAGAACCTGGGTGATTAATCAAAACTGGAATAGATTTCTGTCTTCTTCATTTGTTATCAGTTGGTAGGTTCTTCTCCAGTCTCTCAGTTTTTTCATATATTTACTCTTACTCTTACATTACTTTTTTAGACCTAACATCCTCTTCTCTCCTAATTTTTTCATGACCTGGGTAGCTCCTATGTCAGCAGTCCCTCCCATATCCACCCAGCCAACTATCATCATCACCCCCCCCCAAAAAAAAAACCCCACAATGTGTTTGGAAGAAATTAGCTGGGGTCAGCCATTTATTAACAACCTTTTATATAAAACATTACGAACATAAATATATAGAAACAACACATATGTATATATATATATATATATATATATATATATATATATATACAGTTTAATATGTTTTTATATATATATATATATATATATATAAACTTTATTACAATATACACATTTTTAACAACCTAATTTTCACTTAACCTCTAACACTTCTGAGCACCCCTTTTTGCAGATCCAGGAAGGCACCCCCCCAGCACCCCCTTGCCTCGAATTCCGATATCATCCCTACACCAAATTCCTCACTGTCCAACAGTTTCCATAAAACCTGCCTTCACCATGATGAGTCCTTTTACCAACATTCCATCATTAACCAGACCCCAACTGCCCTAACACAACCAAACTTACTAACAGACAGACTACCCCAAGTTCATTGTGGGCGGGCGGGAAGTTCACTAGTTAGCCAACTACCAATGCCCCCCTCTTTCTGTCCAGGCCTTTTGAATCCTCCAGACATCTCTGCACCCCCAGTGATCACCCCACTATAACCCACACCCTTCTCTTCCTGCCTTAACCCTTACATGAATGGTTCCTATTAGCACCAAGTCATGATGCCCCCGCGCCTATACTGTCTTTTTGTTTTTGTTGGCTCCTGGCCTGCCTTAATGGTGTGGCAGTCCTCAGTGATTCAGAGAGCTAATGTGAGGACATCAGTAACACTTTCTGCATTATTACACTGAGTGCAGGTTGCCAAGTTCACAATTGCTCAGGCAGCCAGTCCATAGGCCCCACACTATGTTGTTAATATTTTGAGAACCTTTTGTGGTGTACTGTTGGAACAACTTGACATTAAAGCTAAAAACTGCAGAAAAAGCTACTTCTTGTCTTGTTGTAGGGGAACAAAAAAAGCCCAGAGTGGAGCTTTAACCTCCACATTTAACATTTAAAAATACTTCTAATTTTACATTTCCCGCCAGTCCCACTGACGCACGCATCATGCCCGCACACATGTCCCACACCTGTACAGCATCCGCATCCCCTAGCCTCGCGTCCCCAACACTCACATGCCGGGATGCAAGGCTAGGGGACGTAAATGCTGGGCATCGCCAACAGAAAGCTGCTGCCTCAATTCCACCCGGAGCATGGCTCGGGGTTACTGCTTTCTGTAAAGAAATTTCAACCCGAGCAGTCAGGGGGGGTTAATATTGGGCTTGGTGAAGATGGAGAATGCTAAGTAAACAGGCTCTATTCTTCGAATGAATTATTAAATATTGCAGCCCCTAGGTATATATATATATTATTAAAATTATATTATATTATTAAAAACCTAGACACACTAGGGAACTTTTTCATAATTCCAAGATTTTGTTCAGAATGAACACAACATTTTTCACATTGAAAGTATTTTTTTTTCTCTAGACTGATAAAAGGTTAAATCCTTTCGGGTTGCTTTACTACACTTTGTCAATCATCACTGCCTTTTTTTTTACTGTATTATTAAAATAAAAACGCTGGGTCATGTTTATGTGAAGCTGTGAATCTCCAGGGAAAAAAGGCAATGTTTCCTAAAACCTGTCCTTAAATAACTTTACAAGGACAAACTTACTAAGGCAACTACAGTACACAAATGATCTAAAAGAAAAAAACATGGTTATTTGACAGACAGACCTGTCGAAGGCAATTTTGACAATCATTTAGCTTTGTGCAAAAAATGATTGAAAATGAAAATTTGAATATGATTTTGAAAATTAGTATTCACTTTAAAGATACAGATAATACAGTTTAGAGAACAAATGAAATGCAGAAAACTTTCAGGTTTAGCCTGTCCTAGTTTTATAAATGACCCTTGTTATTGAGTGCATGTATGCATGTATGCATGTAACTAAGTAACACCATCTGCACTGAGTAATATATATTTGCATTGGGCTTTCTTCCCCCATACCAAGAACATAGCGGTAGGCCAAAGCATATCTAAACCCACAAAAAATATATAATACTGTTTATTGCAGCTAGCCAGTCATTTGATGTGGTGTATATATTTGTTTTTTTGTTTTTTTTATCTGCACCTTTTGTCCCTGGGTGAGTACACCAATTGCTCCACTGTCTCTATAGAGGGAGCCATGGGTGTTACCCAGGGTGACGTTTAGACTTGTCTGCATTGGTTTTATCTCTATTACATGTGGTATACAAATAGTAAAGAAGGAAAAGAATTTTGTTGTATGTTCAATTTCCTCACTATAGGGATACAGATGTCACATTTCTGGCAAAAGCAACATATAGTCTTTACTTAATGAAAATGTTCTTAGCTTGAAAAAAATAGTAAGTTAAGGCAGCCACCAAGTTATCACATCCTAAAACTGGCCCCGATGTGCTCAGTTTCTTCAGATCTCTGCTGTATGAGAACAGTGGGAGACTGATTCAAGATTGCATACAGATGCTGCTTACATTGCAAAAAAAGGAAGGAGTGAGCCAGGAATAAGCATCACGAGGCAACTTCCTGTTTGTACATGAAGGACTGTTAATAAAAACCCTTGATACCAGTGAGTACCCTTGCCCTCTTGGTATAGCTGCTTTGGTGTCAGGACTTTACTTGCTGATCTATCGAGATGTACAGCTAAAGCATACCATTTTCCTGAATTAAGCTAGATTTAGGGATAAGCAAGCAAATTTTTAAAAATAGGTCTAGTGGCGAATTGGGCTGTTCTTGCTTACCAAACATGTAGGCGAGAACAGCCTTCATAAATTTGGCCAGAGGGACCAAATATTTGGGACCTGCAAGACCAATCTCTGATTGCTGTTGCAGTCCTGTAGTATGTGTTCCTGGATAGAGTTTCTCTATCCAGGAACACAGTGTGAATCTCACTGGCTGCTCATGAATGAATGTAGCGTGGGAAAAATGCTCTGATTTTTCCCGCGGCCATGTTCATTCATAAACTCAACCCGCATGACTCGGGAGTCTGAGAGGAGGAGTATCGCGGCTGCATTTATGAATGGAGCCGAGAGAATCCTCCTCTCAGTGAGAGATCCCTGGGCATTACAGGTCAGAATGAGGGCTTGCCCTGTAGTGCCCAGGGATCGCTCACTGACAGGAGGATTCCCACGGCTGTTTTTATGAATGCAGCCATGATAATCCTATAGTGATTTCCAATGAAACTTTTAGCGGGAATGGTAGAGGCATTCTCACTCATCCATAGCTATGTTGTGCTAAAGAGAAGCTTGAGTTAAGCCAGAACCACAATATATGGATTTTGACATCCTACTACATACTACTTTTAACTTTGATCAGTGTTAGTATAAATATATACATATATATATATATATATATATATATATATATAGTTACTGTAAATAAAAGAAATACAAGTATACATTTTGTTCTATAGTTGGCTGTTTAAAATGATTCGTATTATCAATATAGCAGACAAGGTATAAGGTCAGAAAATGAAGCATGTGTCCAGGTACACAGGCAAGCTAATAAAACAAACTAGAACACAGTTTGAAAGCAGAAACTGTGAACAAAGAACTAAACTTCAACATGTGGATGACTGAGATAATATAGGAAAAAGGATGGCAGTCAGCTACTGGTAAGAAGGTAGTGAGAAACTAACGGCAAGGAAAGGGGGAATACACAGAAAGAAATAAAACTCTCCCAAGCAGATTTATACCACATCTTTTATTGACTTCCATTAAGCCCTGACCTGTTCCAAATTGTGATTTCACGAATCATGTTAAAAAGGGCTCAGCTTCATTGGCACCTTGCAGTCAGTAGTCAGTAGTTGCAGTAGTCGTCATGAGCAGCTAATTTTTCTAGTTTCTCCAGAATAGCTTTCACTTTACATTGATAGTGAATTACATTGAACATTATTGAGGAGTGTCTTTTTCCTTCATGAAAACAAATATATAGCCAGACCTATTAGTAAATCATTACTTAGCCATCCTACTGTCCATATAATATTGTAAGGGTTTTTTCCTTTATTCTGTGTGTAGTTGCTGTAGAGGAGGAGTCCTGGACTGTGTCTCATACAGAAAGACAATAGACAAGCCATTGCTGAAAATTATTGTATTTTTTTTCAGTTTACATTGGGCAAAAGGCAGGGAAAGCATTTGAAGAGTACAGACAAGAAGATGATGTAATCCTTATCCCAAGTACAGCTATATACTATTTTTAGAAATGTATCTAATTATTAGCATAGACAGGAGAGTTTAGTTCAATGTTTGCTGACTCAACTAACAAGTATTTCATGCACGACTGATACACCTTACCTGTGAACACTGAACAACAATTAGATTTTCTCTCTTAAAAAAGTTTTTTAATGAGATTTCTACATTCCTTTGGCAATTTAGGAGAAGTAGATTTGGACAATTCCACTCCTAGTTACCAGTATTCTGCATATTCTACCAACTGCAGCTTTGCTTTCCTTTATTGTTTATATATGTTCTGCAACCATATTGAACCTCACTTGTCATTTTACTGTCAGTCTTTCATTTCATACAATTTAGTGGTCAGTATAGATGTTCTGTGTGTAGATAGATTTTCTTATTAATTGTTTTATTTTTTTTTCAGAAATGACCCTGAAACATTGGATGCTTTTATCATGGATAAGGCACTTTTGGATTATGAAGTTTCCATAGATGCTGAGTGCAAATTATTGACAGTGGGTAAACCATTTGCCATTGAAGGTAAGCGTCTGTCAAATCTACTGCATACATTTTGCTTTTCTAATTCCTTAATGGTATTGAATTTCTCATGAAAATAACCCATCTGGGATTGGACTATGATAGACTATCACAATATATAGTTTTTTGTTCTCTTACAAGATAAAAAAAAAGCATCCTGGTATTTTTGTCATTTTAGACCTGTCTGTCCAAACTAGTATATATAATTTATGTAAAAGTTTCAGATATGGCAATTGCCTGTTTTATTTTTAAAGTGGACCTTTCAATATAATGGAATGGCATCCCTCCCCCCTTTCCTAAATTCATCTCTTTTTAGTAGATAGAAAATGTATCTGATAACGAAGACAGACAACATCTTGAAAAATGGCACTCTTGCAGCGGATTTGAGTTTGTTTTTGCAAGATTTGACTGCTCTGTATTCCACAGGAATCCTCTCAGAAGCACAGTGCCCTCACATTGAGCAATGTAAAAGATGGCAAGGGGGAGGATAAGTATAACTCCAAACTCCTTTTATTCGAGAGTCTTGGAGAGTGTTAGTGAAGATCCCATTTTTTTTTTAAAAATGCCCCTTTAAAACTACCTACTTTATGAAAGCAATTGTGCAGGACTGATTCTGCGTCTGTATTTCATAATATTGATGTAGGCAAACATGATGAATATAAGGTGGACCTACAATTTTTAAAATGGCTCAGTAACATTACACACAAATAAATATGTTTACTTGTAACCCGCCCTCCACCCCACCCCACCCTTTACATTTTGTGCTGTCACAGAGTTATAGGCTTTCTATATTGCTGGATGAATGGTAACCCAAACAGTTATTCAGACCCCCCCCCACGAAAGAAAAAAAGTTTACATAAACAATATTTAAATACATATGTCAATAATTGAGGTTTTATACTTACACGTTCCATTATATTGTGGCTGGTAGTAGCCTGGTTCATGACTGGCTGGATGGTGGATGAGGGATGTAAATGCAGAAGCCCAGGTGTTCACTTCCATACCATTGGCTGGCAAGAAGCATCAAGACGGTGTGGCTAAGGAAGACTGATGTTTAGTAAAAGGGTTGGTAAAGTTTGCAAATGAGAGAAATGCAAATAGAATAGTATAGAGAGAAAAATAAAAGCCTAAGAATTTTTAGGTGTTAAAAATTGGCAGGGTAAGGATTTTAAAGATACTTTTAAAGTTATAAACTTTTTATTAGAGGAGGGGTGGAAAGGGCACTTCAGGTGTTATAATAAACCTTATGGTTGGGAAGTAGTGTTACAGGGCAGGTTTAGCATTTAGGATTAGGGGCTAAGTGTTAGAGGTAGATTTGGGGTTTGTCTAAAGTTATCAGGTGGAGGTTCAGGGGAGGGTTTAGCACTAAGGGATTGCTTTAGTACAGGGATTATTGTAATATTCAGGGAAACGTTAAACAACTACAGTATTAGCATCCTTTGTCCCCAGATGCCAAACGCTAAAACTATCAGCGCTTGATGTTATAATTCACTAAATAGTGTACTATACACCTGTTTTTGCCTACCATAAATTAAAGAATGTAGATGGAACTGTAGTTGTATATTACACAGGTAATCAGGATTGTGGGGGAAGATGCCAGACACTGGACAGCATATTAGCTGCTTATAAATCATATTAGAAACAGTAAAGGTATCTGTAAGGAGGGCTGTTGTTAATATCTCTTTCCTATTAGGTCTTCTATAGATATAACCAAAAAGTATAGTCGTTGGCTTTATAGAAAACTGCAGCAAGATGTGCTGTAGCTCAAATATAGTATTTTCACTTGAATTCTCCTTCTGTACCAAGCAAGGGCGTGTGAATATTTCATAATGAAATTTTAATATGCAATCATTTATCATAACTGATTCATGAATAATGAAGCTGTTTAGGAAGCTGTTTAGGAAGCTGTGGGAATCAGTAATGATAATACAGTAAATCACCAGAAAATGAAACAACTTATATGGTCACTTATCACCTTTTCTCTAAAAATTCATGTTTGTAATTCATAAAATTAACCAGACTAATTTGAGGATTAAATGATTAAAACCGATACATTACAGGCAATTAAATTTCTGCATTTTTGTTTGACATAGATAAAATTACATTTATAATTGTTTTTGCTCAGTGTGTTGTTCTGCAAACTCAGCATTTTTTGTTATCTAAACACATTACTTGCCATGCATGATGGCCACTTACTGAACATTATTAAATCAGTAATTAGTGTTACATTTCCACTTTGTAGCATCAGTATGCAAAAGGAACTATTGTTTACATAAAGTATTAGTTCTTTACAAATCACATATCTTACAGCCTTGCATTTTGTCATAGATTGTTAATGCAAGTACAATTTCAATATGTAAAGAACCACACCAAAAACTGCATCCGTGTACCCTGGACTGTCTGTGCTGCCTTATATATGGTGGCTGCAGTAGATTATTTTTTCTTCATGTTTTTCTTTCACTTTCACAATAACCTACATCGTGTCCTAGAGTAGCCTTTTTTGACTTTTTAAACATGGGGTAACCATTGAAATAACTTTCAGGTCTTCAGGGCACCCATTCTATACCACTGTACAACAACAATTTTGCTACTGGGAATACCACATGTGATTTACATGATATGGAGTGTGCTGAATCCAAATCTGAACTCTGAATTTGCCCATGGATTTTAAGTTATAGGCGTGCTATATCTGTTCAAATGGTCAGTAATTGTGTAATGTATTTTTACATGGGAACATTATACCAGTTGCATTTACCACTATGCCTGCTGCTGCCTCAGCTGAATCAAGTCTCCTGGTGGCATGCATGTTCCAGCAGCAGCCGGGCATGTCTAGGCAAGTAAGTGAGCTGACGTCAGAAAAAGGTATATAAGGCGAGATGGACCAAGGGCTTGTCTCTAGTGCAAAACCATCTTATTGCATAGTACAGCTAGGCCATAGTGAGTCTGTTTTGAGGTAAAGATGAGTAGGCGCAGCTGCGTTAATAAACCGGGCAATTTTTTCTTTATTTGTGGCAAATATACCCCATGTGATCAACCCAAGAACCTAACTAAGAGGGTGAGATTTGCTTACAAGTATTACTTTGGATGTGAAATTGGAGATCAGGATAAAAGCTGGGTACCTCATATCCGCTGTCACGTGTGTTACATTGGCTTAACACAATGATTGAATGATAAAAGGAATAAAATGCCTTCTGCTGTGCCTATGGTTTGGCAGAAGCCAAAAGACCATCACTCGGACTGCTACTTCCGTATGAGTAAAGTTGCTGGGTTTTCGAAGAAGACTAAGTCAAAAATCGTGTATACTGATTGTGAAACTGCTCTGAAGCCAGTGCAACATGATGCAGAGAATCCAGTGCCAGTCCCTCCTACATCTGTTGTTACTGACAGTGGCATGTCGGATGAGGAACAGGAGGATGATGTCGATGTTAATGAATGTTATGAACCCCAATTTGAAGAGGTTAAGCCACATTTTATAAGCCATTCAGATTTAGATGATCTAGTAAGGGACCTGTCTTTGTCAAAAGAGAAGTCTGAACTGTTAGCCTTCAGATTAAAGGAGTAGAATTTTCTACAAAAAAAGGAACAACAACTGATTGTCACAGAAAGTTTGCAGGTTATTATAAGCTGGAAAATGACATTTGCTTCTGTCCCGACGTGAGTGGTCTGATGATGGAGTTAGGTTGCAAATTCATACCAGAGCAGTGGAGATTGTTCATAGGCTCGAGCAAAGTAAGTTTTAAAGCTGTATTGCTGCATAAAGGTAACAAAAAACTTTCTGCTCATACAGAGGGAATGAAAGAGACATATGAATCCATGGAGGTCATTTTGAAATTGATTAACAATTCATGACACAAGTGAAACGTTTATGGTGATCTGAAGGTGGTGGGAGACCACCCAGACCTGAACACACTGTTGGCCAGTACAACATGAAGCATAAATCATTCATTGATCCACAGAAAGTTTACCTTCCGCCACTTAGTATTACACTTGGATTAATAAAAAATGTTGTCTTTGCAATGGATCGTGATGGTATGGGTTTTCAGTATCTGAAGGACAAGTTTGGAAAAGTTATAACACATGCTAAACTGAAAGCAGGTATTTTTTTGGTCCACAAATCCGCAGTTTGATGCATGATGCCACATTCAGAGACAAACCTAACCCACTTGAACTTGGTGCTTTGGATTTATTTGTGCTTGTTGCACAAAACTTTCTGGGCAACCAGGGATCTGAAAACCATGCTGAACTCGTGAACAACACACTAACAGCATACCATCAACTTGGCTGCCAAATGTCACTTAAAATTCATTTCTTACATTCCCATCTGGAATTCTTCCCACTAAATTTGGGTGATGTAAGTGATGAACAAGGGGAGAGGTTCCACGAGGACATTTCTGTTATGGAAACAAGATATCAAGGTTGGTGCAACACCAACATAATGGATGACTACTGCGGGTTTTGCAACAGGAGACAGCAGAGAGCCACAAACGCAAAAACAAGTACCTGAAACACTTCTGAAGTGTACATGTGTGTTGAACAAGGACTCGGGTGAATTATGTGTAATTGTATATGTTGTTGTAAAAAAAAAACTACATTTTTGTAATGTAATGCAACTATGAGGCAAAAGTTAGTTATGTATAGGGATTACATAGTAACTGTGGAATGAGAGAATATAGCTAATCACGTATATGCGTAAATAATTTAGGATCCTGACGTCCTAGGCAGAATTAGACTTCAGATTTGGATTCAGCACACTTGATGTAGTATAGGACACATGGATTAGACCAAGTAGCAGACAATATTTATTTTTTTGTCATGCAGTGTAATTTCTATATCCACACCTCACAGTACATTAGTGTGGTAGTCATTGGGAAGAATGCCTCTTACATTGCTGGGCAGTGGGAAGAATGTCAAACTTACAGATAGCCAGTTTACTGGAATCTGTTAAACTGAGCTGAGAGTTATAAAGTGCTCATTGCTTCTTAAAGAACTAGTGTCTGCACATTCGGCAGCTGGCGGCAGCAAGCAGTATTAGTACTAGGCAGGCCTTGTCATCCTCTATGGAACTTCCACTGGGAGAATTTGCATGTAGTATTTCCCGAGAGGTAGTGGTTCCCTGGAATGAAGAAGTCTTATAAAGGCACCACAATTCCATAAAATAATATCTGGTAATGCTGCCAGAAAGGCCCTTGTTTGGCACTTCCTTATACAAGATCCTGGTCTTGTGAATAAATTGATAGAGTTAAGATTAACATTTAATTTAAAGTTAGTTTAAGGAAGTTTAAGGTCACAGATGGAAAAGCTTTAGAAGAATAATGGATAGACAGACTTCTGCTTTATGTAGAACTTTGACCCACCACAGTATACATTGCATGTTTGTGCTCAATCGACATAAAGAGCATATTACAAATCATGGAAGCAGCTGTTAAATATAAAAAAACATACAATAGCTAAGACACAAGTTTGGATCCACTTTATCTGTTAGCAAAATGCTGAAATACATATTTATTTATTTAGATACTTATTCAGAATTCAGTCAGTGTGTTCACTGTAGCAGGTGTCTAGGATTTGGTCCACTACATTGCTTCAATTCCAACAGGATACAGAACGGCATTGAATTCAGTTACCATTACTTCCACTGATTGCAGGTGTGCTTTGTAAAACTGTCCCAGTAGAGAGGTTTGCAGACAGGATTATCCATCACATAAATGAGTATACAAATCCCTACAAAGTTGCAAACAACATCAACAGTAGTTTCTTGAACTTGAGCTGCATAGTTCCCTTTGCAATTTCTCATTTATCGAGCTTTATTGTCATGCTAGGGTAAAACTGATAAAAGTGCATTGATTTTTATACCATGCATAAAAACAAGAAAAATGAAATATAAAAGGATTGTCTTCCTTACGCTTCAGTGCCCTAACCAATACTAATTACAATATAATGCTGCATATTTTAAAGCTGTCTGTAAATTGTGGCCAGAAACAACATTATCAAACTAATAAAACTGTGCTGAAAAAATAAATGTACCTGTGAAATATTGTAGACTTTATAGAGATGATGGTAACGCTTGTCCATTTTAATCAGCTCTGATTGGTGAGTGCAGGTAATACATAAGGAGGTGTGGAGGGATAGTACAGAAGGAAGACTGCAGTGATCATTATTGTTAATAATATTACACAGTATTTTTTAGCGCCAACATATTACGCAGCGCTTTACAAAGTCCATAGTAATGGTCATGTACTTGAAGGGCATTGTATGCCCATGATATATGTTTTGCATCCATTTTACTTGTCTTACCATTATATTCTTTGTAATGAATGTATTGCTGGAAAGTATATGGAGAGGCAGCAAGTTTACATTTTTCCAATGCACAAATGTCAACAGGCTCTTACTTAAAAGCAAACAGTTTTACATGGTGACAAACCTTTACAAATTTGAACAACAAAAACAAATGTTCCCCAGCTTACAATCCATCACCTCAGAAAAACAAACAGTAGGCTTCTGGTGACTGGTGGTAAGGTTGAGGTGTGGTTGCGGTGCAGGTACGGCTTCCTCAGGCCCATAAACTTCCATCTGGGGGAAGACGCTACATGTAAGGTTTACCTGTAGTAGCCCAATAAATGGAGGCAACAGTGTGCAGTTTAGTGTAGTTTACTGACAGTCACTGACAAATGTGGAGATGGTGGTTCTTGAAGAAACCAGTGTGGTGGTTCAGGCAGTTTAGCAGCAGGTAAGGTGTTTGAACCTGGCCTTAGGCAGAGAGATACTGTAACAAACACAATAGCCTCCATTTGGAAGGTCCACAGGTGAACGTGCAGTGGATGGTTGGTCTTAAACACATACCTGATGGTGCTGAAGTGCTCCATCCTTCATGTGTACTCTATAAAGGTCAAGTCTGGCTTTATTTTTAGATAGATAGCACTATAGAAGAAAAAGAACCAAGCATCATAGTGGGACAGTTTAATTTGTTCTGCAGTAGCCTGCTGAAGCCTTTTGCACATTCCTCAATATCAGGGCATCTAAGTGTATAAGTTATAAAGAACCCACCCCCTTTACATATTATGTGAGTTTTGGAGTATAGAATGTCAGGAAATCCAGAAACAAACCGAGGTCAAAAACACAGAAAATCAGTCCATCCAGCGAAGTACAAAGGGAAAGGCACAAACAGATTTGGGGTCACAAGCAGAGGTCGGTCCAGGAAGAGTTTAATGGATAGTCAGGAACAGGCACAGGTCAGCAACAGAGAATACTCAAACATCAATCCAACACAGGTAAGCCCAGCAGACGCTATAACAGGCACATCTGACTGGGAAGAGAGGCCATAAAGCCCCAGCAGCCAATGACAGTATGGGATTAACAGGAACTACTCTGCTAATCAGCTGCACACAGCTCCAATTCCTTTCAGCTGTGCAGCCTCAGTGCAGAAGATGCCGAGGCAAAATTCCAGCTACAGGGATGCAGCAACCCTCCGGGCACTGATTCTGAAACCTCAGTGCTACCGTGAGTGCAACTGCCGGAGGGAATAGGCTGCGCACGCCCTCCTGTGGTGAGGCATCACCTGGGATCGTAAGTCCTGAGGGCACCTCCTAATGGCCTGTACATGTTTTTATAGAATATAGTTTAAAATTCAAACATTTCAAGCTTGTCAAAAATACTTTAGTATTATCAAAACAGAAAAACATTCAAATTCTTAGCAAAATTTAGTTACATTCAACTGTTTCTTGTAATAGTGAATACATTTTTTAGCTTGTCAAAGACACTTCTTCAGTTCTAGTAAGCATCAGAAAATAACCCAATGGGACAGACGTCTTAATACAAGCATCATGAAATGTAACAACGCAGATGTTGTCCAAGATTGTCCAAGATCAAGAAAGGAGGTGTGAAAGTTGTGGAGTTACCCTGTTCTAGGTACATAATCCCTGTCCTACCTGCATGGATATAAATCTAATACTGGAAATACCATGACCTGGATAAAACAGACCCTTCACTAACTAAATGCAAATATCTGTATTACTTAAAAGTTTTTCCATGCTTTGCCTCTGTTTGCAGATACAGCAGGGAATGAGAAACAATAGTTATTAGATATGCAATGATGAAGTATGTTTTTATCTAATGAATATGACACTTTACATGCAGTATTTATCGATCTATTTCAATTTATTTATTGCAGTAAACAAATTTAAACTTGAAGTATAACAGGCAGTTAACTCGCTGTGGATTCAATAAAAAGGGGATTACTGCTAATAATTACTCTATATTGATGGAACTTGTAGTTACAGACATATGGTTATATATAGATGCTTATAGCACTAGAGTAAAAAGAACACTTCTGTGTGACAGAACAGATATTTGCTATCTTTGCAGTCCAACATTCAAGCCATGACTTTCTCCTGGGTGACTGCCCACCCTGAACAGCTGGTTTCACAAAATGAGATAATGCTGCTTTACTGGGTTATAATTAGAGATGATATTGCCCTGGTAACATGAGTATGATTGCTGTTTTATAAGGCTCGATCCATTTTAGCTACATTTATTAGGTGGGATTATCATCATATAAACTAAAACCATCTACTGAATGCCACACTCAACTTACTTTATGTAAAGTCCTTTATTGGACTTTTTAGACAGGAAAAGTAAAAACGACTGGGTATCACTGTAGCTGCAATCATGTATGCATCTTCCCACACTCAGTTTGCTATGCCTGTCATCAGCCATTGGCTAAAGTCAAAACAAATGTGCTCAAATGGAATCAAACCAGTGCAAATTATTTGTCAAATCAAACCAAATTTCAAGTTCCTCCATGCCTATTAAAAAACAATCTAAATTTTATTTTTTAGTCCGTCTACAGTCAGGGCCAAAAATATCATCACGCTTGCATTTATGTCAGAAATTCAAATTATAAATGCTTTGGTATTGTCATGTTTATTTCTTTTGTTGGCACTGGAAGAACATAAAAAGCTTTTCATATATTTTGGTTCTCAAATACTCTTCTTTTTATGGGAGAGCCTGTGCATTTTGTGACATGCAAGGGTGCAAATATTTTTGCTCATGATGTATATAGGAAGCCACAAAATTAATTTAGCATGGCTAAGGACCAAAAAGAAAGGAAATGTCATATAACTGCAGTAACCTAAACGTAAAAGATTGCTATGGGTTACGGACTTATTATAGTCAACCAAGCTACAAACTGTCTCTCATTTTGGAAACATAAGTCCCTCAAAGTTTTAATGTTTGCTCTGATATAGAAATCGTTATAGAAGCAATGTAGTTGCCAAAGTTGTTTAAAATGAGTGATCAATTATAGGTTTTATCATGACCCTTGTGACCCAGAAGGAAGACGGTTTTACCTATATATTCTTTTTTTGAAGGGGGTACCTTTTTCCGATCTTAGGATAGTGGGTATATATCTAAAATAGTGTACTAGCAGTACACACAGATTTCACTGTTGAAGTTGCTGTCTTATCTAAGTAAGGATCATAGCCAGAGAGCCATAAGATCAGCAGGTAGAGAATAAACGGGGAAGACAAGGAATGGAGAGCAGTCGGTCATGAACAAAACAGCATAAATATGTAATAACAGCAAATGCTAACCATTACTTGGACAGATCAGAAACAGGTAGACATAGCAACAGAAGTGGAAAATCCCAAAAGGATTTAGAGAAACAGTCAAACGGAAAGCCTGTCTTATATATGGCTCAGGTACAGAACAAGGTCATAATAAGGATAAAACTACAGAAAGAATGAGTAATGCATTTCTAGAGCTTTGGTGGGAAGGAGGTTGGACTAGTTACAGCAACAGAATGAGCCAGTGTGATCACTGAAAATCTTACAAAAGCTAAAAGATATTTATCAGTAGGTATATACACCTACAGAATAACATGAGTAATACTATTAAGGATATTGTATTTAAATTAGGTGTTTCATATTGACAATGATACCTCCATGTATATATTAAAAACATGTTGCTACCTAACAAGATCTAAACGGTGATACTATGACAAGCTGTCAGGATAAATAAACATACACTGAGAAGTATTCATTATACTGTATTGTGCAATAATAGAATTATTTTTCTATACATATCAGAATTTTCAAAAATGTCAGCCACTCTTCAATATGTTATATACTATGATAGCCAGCATTTACTGTTAAAATTGTAAGAAGTTGTGTTGAAGGGTCTATGTTTGAATCACATGGGGTCTGCATTCTCCTACAGTTCTATGGGAAAGCAAATGCAACTTAAAGCAGATCAAATGCGGGCCATGAGGAGGTCATCTACAGGTTAATTACTCCGGCCAATGTATTTTGATTAATCCCAGGAGCATCTCAAACCTATGTCAGATGGATGCCATAGACACAACTCAAATATATTGACATTAGCCCCAAAACAGCTTACAGGCTCACTTATAATTTGCACAGTCTATGAATCTCAGCAGAAAGTTTCAACAATAACAAATTCAGTCATTATCATAATGTACAGTTTGAACACAACTTTTCTTCTTTATTTATTCTTTGGTATGATGAATGACATCTTAATGATGTCTTATGTATTCAAAAATACCTAGTGCATGCTTCATTTAATGGGTGGACTAACACTTTCTTTGAAGTGAAACTGAACTTGAAAAGTGAAGATTTGCTATGGTATAGGGGACATTTTGAAATGCTATTTCTATCAAAACAGTGTTGTAAAACTTGTCTGGAATTCTTCTTAAAAATAACAGTGCATTGCCTAGCCATACTCATAGCATATTATGTACAGTGAAAGACACTGTGTGGCTTATGGGAAAGGTGAGTTAGTCAGTCATCCTAGGCACTAGGAATTTGAAGGCCCCCTGGTCCTCTCCGTTCATTAATGTCTAATGAGTCCCCAGAGTTCTTAGCGGTCTTTTTTCACAGTGGGAGCCACTGAACAGAAAGGGGAAAAGCAGGCCAAAGCAATTGCCTTGGCAATCATGGAGAAGACGTTAATTGGTTGGGTACAGCTACAGGGAATAAAGTTCAATTGCCCAAATCAGAACTCAAGGTAGGCAAAAAAAAAAGAGGTAGCAGTGAAGGTAGAGAATAAATTCCATCTGAACTGTTTAATATAGTTAGTTTGGATATAAACCATTTTTGTAAGAAATGAAATCATGTAGAGGGTAACATGAAGTCAATATAAATCATAGCTGTATTTCTTTTTAGTGCTTTATTGTCATGTTTTTCAAGAACTCCAAAAGTCGAGAGATTTTGCAGGGACCTGGGGATAATTGATGGGGCATAGAAGTTATTATTAGGGTTTGGAGGGGTTTGCTTTTTTTTCAGTCTTGGGAGTTATTGCTTGGCATATTCCAATATGGTATTGCTGGCCTTGTGGATGATTGCTATCCTTACGAAAGTTAATTATTTTTCTCCTGTTCCCATTATGATTTCACCTCTCTGGTGTCATTTCTGTGTTAGGTGTCAGTTCTCTCCTGTGTCATCCTATTTTCCTTCTTCTTTTTTAATATTAAAAAATAATCTATTAAATCTTTTCAATTTGATTAGCAAGCTAACATTCAGTAAGAACTAGCAGTAACCATGAAAAATTTTTGAAAGCAGTGATTTTTTTTTCCTAATAAAAAGGAAGCCTGCAGGCAGCACAGTTTCTTTTACATTTGAGGGTTTTTTGAACACTTCAGTGCCTTTGAGGTAAAGTATTATTTGCATAAAAAAATGGAGTGTCATTAGTACCTAGTTGGCATCTACCAAGGCGAATTTTGTTTGACATGGAACATATATTGAACTGAAAACTTGATCAATGACCTAATAAAAACAAAACAAAGATGACTGTTTATTTTTATGTAAATTAAGTAAAACAATAGACTTCCAAAAATGGTAAATAAAATATAATTGGGAAATTATGTTCTGTTAGTGGCCAGAATTGCACTGGCTAAGGCATGGAAATCGCCCTGTATCTCCCTGTCCTTTTGTCAACTAAACCTAATTGGATAGTGGTCAACGACAAGCTTACCTGCACTCTCAAGGACACTCCTTATGCATTTAAGCTTACCTGGAACCCATGGATCAAACACTGCTCATCAGTAACAAGCTCCCCTTGAGGTGGACTTGGTGGACCCCCATGTTACCCCACGCCTCTAAATACCCCTTCCCTGGTTCATTCTATGTTGTATTTATAAATGGGTATTTGGTACCTTACAGACACTGTTTTAAATTGCATGTACTATGTTTTTCTAACAGAACCCGTGCTCTCTATATTTAATAAAAATTTATTGAAATAAAAAAATGATTGGGAGATTTACCTTACTTTTCAGAACTGTAACAAGTTAAAGCAATTGAGGCTTAGCTGATTATAAGGCAAATAAGGCACCAAGTAAGAAACATTGATATTTTAAAGAAACTGATATAAATTCCATCATACCCGTTAAAAGTGGAAACCATTCCACTAAAGGTCAAATTACCATGAATAGAGGATCATCTTAATCTGAGAGATTTCTTTGTGTCAATTCCAATTACAATGCCCTATAAATAGAATAAAGCTGTTATTGAAGACCTAAAATGTTTCTATCCTTGGGAAAAATCTATTGCATGTAAGACCATTGAAAAAATGATAAAAAATATTAGATGGCCTCACAAAAACTACGAAGAAGGAAAAAAAATCAGTTTGTCTCTTGTGAAAAAAAACGTAAAGCATTTTTGTTTGTATTCTCTTGTAGGAAGTAAATGTAGGTAGAACCACTCAATGAAACTCAATGCTAGGATTAGATAGATATGCCTTTCAAATACTTTTACTTTTAGATATTGTTTATGATACTTACCTTTTATTCCATGTCAATTGTAGAGCATTCTGGCTTTTTAACTTGTGTTTTCAATTGTATTTTATGTACTCCTTGTGAGTTTTTGTTATCTTAAAAAGATACATAAAATGTATCTTACTTATTTTAGTGGTCTGGCTGTTTTAATTATTTTTTCTGCTTTTTCATATGAAAAGGATATTGTCTAAAAGGGAGACTTTTTGGATCAAAATTCAGTCTATGGACTAAAAAAGATTACATATTTAAGGTTCAGTTGTAATATTTACAGTATCTCCTGGTCATAGATGAGCTGGCAAAATTAGCTTAATATTAACTTGTAGTGAAAACAAAGAAACAATGTTGCCAAAAACTTACTTTAATTTAGCCATATAATATATTTACATCAAACTGAACTTTTTACGTAAAATGTCAATTTAAGATCGTCCAGGTAACCTCAATGTTAGCACCCAGGGCCAGCCCCAGTATAACAATCACCTAACTAAACATTCAAGAAAATACTTTCATTTGCTAGATGTTTAAAGGTATTTTATAGTGAGTGATGAAAAAATAATTCCTAGAGAAATAATTTAGGGGAAACGTTTATTGAATCAGGATTTACATGTTTTCTAATGTGATGTTTTACTGCTCATAAGCACTCATAAAAAACAGTAAACATTGGACTAAATAGGTCCATTTATAATTTTTTTCAGGCAGCAGTATTGTTTTTTTTTTCTGAACGCTCAATGCAACCACTTTTGTCAACTCTAAAGACCTAAATTGAAACAGTTTATAAATGCTCCAAAGCATCTGCACAGGCACTTGCCAAGCACTTCTGATTCCTAATGACCGTTTACAGGTACAAGCGTAAGTACACACACTCACTGCCCCACTTCCTATCCAGAAAGGTGCCAGGCCTATTAAAAGGTCTGATTTCAGGAAAGATCCCATTCAGGTTTTTTTTTATGATAAAAGAAAAAGCTTTTGCATGTTTATGCCTGAAAACGTCTGCAAACATCTACACAGGCATTTGCAAACACCTGTAAAATGTTTAGGTGATCCTCCTCTGTGGACAGTGGATACCCAAAAGCTCTAAATGTCCTGGTTGATAGCCTCTCTCTGCCACCTCTACCTCCTTGCTTTGAACTGGTACACTTGTTTGGCACAAGATTAGATTCAGTAATATGCAGGTGCTCTCCTAACTGAGGCAATTTCAAGTCTATTGCACCCCTAAAAAAAAACATTTAAAATCATCCTAAAAGTGTTGTGCCAACTTTATAGAGTTTCCAAGTTTCTCGAAAGGATGCTTATGCTACTTTGGACTTAAGTTGTGTTGTTGTATGGTTTAATCGTCCATTATTTGTATGAAAAAATAGTTTTTCTTTCTTGTTTTTGTTATTTCTATGTTTAAAAATCAATAACAATTATTGAAATACAACTTCATAGAGTTTCAAACCTGGAGCAACAAAGAGAAAATGTGTAAAGCACATTGCTGTGCTTCATAGATATTTTCTTTAAAGCACATCTTCTTTTTCATATATATTTTATTTTTCTTATGCAGCAGTATGCTTGCAGTATAGCAGAGTGGGCTGTCTGCGGTATTATAACACTGTGCACTAGTCTTTCTTTAGCTACAAAAAAAAAGAAAAAAAACATCAGGTGTTAATATTATGAGGGAAAAATTACAGGCATTAGTGACCTTTCCTCTAAATAAATTAGATATTATTAATACCTAGACTTTTACCTCTTTGATGAATAAAGTGGTATTATACCGTGATAATAGTACTTGAAATGTCACTTTTGGCATGCAATGCGTGACATTGCATCTTAATGCATCAGGTCTAATCCAGAAAAAATGGCATGAAACATATTCATCATTTGCTTTAAGGGTGCTTGTTGAATTGAAATTAAAGACAAGACAAAATGCAGTGTTTTAATTACATTGTGTGTATTTAACCTCTGTTTGCAGTGCATCGAATTACAGAAAATATCCTAAATTCTACCTAGCCATTGTCTTGATGCTGGTAAATTTTCAACCATCTGTATTGTTTTCGCAACAGCAAAGACAGGGTTACATGCAGTCTTTGTCAATAGAGGGGCTGATCTGCAGTTCATTCTATAAATAGCAATTGATTAGTCTAATGTGCATAACAAGTTAAGCAAATCTTATGCATTTTAAGAACCGATCGTTAAAGGTCACTTTTGCAAAAAGAATTGCTGAAGTATAGTGTCAAATTAAAGAAATCTTTTATAATTACATTCATACATTACCAGAAAAATGTGCATAATTTTATGGCTAAAGAGCCTCAAATAGTCATCAGAGGTTATGTGCTGAATAGCCTTAATATATTTTATAAGGGGAACACACAGCCACCTTTGGCCTCTATGCTTCATTACTGCAAATGATGATTAGTGAGATTAAATGACTGTTCAATACACTTCTCAGGGATGACTTCTTTTCACAAATTACTAAGAAAATGAATATTGTGGAAAGCACCTTTAGATTCTTATTTTACAGAAAAGAATTACAGGTAACGCACAGTGAATGTGATTAGCAGATTTAAGCAATATCTGTTTTCACAGTGCATGCTCAGTGACTCCATCTTTTGCTTTGCCACTTTCTGTCGACATTACTCCTACATTCATCATCCATGTGTTGACAATGCCTTCATGAAAACTAATGCAATGAGAGCAATGGGCCTTATGTGGAATAATGAGAAGCAAATTAAAGAGAAAATATGTTCGCTTCAAACATCCAGTTAGTGCAGCTAACTTTAAATGAATTACAGCAAAAATAGGACCCACTTTACCCAACTGATTGCTTGAAGTGAGGACACTTTATACCTCAGTTCACACTTTAGTAATTTAGGCTCAATGACTAGATGTTTTTCTGAAGCAAATAATTTACATTTTATGAACCTAAGACATGTCTTGCTCATTTACTCCACAGTGTACATGCTGGCATCTGTAGCATTTATGGTAGCCAAGAACATTATGTTTTTTCTGCACATTGCAGTCAGCTGAACCTAAAAGAAGCAGCGAATTACAATACATTTTTAAGAGGCTATTTGCAGACTAGTGGTTTTGGACCTGACTCCTCAATAAGCTTGGGAATATCCTGGATAAGAAATGTGGGAAAATGTGTGTAGCCTCTTCATTTTTGGTAGAAACCAGACCCCATCCCATCAGTGTCAAGGGCCATTGTTTGGGAAAAAGTGTCATCCTCACAACGTAACTCCTGTGTTATGGGGATCTGTGGGTAGGAAGCGTATTTGGGATCTGTTTCCACACCCTGGCAAATGAGTACAAAGGTACAATAAAAAAATAAAAAAAGTACAAAGTACAAAAAGACTGCACAAGAGGAAAACATATTTTATGGCAGGATCCATCAAGGTCCCACAATGATCCATCCAGTGATGGCTGCTTCTCATTCAGCATCAGCTGGGTCATCGGCGGGTATAGACTGACAGAAGCTGCAGCCAGATCGGTAGAGCTCCTGTCATTGCATTCAGTCAATACAGGAAGGCTGCACTCTAGCTGGATTGGCTAGATAAATGTAAAGAATGATGGGAGCTCCATCCACATCTCTATCCCAACTGTCATCAAGAGCAAGAATAAAAATTACAAATAAACTCCCTTCCTGTGGCTTTTATATGGAGGGGGTTAAAGGGGGTTAGCTATACATGCTCAGTATGCTTTGCAGTGACACCGGATTTAAATACTTTGAAAAGTGAAAAATACGAGAAGTAATAACATTCATGTAAACACCTACTGTTAACCAATAGTAAACAGCTTGTCATTTATCAAAATTTATGGTTTTATCTGCTAAAATAGATGGTATCACAGATTCACAAAAAAAATGTAGCTCTCTAATGCAGACATAACCATCCATTAGTGCTTTGAGGTTGCCAGTAATTCATTACAATGCAGGGTTTTCTGTCATTTATGTTGAATCAAATTTCATTATGAATTGTGTATGCCAGCATGTAATTTGATTGTATTTACTAGTTTTTATGGTAAACATTTCTATATGTATTATTTACAGCTGATTTTAGTTTACAGAGTTTCAAATGTCTGTAAAATGGAAAATTGCAGTAAACAATAGCATAAACAATTTTATTTTTATAAGACGGGATGTGTTAGACAACTAAGCTGGGCATCATATGTTTCAGCAATGGCTCTTTCGTTTACTTGATTGCACTGACTTTTAGGAGAAGGTATGATCATGTCATTAGATGCCATATAATGTATAAATTACTTTTCTCTAAATTAATCTCTCTGGTGTTGTAAAGAATTTAAATATATCTGAAAAATGTTGTTGAATACAAATGGCTATTCTATTGCTTAAATTTTATGAACACTGGGTATCATTCAGAAACTTAATTGTAAGCGGAGATAACAGGGTGTTGCAGTGGCTAGACGTATAAAACTAAAAGCTTTGATTGTACAAATAATTGGCTGGACCCCATGAGACGAGACACAGTGTCTATGTGCATCAATCTTGTGCTTTTCAAAAGGGTCAAACACACAGACCAGAACCAAAGAGATGAAATGGATTTTTATTTTTGTCTCTTCTGTGATTTCATATATCTTCTTCAATCAGTATGGAAATTAGTCTAGAATCTGAAACACTGAAATAACGCATGCATGTAAACATAAAGAGAATGCATTAATCAGACATTGTCCACTGAACTGTCACAACAGATGGAGGGGTGCTGTCTCAGAAGAGAAGACATAGGGGAATAAGGCTATTCCAACTTTTAATTAAAATGTTTAAAATGGCTTCACTTGTGGAGAAATTTTCAATGGTAAAAAGTCACTTTGATGCTTACCATTCTGCTACTTTGGTAGTCAAAAAATAGAGACTGATGCTGCTGTTTTACAGGTTAGAAGGAAAAGTGATAAAAGAAACTCCAAGCACCAAAACATTCATGTAAATACATTTCTCAATAGATACACAGGATATATATCCACTTTTTGTGCACTAAATGCCTTTGCATTTTCAGATATTACCTTGTAGAATTAAGGGTGACACCATTACTGTGCTGCAAATAATCTGAGCAAAGAAGTGACACAGTAGGTCCCCTAACAACGGGCTGCCTACAAAGAATTACAAAGAGGCTCTGTTTCAAGTTGGATACCTGCACAGATTAGAAATGCACAAAGGATACGCAATACACAAGTCATATTTAGTAAAATATGTTTTTTTCTGGATTTCAGATTTATGGAGAATATAAAAGTTGTCATTTAGTGCAGTGCGCCTCTTTAGAAGCTTTGAAAAGCATATGGTCGCTTGTTTATCAAAAGCATGTAGAATAAATGCTGTAAGTTCTGTTTCTGTACTGCAGAGGGGATGAAAGAAATCCTTCAAAAACAAAGGACATTGAAAGTTAAAATAATTCTGTTCATTTAAAGTTGTTTTTGTCTAGTAATAAAACTGTACTTTTCCATTAGTTTGCTGAGCTGTTAGGCCTGTACCATAGTGAAAAATGAGAGCCAGTAAAACATTTTTGTTTTAGAGCCTGAAAAGCAAACCTTTTAATTTGTAATGTGTCAGAACTTGAAAAAAGTTGTTAAATATGTTTGAAGTAAGTTTTAATGTGTATGTAACAACTATTTTCTATACCTTTAGTGACAAATCCTACACTTCTCTAAAAGGGTTGTGTCAGCAGGCTTTGGGCTTGTATCTATGGCACGCATGCTTGTAAGATGATTTGGAATTCATTTAACATTGTTAGGTGCAGTTGAGCTCCATCTAAACTGTATCGATAGTGGAGTTTGAATCCCCATAGACTTGTATGGGAATGCAAACCTGTTTGAAACAATGAAATACCCATTGACCTAGGCCATATTAGTATTGCAGATGTGTCTGAAAGAAAAAAAAATACAACAATAACACATACCATAAAATTTCTATGACTACTTTTGATACATCTGTTTTGACAAAACACTATCAAAACACTAACACTGATCCAAAATACTATTGATTTCCAACAGCACAATACCTTTGCTGCACTGAAATCACAAGGAAACTACTAAGTATCCTCGGATTACCTTTGTGAACTATAGGACATATTCTTTTATGTTAAATTGATAAAGAGCCAATGGTCTTCTATAGGCTATATAGGGGTGAACAACCTAACAGGGGTAGGCAAACTCCAGCCTTTAGGCCAGATACGACCTAGCCAGTAGTCCGTTCCGGCCTAATGCCCCCCTGGTCGATCCGGCCTATTCCCCGCTGGCAGGGGTCGACAGCCTGTGGCGCTTGAGCCTCCATGTTATTTACCGCGGCCGGCGTTAACACTTCTGCCGCCGGGATAAGGGGAGATTCCCTCTACTCCGTATGCATTGCGGAGGAGAGGGATTTCTCTTCAAGCGTTCCTGGTGGGGGGCGGAGCCATTAGCGCGGGACTTGAGAGAGAGTGCGGCCTAGTTTGCCTTCTTGGACTCCTAAAATGGCCTAGTAGCCAAAAGTTTGCTGACCCTTGACCTAGAACAAGAAACGTGCTACTGGTAGAATCACTAAATGAAAAAAGGGTAATAAAGGTACGAATAAGCTACAAATTTATAAACTGCAATAGCTACATGTTTTGTCCTTGTGATAAAATTCACATTTAGGAAAACCTGAACTATACCTTCATAAAATACTTACTTTACTTTGCTTTTTCTAATCTGTGCTGGTAGCTAAAGCGTACACGAGGTATGGGACAGTATATACTTCACTCTGTGTGATGGCACAGAGCCAATCAGTGCTGTCACAGGATGAGATCATGACATAAAGTAAGGTACAACTCCATTGACTCATAGCTTACACAGGTAATGGGTGAAGGGAAAGGAAGGTAAGTATTTGCATTGGCTTGGCAAAGCACAGATTCACTTTCAGATAGCCTTAGACTTTAGATGGAGGTCAAATATGTAGGTATATTGTACACTTCTTCTTCTGCTGCAGATAGCTCAATAATAGTGTAACCTCATCTCTGCCTAGCATACAATTTGTTGTAAATGGAGGACTGGGGGAAAAACCTGGTGGTTCTGAGTTACTTAGGAGAACAGTACTTAGGGAAAGGTTTTTCCAGTTTGTCCTATCAATTATTTCCTTAACCAGCTGCAAGCTAGCTTCATGGGCAAACACCCACAAATTTAGGAAGATAAACAATGGTGTAGCAGAGATTTTCACAGAAATGAAGATTTGATACTAAGTACACTAGTATAAAGCAATGCTTACTAAAAATATGTTGCAAATCATGGAAAATACAACTTTATTTGTGTTTACATACATTTTCAGGTTATGGGATTGGTCTCCCTCCAAACTCTCCTCTCACTTCAAATATATCAGAACTAATCAGCCAGTATAAATCAAGTGGATATATGGATACACTTCATGACAAGTGGTACAAAGTGGTGCCTTGTGGAAAAAGAAGCTTTGCTGTCACAGAGGTATGTGTATATATTGTTAAAGCTTTTTTTTTTTTGTTTTTACTTAAGTTTTTATGGAGGCCGTGAAGAGCTTGCTTTTTTTATTACACCATAAATGTTTTGGTCTATTGATCATATTTCTGAGAAATGCAACAAAAGCCTTGACTATTGCCAATTTAACTATCTACTGTTTGTGCCAAGTTGTCCAAGATTTTAGCTAAATATGAATATGAATATGGGACAATGGATTTCCGTGAGCATAGCGCATGTTCCCGATGGGACCATTTTAACACTGAGTGGTAAATGCAAGTGTGTGCTTGCAAAAGCAAACTAGTGTACAATGACACTTGCTGTGTTTTGGAAAAAACTCTACTTAGCTACAAAAAAAGTGCATCCCATGTGCAAAGACACGGTTATCCCCCAGAAATCAATATATATTACTTTTGAATCTTAGGTTAAGGCAAAGTCATCATTAAATGGTGAAATATTATATGGAGGTATGTGATTAGTTTGTTTTGGCCAGTGTCTAAATCTTTCGCCCAATGTTAATTGAAACATGACCTTATATATATACAACAGAGGCCTGCCATTTGTCAGTCTCTTGCTATACTAGTATACATGCCTTGATTGAGAGGAGGGATATTCCCTTTTTTTCATATAAAATCATTTCATCCAATACCTACTACTATGTATAATAAAATGTTCATGTATAATATTATATATATATATATATATATATATATATATATATATATATATTCATAGGCATAAGCATAAGACTTTAAAACTCATTGTGTTAAGAAGGCAGTCACTGTTGCTGAAAAGTATAACTGTTAAAATAGCTGATGAATTTCTCTTCCCCTAACAAGGGCAAAGATGTGTCCAGGGACCACTCTGTTCTGCTAATTAGACACAGTCAGTATAGTATTATTCCACTTGGGCTTTCACAAAGTTGCCACTTCCACACTGAGGTTTTCATTCCCTTAAGTGATTTTACTCATTTTTTTTAACTCCTCATTTTCAAGTAAGCTGCCTTAAGCTACACTATTGCTAATACTTTTTTTTAAAAACTTTGCTAATTTAGGAAATATTATAAAATAATATAGTTTACAAAATATAGCAACTCACAGACGTCCCCATGCTTTAAATGTAACAAGCTAAACTATGAATAGTAAAAAAAATTTGCACATTCCCCTATTTTTTTAATTAAAAAACATCCTCAAAATTGGTGTTTAATTCAAGAACATTCTATTTGAAAATATTTGTGAATCTCAGCCTACATATATTGCATAATATTGATGTTTCGTGCTCCTACCCATCGAACAAACTAAGGTTACTGAGTTCTTTGCCTGGGCTTATTAAAAACAGTAAACCTTAAGTGGTAGAAGTTCTCAGCTTTCAGATTCTATAAAACATTCAATTAAAAACTTGGTTTAAGCTCTGTTTTATTGGGTTGATGTTTGGCCCATTATCTGCAGTATCAACATTGTAAATTCCTATACCCAAACTGTAATGCCCTATGCTTATTTCCAAATTGCATAAGCAGGATTATCATTTAAGGCACAACTAACACTTTTACTTACTTTGTTTCTTGATAACCTTTTCTTAGAAAATGAATGAACATTTTACATTGACAGAAATATTTGAGGTATTTTACCTACAACCAGAAGCTTTTCAACGAGACGTACACAGTTTCACTGTCCACCATAAAAACAGCTGAGGCACAAGAAATTGTTTGTAAATATTTTTTAAAAGCTCCCCACCATGAAAAATTGTATACTTGATTAGAGTTTACCTTTAGGCAGCTACCACAGAGTTATGTCCCCAGTGTTTAATGTGCATCATAAATCAGTGTTCTCATTTCTAGTACCAGTAGAGAACTTGATGAAATTTCACATAATTAGGTCGAAGTGAAATGGACTAGATAGAATTACAAATCCTGTGGTTCTATTGAGGTCTGGATATTATATTTCATCTTTTTTCCCCAATGAGATTTTTTTCTACATACTTGAGTTTTGATCTTTTTTCCTACTTGATGTAGGTAAGAAGATCTCAAATAAGTGTGCTATTTCAAAAAAATAAATAAAATTTGGGACATAGCTGTCTTTTACAATGAAAGGTAATATCCCATGAGAACTTGACAGACAAATGCAGTCTGTCTTCCGACTCAGTGTGCGAGGATTAGTCATGCAGTAACAAAGATGGATTAAATCTAAGGAAATTGTTTTGAAGGTACACTTCATCAGTTCACCAACCTGCTTAATTCCATTTTTTAAAGTACATTTCCTTATAACAAGTTTAAGTACAGTAGAAAATCTGTTTTGCAAGACTCAAATGTTATATAGCATGTGCTTTACATAATGATGAAATACTTTAATACCTCCAATCTATATTAGAATCCCCCTAACTATGATAAATATAGACTTCAGTAAGTGTAAGTATGATTTCCTTAAATGAAACAGGAAAATTAAAATAGATTACTAGGTCTGAAGAGTAAGGGTGTATTTTTTTTAAAAAAGGCTGTTCTTAGAATATGCTTCAAACTACCAGTGTTGTACAGTTCTATGATGAAGGTTGGTAATCCATAAATAATGGATTGTAGGAATGGTTTATTTTCATTTATTAATGGCAGAGTAGAATCTATCCCACACCAATCCCTTGTGACATTATATTTATCATTGTTTTTCTCTGGAGTAGGAAAATATATGCTAAGACATAAGTCATTATTCACTACAGTCTCTTAAGTCCACTTTAGATGAGCACATTAGAAGCATCTGGACAAAATATATTCTGCACAACTCCCCTCTGATTCTTCCCTTCTGAAACCCTACCATGTTATTTTGTACATACAGTGTGTGTCTGTAGTGTAAATGGACATAACTATATTTACTTTAAAAATCATTATAATTAGGTATGTAATATTAGACTTTTGTAGAAAGAAGGGCTATGATTCCTTAAAAATGTAGGATATAATATTATTAATAATAATAATATAATTATATTCTATATAGGATGCAGTGTTATTATATGGCTGTTAAAGCTTTAAAATATCATCTGTTCTATCTGATAATAAGATATGTATTTTCTATATAAAGAAACAAAATATTTTTAAATAGTAATTCAGGAAGTAGGTATTTCATTTAAAATTGTAAGCTTCATTTTCTGCAATCGTAGGTTTTATTAAACAAAAAGAAATCTTGAGTTCCTAAAAATATCTGCCTGGAATGTAATCTGCTGGCTGTATTCATTATTAAATGCCTTGCCACTTGCTTTTTATAATCCAGGCTTTTGCCAACCTTGGAGAAAAATAACGTTTTGCAAAAGTTCCTGGGGCAATTACATATACAGTAGTTGTAACTAACTAAAGTAATTTTTATATCCCTACAAGCATCATATTTTTGAAGTATTTCTTTTTAAAATGTAAATCAAGAAAAAAAAAGTTACAGGTTTACTTAGAAAATGTACTTTTTCAGTCTAGAAGAGAATTTCTTAGTTGGCCTAGTGAATGAGGTGAAACTATGCTGACATTAACCATAAAAACATGTGCAAGCAAAGATTATGTTTTGGCACTTTTTTGGATTTCTGTTTTGGAATCTTTTTTTTAAATTCTAATTGAATTTACCTAATCATTCATTCACAAGATACCACTTATGTACTTTCAAACACATCTGGAAACTGGACTAGAGTTAAAAATCAGCTCTTGTGTACTAGGCCTAAAGCTGCGTACACACTTCCAATTTTTATCGCTCAAAATGAACGACGAACGATCGATTGGGCAAAAATCGTTCGTAAAAAAAGTAACCGACGAACGAGGAAAGTCGTTGGAAATGAACGACCGGCGGATCGGATTGGACGACGATCGTTGACCATCGTTCGTGTGTACGATCGTTCATTGATCGTCCATGGTCTGAGCATGCATGATGAACGAACGTTCCTGTGGTGCACGTAACTTCCTGTATCGTTCAAACGATTGCATCTATTGTGTGTACAATATTTACGAACGATCGTGTCGTTATCTGTATGTACAGGATCGGTGCTATACGCAGATATCGTGCAGGATCGTTCGTTGTTCGTTTACCAACGATAATAATTGGAAGTGTGTACGTAGCTTAATACTGCACACGAACTCTTGAATGCAACAAGCCCAAGCATTTCAGCAGTTGGACACTGATACACTTCAGGGTGGCTTACAAAAGAAACGCACATAAAAAATCACTGGTCAGTGAGTAGTCAGTTTACAAATTCCTGTTAATACTAGAGGGATGAGGAACTCAACATTTTTAGATCGGTTGACAAATCCAATCAATTTGGGAAATTCAATACAACCATACAACAGCAACTGCCAGTGACAAGTATATCAATGTTGCATTAGAAATTGGATTGCTCAAATTCAGATCAGAGTTGCAACCTGAGATAAGAATAGCAACTCTGATCAGAATTATCCAACCACCATTATCATTACCACTCTTTTTTTTCAAAGGAAAGAAATATTCACAAGCTTACTACACAGTTTAATTATATTTTAACAACTGAATAGATTAATGAGCTGATTCTACCTCTTTCTAAAACATATACACAATAAAAAATAGTTAACAAAACATGTTTTATAACTGTACGTGTGTGTTGATATAAGTTTGTTATACTGGAAGGTGATTTATATTTTAAAATATAGACTTTTTGCTATCTAATTTACTTTGAAAGCCTTTGGCGCAAAAAAAAATAATATTCAGGCAAGATAAATTCTGTCCAGCTTCTGAAAATAAAATAGCACTATCACTATAATGTTAATTGATTTTTCATGCATATTACTTCCCAGACTCTGCAAATGGGCATCAAACACTTCTCAGGGCTGTTTGTCATGCTCTGTATAGGAATTGGTGTATCTATTCTCACCACTATTGGAGAACATATTGTATTCAGATTGGTTCTGCCAAGGATTAAAAAGAAATCTAAATTGAAGTACTGGCTTCATACTAGCCAGGTATGTATATGCTTATCTTTTTTCTTTTATGATGTGTTAATATTTAATAAAGTTTCCTACATTCATTTAGAGACTTGTAAGCGTTAAAATGTTATCACTTTTTGCAGTTAAAAATGCAAGCATGCTCATGACAAATCCCAAAACATTACTAATTAAACAGAGACCGGTAAATGTTTATCTATCTATCTATCTATCTATCTATCTATCTATCTATCTATCTATCTTTCTATCTATCTATCTATCTATCTATCTATCTATCTATCTATCTTATCTATCTATCTATCCTTCTATCTATCTATCTATCTATCTATCTATCTATCTATCTATCTATCTATCTATCTATCTGTCTATCTATCTATGCCTCAACCTGCACTGGTATTAGCGATTTCTTCACAGGATAGCCCTATTGTTTTTTAACCTTCTCACAGAGTCACATTTAGAATAAGCAACTGATTAGTAAAATCTGGATTTATGTGAGAATGTGAAAAATGCTATATTTGTGCTAGGACATGGTTTGTGTTGACAACTTGACCTTTTCTTCTGGCAGACTCTGGGTTATTTGTTGGTCCATCAGGACCTCAATCACGGTTCTTTAACCCTAGTGAGTAGAGAGATGAATCCCATTAAAGGTTTGCCTGGAGCCATGTACCAGCTTTGAGAAATGGTTGTAGCTCTTCATAATATAAAGTCTTAAGACTATCAGGTTATTTATTAACATCCAGGACAGCTGTTTCCCTAAATGTTACTTAACCAAAACTTTGGCCTAAATACATGAACAACTATCATTTAATTCTACTTAAATATATCTGGACAGTGTATAAAACATGCATTTGTATTTGTGCCACTAAACAAATTTTCAATATAGGAAGCAAATCTGCAGTCTCTGCTTCCCAGACAAAGGTCACTGGACTTCTCTCCATAAAATGTTCATTAATCAACACAACAGATTCAGCCATCCTACTAATTCATTGTGTTGCAGATTAGGTATTTGTCAGCAAGATGTTAAATCAATTATTAGCAAGAGAAGCCAATTAGTAATTTAACTTCTAATACCTACCCCCTATATTTTAACCATAAAGCATACCTAAGTTCAACATTTTTACTCTACATAGATTTAGAAGTTAGACAACCCTTCTATGTAAGGTAAAAATGTTGGTGTTATTTTTAAGTGCAATACTGCGGCGACTTAATAGGAGCACAGACGCTCCCAGGATACCTACGTCATGCATCCCTGGAGGCTCTGGCTGCTGGCATTTTTTCGTCCTGAGAAAAGAGATGCCAATCTCATGCATGCGCATCGGCTCCTTTTTTTTTCCCCTTCACAGCGGCTACCTCACCCTATGTCGCACCTGCGCAATGCGAGATCAGGTGATGAAGAAAGAAGAAGAAGACGGAAGCAAAGATCGAGGATGGTGGCACCAAGTGCTTCCACTGCATCAGGACGAAGAAGAATTCCAGGACGACGCGGGACTGGATCGTAGAAAAGATCAGGGCCATTGAGGTAATAAGGTGTGTTTTATTTTTTGTTTTTAGTTTAGTTCAGGTTTAAAGATATTATTTGATAATTTAATACACTGACAGCTATAAGATATATTATCTTATATGTGTAAGTTGGTCATGCCTTTATTTGTAACACTGGTATATAATGCAGACTGTTCTACTTTTCTCAATTAAACTAGGATCTGTTTTGCTTTATTAAACAAGGAATCTCTATATAATTAGAAATTTATAGTTTCCTAATTTCATTTTATTATAAGAAGAAGCTTTCTTAGGTATTTTCTATACTTTAAAGCCTTAATACCCAGTTATAATATGTGCTTCTAGAAAAGCATCCAGCTTTTTCCTAAAGCAATCTATAGTAGTTGCTGAAACTACTTCCTGAGGGAGCCGATTCCATATTTTCACAGAGCTTACAGTGAAGAATACCTTCCTTATCTGGAGCTTAAACTTCTTTTCCTCCAGACACAAAGAGTGCCCTCTTGTTCTTTGTAATGATCTCAAAGTGATAAACTGGGAAGGGAGTTCTCTATATGGACCGTTTATTTATTTATACAGGGTGATCATATCCCCCCTTAAATGTCTCTTCTTAACCTCCTTGCCGTTAAGCCCGACCTTCGTACGGGCAAAAAAAAATGGCTACGATGGTTAACCCCGAGTTTTTTCCCATCCTTACTTACCTGGTCCCGCTGTGCTCATCCAGCATCGTGTTCGTGTTCCAGCGTCGTCCTCCGCTGATGGTCGTCCGTCGATCTCCCTCTCCAGCGTCGGATGCCTTCGTCGGGTGCCAGCGGGACCGGTAAGAAGCCGGTCGGCATCTTGTGTTCCGCCGGCCGGCATCTTACCTGGTCCCGCTGATCGTCCACGTCCTTCTTCTTCCAGCGCCGGATGATCTCTGAAACGAGAACCCGTCCGGCGGAGAAAAAAAAAACAAACGGCTCCTCCCTGCGTGCGTGATGACGTCGGCGCGTGTGCGGGAAATTCAAATTGAAACTCATTCATTCATTTTGTATTGGATTCAATACAAACTCCTGTATCCAATCCAATACAAAATAATTCAAATAATTACAGAGTATATAACTGGTAAATTCAAACTGTCATTTTGTATTGGATTGAATACAAACTCCCTATCCAATCCAATACAAAAAAAAAAATAAAAAAAAAAAATAAAAGTAAATAACTTGGAAATTCAAATTTATATTTTGTATTTGATTGGATACAAACTTGCGTATCCAATCCAATACAAAATAATATAAAATTAATACAAAGTACATAACTGGTAAATTCAAACACTCATTTTGTATTGGATTGAATACAAACTCCCTATCCAATCCAATACAAAAAAAATACAAAAAAATAAAATAAAAGTAAATACATTTTTTATATTCATATTATCTACTAGAACCCCTGTTCGGACATATTTCTGTAAGTTACAGGTCTACAATTTAAAAAAAAATTTCATGAAAAACAGTGGATCACTTTTGGTACAGAAATCTAGACCTCAGTGTAACGCTCAGGTGGTTAAGGGAGAATAGATTCAGTTCAGCTAATCTCTCCTCATAGCTGAGCTCCGCCATTCCTTTTATTAGTTTAGTTGCCCTTCTCTGTCTCCTATTCCACAATGTCCTTTTGGTGAACTGGTGCCCAAAACTGGACTGCATATTCCAGATCTGGTCTGATCAATGCTTTGTACAGGGGCAGACAGTTCCTTGATCCAGACAGTTTCTATTACGTATGTGGTTCATTCACGACGAAAGCACAAATTACCACAGAACTTAAAAAGATATACAAATTAAATTTCGGTTGTCCACTTGGTGACCAGGATAAATCTTTGGCCCCACATGTCATCTGTACCAGTTGTTCCAACGGACTGCGTAACTGGCTAAATCGGCGTAAAGCAGCAATGCCTTTTGCAATCCTGGTGGTGTGAAGAGAACCGCGAGACCATCTAATCGACTGCTATTTTTGCATGTGATGGCACTAGTCATGGCTCACTGTGCTACTGTCATGATATAAATGTGCTCTTTAACAGTTTGTCACAAGAGCATGTTCTATCAGAATGGCGTATCTTCATTGATTCCTCTAAAAGAAGCTTGAAAGCAGTCTTACTGCATGATGGTAATTTCAAACCAAGTTTACCGATTGCCCATTCTGTTAACCTAAAGGAGTCCTTTGACAACATGAAGTTACTACTTGTGCATCTGAACATCTGTGGGGATTTAAAGGTCATTGGCTTGCTGATGGGAATGCAAGAAGGGTTCACAAAATATTGCTGTTTCCAATGCCTGTGGGACAGCCGATCTATGGGAGACCATTATGTCAAGCGTGATTGGCTACCATGAGACACCCATAAACCCAGAACAAGCAGTGTCAAGTTTCTGCCTCTGGTTGATCCGCATAAAATATTTCTGCCACCTCTCTATATCAAGTTAGGCTTGATGAGGAACCTTGTAAAGGTCATGGGTAAATCAAACTTTATGGGTTTTTAGTACCTTGTTGAGAAGTTTCCAAACATAACACTGCAAAAAATGAAGGAAGGGATATTTATAGGGCCACAGATCAAGTCTGTTTTCCAGGATGATGTTTTCAAACAATCTTTCTCAGCAGCTGAGCTAGAAGCTTGGGATGCATTCAAGTGGCTGTGTGAAAATGTCCTGGGCAACCATAAGTCTCCTGCATACAAGGAAGGAGTTCAGAATCTGCTTGATTTATACCAGAAACTGCGTTATTGCATGTCATTTAAAATACATTTCTTGCACTAACATCTAGAATTCTTCCTGGAAAATCTTGGTATGCTGAGTGACGAACAAGGAGAATGTTTTCACCAGGACATTCAGTTAATGGAGCACCGCTACCACTGATGGACTACTGATGGATGCTGGACCACCACAATCCAGACAAAGTGTACACAAGAAAATCAGCATTTCTGAAGAAACAATGGTACCTGACTGACACAGTTCAAAAAATCTATACCACAGTGTGCCTTATTTTACATCACACTGAGGATGTATTAAGACTCACTTCAATGGTACTTACATCTTGGTACAAAATACATGCATGTACAGTGTTAACTATAATAGTACTCATAACTCAGGAACTGTATGTGTTATAGAAAAAATGAAAATAGATCTGAAATCTGCTCAATATACTGATATAGAAAAGTTTGCTGTGGTTTCTGATGATTATCAAAACAAATTTTTTGTTGACCAGTGATAATTACGCATCCATATCCCTAAAGTCAATTGTATACCTCACTGGAGCTTCCTGAGTTCAATGTTAATGGCAAGCCTATATATATAATATATATCACCAAACACTAAACTGCAACATTTGTTTCTTTAGAAAGTAAATGTCAAAAACTGTCCATCCTTTTGTATCTTGTTGTGCTCAGTAGTTCCTCCAGCCAACCACTATTACTACAGTATTTTTTACAACATTTTTTTGTATGCCTATTTTAGTGACATTCTTGACTGAAATAGGAGAGCTTCTGTATTTTGTATTTTGGGAATAAGTATTACATCTTCAAAAATGTACTAGTATTTTTATAGATTGACTCATCCTTGCCTCATTGTTTCAAATACTGCATGTATTTGTACACCCAATTTACTGGTACATGTCCTTCTATAACGTATAGCTGTGCAGTGTAAAATGAAAACTTACAACTCTCATCATGGTACATGATTGATATATGCACTATAGGTGGCCATATGTATATTCCATTAGGTAAGCAGTGTGATAAATCTGCAGAATATAACATTATATAATGAGTGCTCTCCTTTTAAAACAGCGTCTTCACAGAGCTCTGAATACATCATTCAATGAGGACAAGTTTCAACAGAAATTAAAACGATTAGAAAAGAGGTAAGCAACTTTTTTTCCCCTTTAAACTCCATATAGAAAAAATACTTATTGGATATGGGGGGTTTATTTTCATACCTAAAACAAAATTAGGTAGTGTACATTAGAAAAAATGAATTTCTATTCATCCAAAAAATGCTAACACATATACAGTTTTTTATATTTATTTTTTTCCAAATACTTAAGTGGACAGTTTTTCTACCCAAATAAAACTCCTAATATACTCCTGTTTGTTCATATTATAGGGATACTGTATATGTACACATTTCCTTTTTAACATTTACCTTAAATCGTTACTATCCCTCCTAATCCTTAATTTTACCTCTAGCTTCATCAATGGTCAATGTGTATATTTTGTAGTTTCTTTCCTTGTTCCTTAATAGTACTTTGACAGCAAGTTACTATTGTTGGTCAAATATCTCACTATTCGATTTGTCAGCTATTCGATCGAATAGGGAGATATTGTTCGGGTGATCGAATGCCGAATTCGAACACCATTAAAGTCAATGTTTGGAGAATTTGGGTTATTTCTAGGGACTGTGATCTGCTCCCCTGATTGCTCTTGCAGTTCTTCACTGATTGCTCTTGTAGCCCTTTACTAGTTGTATGTGTTCTTGGATAGAGTTTCTCGTTCCAAGATCACAGGGAGTCCTGTGTTCCTGGATAGAGAAACTCTATCCAGGAATAGGGATAGTGCTCCCTGATAAGCTGAGGAAAGCCAATCAGAGAGCACTAGAGGTTTTGAATGTGTGTTAATTAACCTCTAGTGCCCCGGGGATCACACACTGTTCAGCTGGGGAAAGGAAAATCCTGATGATGCTTGAGCTGTCATCAGGGTTAACTTTTCCACAGCCAATCAAAGAGCACTATAGGTGATGAATGGGGACACTTGTCCCCATTTAACCTCTAGTGCCCAGGGATCCCACACTGACTGAATCATCCTGTCATTGTGAGATAACCTGTAAAATAAATAAAAAATTAGTAAAACAAATCGCACACATTTAATAAATTACTTTAACATTAATATTTTTTTAACACATGAATTTGCATTGTCGAATCCGAATAGAACACGAATTCGGGTCGAATGTAAGGACAACCCAAATTCGAACACCAACACTACTATTTACCCTGAACACTGAACAGAAAATGTTGTGACTTAGGGTCTCCCTGCCCTCCCTGTTGACTCTGGTCCCCCAATAATTGGATATCTTATCCTGAGCAACCATTCAGTAATCTGCAACTCACGATTTCTGTCCTGTACCTAAAGTGTTAAACATACCTGCATGACAAACCTAAGAATTTACTACAAAACATTCATTCTTAATACCATGTGTAACTGTAGCACATATGTAATTATATTGCTTTGGTTTAATGTACATGAATACTTTTATTCGTTTCCACAGTTATTTTTTTCATAACGACATGTAATTACACTTTGTGAATTTGTTTTTTTCATATGTGTTTGTCTTGTGTTAGAAGATGCCAGAAATAGCTTAGATTCCCCATTTCTTTGTTGTTTGGCTACAGTCCTCATTATTTTTATGATTGTAATCATATAAGAAACAAACACGTTGAGCCATCAATGCAAATTAAGAATGAACTTTGAAGAATTACTTTTGCCCACGCCATTTAGTTTCAGATTAAAGATGTCAGATCAGCTAAATATACCAACTGTTAAGAAAAAAGAACATTATGAATGAATAAAATGTGAATGGATTCTACAGGTAGGTCCTTGGTTACACAAATACCCAAACTTCTACAAAAATAAACTTTAAAAATATTACATGTTTTTAGTTTCTTTGGGTATCTGCTACAAATTCATATATATATATATATATATATATATATATATATATATATATAATAAAACCTGCTATTACATACCTTATTGTACACTAAGTGAAAATATCTATTCCAATATAGTGGAAGAACCAAAAGACTAGAGGGGAAAGGGCTTTATTCATAAGAAAGTTCACACAAATTCAGATTTTGCTTCCATATTTTCCACCATTATATTATTACACCAAATTATTATGCAACATGCATAAAATTTCCCTGTCATTCCCATATAACCCCCACCATTTTACTTTCTGCCTTGATAGCAAACAGGAAACATGATGATGCAATCTCCTCATCAGTCCAATGTTGTATAATTCAACACAAACTAAGAGAATGAGGAAAAGTATATTTCTTTTTTTAGATGTTTTCATTGTTTTTTCCTATTTTAAATTTTAATTTTTTACACTGTTGCAAAATAAAAGAACTTATATTATTTTTATTTACAGACACCCACTGGGGTATTTTAACCTTCCTTTCTGTTAGATAGGCTGCAACTAAACACTTTTACTTTTTATTAAAAAGAGCAATGGTTAGAACCTCTGTCAGTTGACAAAATTTCCCCTCATTGCTGTCGCAGTTCATATCTCCCTGAAACAGACTGCAATAAAACTCCCACTCAATTTTTATAAAATAGTGTTACAGTATTCAAACAGATAAAAAGTGTTGCTGTTTAAATCTGGGATTTCCTACATATTAAACCAGAATATGGGTCATTCACTTCTGTTCTACAAAAATCAAATAACGCAGATATTTGATCAAAATTTGCTGATTTGTGATAACCAACTCTCATAATTGCAGAGACCCTGAATGTAGTATTGTCACTAAATCTACTAAGGAGGTCAGAGGCACCAGTGAAAACAAAACATTTTTATTTAAATCAAACTGAAAGTTGTCTTGTATAGATATAAGGACTGTATTAGGACGCACAGAACACGCCAACGAAAGACCACACCTCTAACACAGCTGAAAGTGTCAAATGCTAAAAATTTAGTCACTTCAAGCGATATAGTTAGAATGCACAGTGTAGGATCAGCAGCAGATAAAAAAGTTTTCTTTTTTCTCTCTCATTCAATTAATGAGTTCCATGTGAGCATTTGTGCTTACAGTGGAATTTGACTGGATTATATTTACCCTCCTCCTTCTATTTACTCTCTTCCAAGATCTAATATCAAGGTACTAACAATCATTTATATTTAAAAATACAAAGCAATATTCAATTTTGTGTTTGGAGTTCCACTTTATTCTGTGCTAACTACTCTATAAAATAAAACAAAGTTGCTTCCAAGACAATAATTTAGAAGAAAAAACAGTGTACATCAACTTGCCCCATTACTCTGTCAAACTTTCACTTTATCCTCTAGACTTGGGTTAAGATGATAAATAGAATTTAAAGATGTTGTTGGTGCCATTTCAGTTTCATGAAAGCTACAGAGTAAAAGAAAACAGATCTAACAGATGATTTATTGTTACACACTAGGCAACGTCAATAAATCATGTTATTATGAAACATGATGAACGGTTTTTACCTGTGCATCATATGCTCTAAGGCATAAGCAAGATACTTAATTTAATTGTTGTGTATGGAAAAAAATATAGTATTTGTCAAAATTTAAATGGAATTCTGACAAACATTTAGACTGCTTAATGGCTTTTCATGCAGGTTTGAACCTCTACGGCATAGAAATAGACTTCAGATAATAAATGTGACATATTTGGTCTAATGCTGTTGTGCTTTTAATGAAAATAAAGGGAACAGGTCTTAGTGCTTAATGAGCAGAAAAATCTCTAAGCTTAGGTAATTTTTTCCACTCTGGCCTGGAACTTCCAAGGGGTGTTAAGTAATTTATTTTAGGAACAGTTACCTTTTACATTTAAACGAAAAGCATAGAATATTTTTAGTGAACAGATATTATGAGATATTAAAATAATGTTTTATTCATATTTTCCCAACGTATATAAAGAAAACCTGTTTCAAATCTGAACAATTCATAAAGGAAGACTGTTTTAAATATGAGCATTACATGAAATTTTATATATTCAAGAAACTGTTAGTGAAATCCCAAAATCCCAAAAAGGTTAGTATATTCAGAAATGGTGTAATAAGGTTATATAAAAAAATCAAATTTTTTTTTATTGTATACCTAAATGAAGTATTTTGCCTATGCCTTAGAACATACAACACACAGGTAAAAACCTTTCATCATATTTCATATTAACATAGTATATTGAAAATACAATGGCACCATTGACACCAGTAAGGTCCATACCCAACAGGATAAATACATGTTCATGAACACATGTTATATCAAGTTCCACATGGTTCAATCAATGTAATAATATGCTTAATACTTTGAAAGATATGCAGGCAAAACAAACAGCTTCAAATCAAAAAGAGTTCTGATTAGCAAAGCAACAGAGCTCCACAAATGGTGTTTTAATCTAACAGAACAGTAAAAAGTTTAGTAAACCATAGTAAATGCAGTCACATTGCTTGTACTGCATTTGTACATTGACATTTTCATTTGCACTGCTGTATTTAAAAAGCAAGCTAAAAAATAAACTTATTTGATTAGGTTTATTTTAGTATATAAATTAAAGAAAGAATTGCATAGGAAGTATCCCCAATAAATATCAATGATTTGAGACAGCCTTCCTAAAGCATTTTAATTAATTTGATAGCAGAGGGGTAACAGGATCTCCTAGGAATTTGGGTTTACATCCTCTTCTTCAAGGTTTGACAGGGCAAGTGCCTACTATTGGTATTTATATGATTGCTTTTTAAACACTATTATGACTATGTATAATAACCAAAATACTATTTAATTATTGAGACCTTTTTTATATATATGATACATCAATATATGACACAGATAATCTGAATCCATCTTAACTTATCTGTGGTGTTCCCCTAAGGAAGAAGTTTCAACCCTGCAAAACGTGTCAATACATTTAAACCATCACCATCAAGTCTTTTTGAAAAAATGTTTTGTGTATAAAAATGTTATGATTCAGACATGTTTCAAATGTAATGGTTTTGTTGGTTTTAATTAAGCATTTAAGTGTAAAAATGTTAAAAAAAACTTTTATTGGTATATTTATTAAACCTACAATTATTATTTTTATGAAAATGTTATTATAATTAAACCACATAGCTCCCTACTTCAATTGGGGTTGGTAGTTAGCTACTAAACTTTCCCCCTCAACTATCAAATTCATTAGTATTTAATTTGTATCATTAATTTTATTTGTGTGAAATCTTTATTTTACATGCAAAGCCTGTAAAATAAGGTCCTATCTTTGGAGGGAGGGGATATGTCCCCCTCTGAGTCCTTAAGTTGTATGATTTCTTGACTGTTTCACAGCATAGCTGTTTTCCTAGCACCATTTATCTGGTGTTTTTCTTTGACGTTTGTTACTTCAAGTACAAAAAATATTCAATATTCATAAATGTGTGCCATATTTAAATCAAATACATATTTAGTTCAAAATTGTTTATTAGTCTTGAGCATAATAAATAACTAAAAAACACTAATTACTAATTAACTAAAAAACACTGTATTACGTATTGCAGTGCTGTTACAAATAATACAAAGGTTTTTAGTATCCATAATTTTTTAGCAAAGTAATTTTCAATAAAACTTCATGTCATATTTTGCAATTAGTTTTTTTTTAAACTTTCAAGTTAATATTTTGTTATTGTAATTTAACTAAAAAACAAACATACTGTTCTAAAAGTACATTTATTTTGGTTTCCTCTGTTGTCTAATTTAGCTTAAACAGTTATCTTCAAAATATAGGTTAATTGCAGAGCAAACAACAGTTTAGAACTGGAAGAGCCATACTGTATGGGACGCATGATTACTTTTCAATTAAATTCACCATTTACTCTGCACACTTGGTGTCCTAATTTCAATTTCATATAAAGATTAAGTAATGGCAACAGAATAAAACAGAGATGTCACAAGTTTATGAGATTTCTATTATATCAGAAATTTAGATCTAACTTTTTTTAGATGTCTTCAGGATCTTAAAAAAAATGGCTAACTCTTGTTATCAAGAATCAGATATAGAAAAAAGTGACTGTTTGTTGAAGCCTCCCTTGGTTTCCCCAGGTTGGGATACCCACCTCACCAGAACCATTGTGCTGTAAACATTGTAAACAAGTTTATCATTTAAATAACTTTTAAGAAATCCCCTTCAGGTTTGCTGGATCACCCAGGTTCACACATCAGCAGTTTTCCTTTGCAATTTTTTTATAATTTAAAATTGTTTTAAATATTTTTTTAATAAAATGTTTATCATTTTCTTTTAGATGTAATGCAGGAAACAGTCAGCAACGCGTGTGGAATACAGGCAACCAGAACTGTAACAGGAGAAAATATATACTCAAAGAAGCACACAATGAATTAACGTTCCGGCATCAGCAAGATTTGCCTCTGCCCCAGTTAAGGAGAGAGACTCCAAAACTGCTCACCACCACTAATGGGAAAACAGAATCCCTTAACCTACCTAGAAATTCTGTGGTACAAGAACTGTCAGAACTGGAAAAACAAATAGAGGTTATAAAGCAAGAACTGCAGATAGCTATGAGCAGAAAGCATGAACTGGAAGAGTACCAGAGAAAAAACAGGACTGCTAAGTCTTAAAAGCAGCATTCAAGTTTTAACATTAAGAAACTTTATGACCGACACAAGTCATGTCAAAGACAGACTCATTTTGGTCACTACACAGGAAATCTACATGAATCATTTCTCTACTTCTGATGAGATTTGTTTGTCTTTTTTTGTAAGATATAACATGTATTTCTCTAGTGCGTGAACTGTCATCTGGTATTAAAATGTGACCTTGGACTCTTTTCAACTGAGAACCACTTCTGCTCTTCTGTCCCCTCTATGGTATTAAATGAAGGTTTTCACTTCTAAGCCCCTTAGTGTGCATTAATAAAACTGAAACGGTTTTGAATTATCTCCACCGAGTCCTTTGCTAGTATTTTTAACTTTTATGAAGGAAATCTGCATTTAATGTGTGTCTGTGAAATTGAAATTTCAGCAGTTTGAGGCTAGTGGAGAACGAGGGTGAAAAATTAATTACTCGTCCGCTCTGTAATGGACTTCTAAAGAAAGTGCTGTAACCTATTTGATGATATTGAAAAATGATTACATTTTTGAAGAGGTCAATGAAAGACAAAATAAAGATTTTATGTGTATTGGACTTTGGGAGTATTTCAGAAGGGTTCCCAAATAGAAACTTAATGATTGATGTTTGCACTTTTGTGGAATACGTGTTGAACAAGGGAAGTTTATAATAAAATTCTAAGAAACAGGAAGATTGTGAAAAAAATACATTTAAATCTGTGCTATAATTTATATCTTGACACTCATTTCAGTTTGACAAATGTGTACCTAATGGCACTAAGTTAAAGGATGGTAAAAAGTTTGTTTTTCACAAGTTAAATGTGTATTGATTTTGATATGTACAGTTAGTCCAAGAGCACAGGGCTGAATTATAATGAGAAGCCAGTGTAAGTACCAGTAAAACACATCAGAATAGCTGCTATGTAACTCAGTGCATCTATCATGCAGACAAGATATAGGTAAATGTCATCAAGAAAAACACCTGTGAGATTAGGCCCTGGTTGAAGTTACCACTTCTTTTTTCATGAGTCAAGTATTAGTTTAGGAGCATTAAATCTAGCCCGTTTTACTAAGTTACTGTCCTTGAAGTAATATGACATACAACGTGTGGCATTGGATCCTTCTGTTTTTAACCAATTACCTTGTTAAGCTTTGTCATTGTGACAGAGTAATTTTAAAAGTTTAGTCCAGTAGTAGTATATGTTTGTTGTAGTTGGAGTTCATAACCCTCATCACATCTACTATCTCGTAGGGAAACCATTTTACATGCTTCTCTGATATTGTTTCTGATGCTGCTTTTTTTTCTATGTAGTCTATAATATTTATTTTAGCATTTTTGGTATGATTCAAAAGAATGTGAATACATTTTTTCTACTGTGCTGCCATCACCCTAATGCTAATATAGGTTGATGGAAGAAGCTATGGAATTTGTAAAATGGAGCTTTTAGCCTGATAATTCAACCTGCCACTGTATGAAAAATCATTTTCCAAAGACCAACCTTTTATATAAAACTGTCATTCTACGGAATGATTTAGGAATTGGTGTATTATTCACAAGAATAAAATCTATTTACCCAATTGGCAAAACAAGACAAAATGTATCTATTGGTCAATCTACAACAAATACACTTAAGCATGTCATAGTGAAACTGGTGTACAATTAATGGATCTTTGATAAAACCCTAAAATTATTTGCCATTTTTCAGTCTATCCTATCTAACAGTAACTGTGTATAGAGGTAGTGGTATTGCTCCCACTAGCTCTCTAGCTGTCCTGGATAGCAGCATGTAAATGTTGGGGAAGACTGAGATCACACTTTGTGCCGACATAACATGCCATGCCTGGTATTCCCAGAAAAGAGTTAGATACAGACTCCTGTGTCCTGGGGTGCATTGGCAACTCATTCAGACTTCCATAGCAAGATACACAGTAACATGCAAAAAAACACAAGCATTGCATACATTTAATTAAAGCCTAAAATATACTCTACTTTTGAAAGTAAGGCAATATTTTGTGTGCCTGCATATAACATTATCCTTTTTCCCTAAATGGCTAAGATCCTTTTTTTTCTACTGACTGAGATCAAGTAATTTAAAATAGTAAATAGTTCCAGCCAAAAGGAAAGGAAGAGATGAATAAATTGAACATGAAATTAAAACAGAAATTAAGTATATTCAAATTTTACACAGTGATTTTTTTGGGAAATTAACATGGCTGTGACATCGAGACCATAAATACCTTAGATCAGGTAATGTTAAATGGGGGAGCAGGAATGGCAGATGTCTCAAAAAACTGAAAACCTACAGATAGTAATGCATGAATTCAACAAAATAGGCATATGTTATGTTATTTTCTGAAGAGTATAAAGCAGGTTTCCCCTAAATATTTAGTGACTGTGATGAAATGGGCTAGGGCTTTAGGAGTGTGCGGTATGATCAGTTCATATATTTTTTTATTTGGCCTTGGAGACACGTGCTGCTGTCACAGCTAGGGACACCCACTTTGAAAGAGAAAACAGGTTAGGGGGGACACCTGTGTAATCTGCAACAGAGAATTAAAATGACAGAGACAAACAGAACCCTTATCCAATTCACTGATCAGACTGGTTCTCTTTCCCAAGCAAATATATGATCACGTAAAATGTTTGGTTGACATAGATCAGTTTAGTTTGTAGCTATCTGGGTTTGCCCAATCAATTTGATTCTAACTATTTGTTTAATACTCCACCCATTTTCAGCACAAATAATGAAATGCCTTACTTTTAAAATGGAAATTAAAGTTTGCCTTATAAGGAATTAATGATTGTTAGAGATTTGAGAATATTAACAGTAATATACAATTACATAAAATAAATATATTTATGGTGGACATTTCATTTCTTTCACACATGTAAATACGTGTAAATACCTTGAAATGTAGGATTAAATACTGTGATGTGTACAAATTTCTTGAAGCACAGATATAGCAGAAGTCAATAAAATCATTCAAACTCATTTAGAAGTCTCTGGATCACGATTCAATAATGACTTCTCAAGTAATTAATGAATTTTGTGTTTAATTAGTAAATAAACCTCCTATGGGGAGGCAAATTGGCTAAAAGCTAACAGAACTGTTGGTAGCTTTAACAGACCACTATTTAATTGAATAATGTATTCATTGAAAAAATGCATTTGTAAATAGTACCCCATTTTGTTTTCATAGCATACTAATGTCTCCTGCACAGTAGGCAGAAGGAAAGAAGTAGGACTCCAATCAAAAAACACTCCAGTGCATTACACAGTGGTGCTAACAGGTAACCACAGGAATAAATCTCATCAATAAGCTGCTCCTTTATTATCCTGTCACAAACAAGGCATTCCTTAAATAATCTGTGACTGTCACTATTAAAAATGTTAAATCAAGAAAATCATGTAAAGGAAGACCAATGCAATGTGGAAATCAACAGGAGAAATGAGAAATCATTTGGGGACCCTGGTATTTGAAAACCCTGTAATTGTTGGTTGTTCTGAGGAGCCCACTTAGGAAATGGGGTGGTGTGTGATGGTGCACATACCTATTTTCTTTCACAAGTATTTTATTATACAGTCTTGTTTTACACACAACTTTTGTTGCATAATATGTCTTGAACAAGATTTTTGTGTCAGTGCAGGTTAGTGATCTCCAGTGTAGAATTATTTAAGACCTTCTGCCTATAATTGCTATTGTTATTCCACTGTATAAAAATGCAGTGGGACCTCTCTTGCCTGTCCACCCTTCCCCATAAAACAGAAAATGCTTCTCCAGAGGAATCTGAGTGTCATATGTATGATGATCATTTCTAAATTGTTGCCTCAAACAATTACAAACCAGAATTTCAATGGAACAGTTTTTCAGTTGCAACACCAAATGACACAAGGAGGACCAGTGGTATGGAGGGCAATACCAGTGCTGTTCAAAAAAACTTGCTTGCTTACAAGAACAAACCTTGGACACATAACCACACCATATCCATACTTTAGAAAAAAAAAGTATTGTAGTGTTTAGGCCAATTACTGAAGGTTAATCTTTATAAAGATTTTAAACCTGATGGATATATTTTCACTGTCTGGGGGTAACAAAAAAGGTTGTTCCAATGTCGGAAAATGCAAACACCAAAGTGCTTTTGCATATGCCTCCTAATGCATATGCAATGTTATTATTAATTGCTTCTAGTAAAGGATGTACATAAAGACGAAAATAAAGAGGCATTGTAGTAATGCATGGATGTTATAGAATTTTACAAGAATCCTTTTGAATGTAGTAAATGTGTTTCCATAAAAGCTTTCCATACAATTAGCCTTACCTTTCTCATCCTCCTTTCTTTATAAAAAAAAGTGTAAACGTTAGATAAAGTGATACATTGTTCTATATTCCAATGCCCTATTTAATGCATTTTACTTAGCCACCTTTTTGCCTATAATACTCTATTTTAAACATTTTTTTAAAGTAAATACGCAAATAAACATAAAGTTTCTTGTTTTATTATTTCCATAAATCTATTTTATTCATATGTCTTCCAGTTAACTATTTAAAAAATGTTTATTTCAGCCAGTAGAGGGAAGGAGGGCCATCCTCTGACTTTGTGTGATGAATATAAAATATGTGATTCTAATGATATTTTATGTCTAATAAACATGAATGTTTTGAATTACCAACATTTTGCCCTGCACATAATAAAGTAAAATAAAATATGTGCCAAAATATTACAGTTTACCTTTTAAATTGGGTTGTAAACAGAAATTGGTAAAAATACTTTTAAGTATTTAAACATCCATTGAAGTGTGGAACTGTACATATGTTTCTATCAGTATTTATTACTAGCTTTTTATGTAAGTGAATTTGTGTTTTTTCTTGAGCGGCCCTATAATGTAAAAAAACAAAACAAAAAAAGTTCAAATAAATAAGCCCAGGATTTACTGTTTAAAACTGTTTAAATTGTACTTTTAAGTAAACCTTAGAATGATTATGAGTGAAAAACTTGTTATTTTAAATAAAGTAAAAGTAAAAATTTCCCCTGAAAAAATTGCTAGGATGTAAAATAGTAGCCTATAAAGTATTAATATTATACTATCACTGGATGTGATGGCATCATCCTTTCCAGGAAGATTTTTGGAGAAGGATTAGAAGCCCAAATTTCCATTGTTTTCTTACCAGGTTTGGACTGTGCTCTATTACTTCATATATAACTCATGAAGTCATTTATGCCAAGGTACTGTTGGTGGAAGATGGGGATACGGTAAGTATAAAAAATCTAATTTGTTTCTTTTCACGTAGATGTATATAGTGTTAGCAGGCAATTGGTATAGAGGGAAGGGATCATTATAAACTAAGCTCCCTTTCAACATTTAAATTCCATTTATGTCTACTAAAAAGGCAGGGCTGACAGTGCTGGGGTTGCTTGGACACTTTACATGTATTCCAGAAGCTTTCACAAGATATAAACACTGATCATTTAGTGGCACCTAAGAATAAGAGACCAAATCAACAATAGCAGAAAATGTGCTGATCGCAATTTCTTATGGTGGGTTTGGTAAGAAAAGGCATTTCAATAAATGTATATTTATATACAGTATGTCTATATTAAAATTTGTAGTTGAAAAAATAATGGCCAAAATCATCTCCTTACCTCTGGTAAGCACTTATTTTCAAACATTAGTCTTTGCTGAGGACATATGGTTTTTAACAAGCATGGCAGCAGATGCCAATAATAATTTCTTGTACCAGGATCGATATAGATCTAGCCAGGCATATCTGGTTTGGTTGTATATGTCCTCAATGACATTGCAGTTGAAATGAAGTGCTGGAAGTCATACCATAGGGATAATAGGCATGTGGGTTTCCTGCAAATGAGCAGTGTTTGTTTTTCCTAATGATGAACCCTGCTGATACATGTCTGGAGAAGAATTTTTGATTATCCTATTTCTGCCCATTTTCACCTTGACTTTTTTGTTTTCTTTCATAATTCCTGCATTGCAATTGCTTGCTTTTTGTAAAATCATTATAGGATCAACAAAGTACATCTGTCAAAGAAGTCATTATTTTAAGAAAGTAGTTCTTTGTTTTCACAGTCATAAAATATTTATACATTCTAGGTGATCCCAGTATTTTCTAAAAAGTTAAAAGAACATCATGCTTGAAGAAATCCTGTATTATTTTGCAGCTTCCAAAGTTCTTCTGTTCCATTGCAAAAAAAGAACAAAGTTGTTTGCTGGAGAGTGTAATAATGATGTTTTCAAAGTACCGTATCTTTTAAAACAGCATGATGCCATTTATTAAGGTGGATGTGTCACTTTTATTGGGTACAATTGTGTTCTTTCTGCGATCACACACTATACTGACATTTTACTATGCAAACAGAGTTTGCTGATCATCTGTATTTTAAAACACATCAGAATTACTTTTCAGTAAGCCTATTTTCAAAAACATAAATCACAAATAATGCATATCAACAGGCAATAAGTACAGTCTGTCTATTATTCTAGCTGAAAATACTTAAATTGCACCTTTTTGTTTAGTATGGAACACTGGGTAAATGACAACTCCTTCAGTATACACATTCTTTAAAACCTTCCTGTACTCTCATTTTTTAGAGGAACATTCCAATCAAAATTAGGAATGAGGTCTAACTACCGTTCACTTCATACACAAGTAGCTATATTACACCATGCCACTCTCATGCCTCCAACTATTGTGTTGCTTGTAAACTTGAATTTGGCATTATACTGTAATAGTCACCCACTCCACCTTCTCTCATATGTCTTAGCTCCTGGGCATTTAACTTTAGATCACTATGGCTTTTTCCTCTGTTTTACCTCCTGCCCCCATATATGAGGGTATTACTTATATAAACCCCTAAAGCTCTCTTGGTTCTTCTAAAAAAAAGTCAGTCTCTTTTCTATTAAGCTCTGTGTTTTTATATTCTTTTAGAAAAGCTTATCTTGGTAAATCGGGTTTCTAAATTATAAACATGGTAAGGTATGGAGGTGTTTAGATTTTTTACATAATGCAAAATTTTAATTATTGCTTGAACATGCCTTTAATCATTTTACTGTCACTGTAACCATTACAGCAAAACTCTCAAAGGCTAACATCCAGCCGATAACTATAAAGCAACCCTTTTTTTGACACGTCAGAGGTGTAATTTTATTTTATGCTAATATCAACAATTACCTTTAAAGTACTGAGCTATAAAAGGTTTTTAATTAATTTATTCTTTACAACTTGTGAGTATATAATTTTTTGACATTTTCAGGGGTTACATTTGGTCTTATCTGATGCTTATTGTGAAAATTGGTAGATTAATTTTTGTTTGTGTATTCTAATTTTTTTTAATAAGGGATAGATTTAATAAACATGCCCAAAAAATCTTGTTCCATAACCGAAACGATCATGTTTTAATTATGTTCCCACCTTTTCAGAAGATACCAAGTTGTCAGGGTAATTCATTTTTAATGTTTTAATAACTCAATAAAGTGAGTTTTACTATGTTAGTGAAAAAAAAAAAATAGAAAAACTGGACAGGCAATGAAAAAGTTAAGGAAAGGGTCATGTAAGTTTGAATTCAATTATGCTGTTGGAAATTTTTCATCCTTTTAAGCTAAGCAAGTTATGAAATCTCTTCTAACACTCAACAGCTTCCTACTGTGTCATTAATAACTCAAAGAAAGCAGTGTTTTGAAAAATATCAGGAAACACTTGTCCAGGGCATCATTATGTCTTTTTTTAAGTATCACAGTAGAATTAGTAATAGTGTACAGAAGACTGTTACAATCAGTTTCCAATATATTTATTATAAAAGCTCAAAAGGTATTTATCAACATTAAAATGAAAGTGTTACAGATTGCTGTATGACTGTTGGGATGTTAATGGAATGGGAAAATGACCTTAGGATATTAGGAATCAGGATTATAATCAGGATTATTGAAAAAAAGGCCATCATATTTAAAACTTTTTGGTTAATATACTACAGTCCGTTTTTGGAAGAGCAGACAAACTAGAACCATGGATCAGAACCTGCAACATATCTATACTAAGTAATAACATATTTAATGTACAGCACTGCGTAATATGTTGGTGCTTTATAAATCCTCTTTAATAATATTAATAACATATAACCATTTCCTATATAAGGGAAATCTATGAGCAATGAGCACATTATTTCCCAAAATTCCCAAATGCCACAGATCATAAGCCAAATGAAGTCTTCAGTTTGCTAGTTTACTTGACAGGTACCTAGAATTTAGCATGTCAGTGGATACCAGCTATTCTTATCTGTACAATTATTTTATTTCTGTTTTAACAGCTTTTAAGGATTGAAAAACTTGTATTTTCATGTAATAGCCAACCTGTTGAAGAACATCATCCTGCTCACTGATGTAGCCGCAGAACAGAGATTTGAGAAAGGTGTTTAAATGAGTCCACATCCTCTATTTACATAAGATGTCAATGCATGCTGTCATATGTGTATCTATGACCTTTTGTGTTTTAAGAAACACTGTGCAGTAGGACAGGGGAGCAAGGGGAGTCAGTAATCTCTCTGCAAAGGTCTGACATGCCATATTGCTGTATTAAAGCCAGAACTCTCATGAGTTTGTCATCAAAGAGAAAAGAAGAACAGATGCTGCTGGTCCCACTAATTTCAAGGAAGAACAACAACAATCAGTAAGGTTTCCACCCCATATAATTGATAACCCCACTCGAATGTGGTTGTCCGGTAAACATATCCATCAGACCATTACTTGATTTTTCAGAGAATTACCAGATATGACAGCTGTCCTTTGATTTATATTAACCTAAATAGATTTTAGCAGTTTCAAAAAAACAAAACAAATGCCAGGCCATTCCAGGCAAGCTACAGCACTCAACGGAAGTGCTAAACCTGAGCTTATCATGACGGCCCAGCATTTAGCCCTATCTATAGGCATTTTGAAACTGCAGCACAAACGTACATTATACCTGAAATATTTTTTTCTATTTTACTGTGAAAGAGCTGCGCTATTATCCCAAATGCCCTTTCAAAGCAAACCATCTTGATACATGTTTTGCTAGTATAACATCAGGAATAGCCTGAAATGAGCATCCAGCAATTCACTTAACAGTCATGAATGCTAAAGAGAAAGAAGCAATGTGCAGTAAACACTATAAACTACTGCTAGAAAAGACATTTTAGTCATTGCAATCATAAGCTACTAGGAAATTCTGTCTCGCTTTTACCTCTTTCATTAACCCAAATGAACATTTGATATGTCACACAGTGAGCAAAAGTATAGCAGAAACTAGCTCTGAAAGCAGCCCAGGAAGAAACATCCAATGCTTGTTATCATCTCTGTCTCCTTGTCTTTCTCTGCTTTTCACTGTCTGTTGTTGAGAGATAACTGTCTTGTGTCATAGAATTTTTCTTGTTTCTGGAATCTCTTAGGAGATTAACTAGCTAAACATAAATGCTTTTAGTCTTATTAAAATGATATCATGTCATAGATATGTTGCAAGAAATTTGAATAGTTGACATGGCGCAGAGTGACAAGGAGCCTTTGATAAAAAAAGAACAAAGCAAAGAACAGAATAAAAATAGAAGATATGGGATACTGAACTCATCAATGCTAGAAAGCTGTATCTTGCTTGCAGCTGCAAATCAGGCCCATTGCAGGAAGGTGTATGTTCTCTGAACTTTTGCTGCTTTCCTGCTCACCCATACTAACAGTTGAAATATATATATATATATATATATATATATATATATATATATATATTTACTGGGTATATAAAATAAAGGTAAAAACTAAAGCATCACCATCATTGTCACTATTGGTTAAAAGAGAAGCACCAAAATGAGAAACTGTTTCTCAGTACCACCTCCAATGCTTGCACATCTTTTTAGATGATTGAGAATATGTTTTAAAAATTGCCAGGTAAATCTCAAAAAAGTTTTATTTGCACATTATTTGATTCTTTTGAAATTCTTTATATTATTCAGGTTTCTTGGGAGTTGAGCATCTGATTATCTGATTTACAGACACTGAAGCTTGTCACTGCATGACCAGCTATGCGAAAACAAGGATAGATTATTTGAAACTTTACATTTGTGTAAAACTTTGGGAAAAAGTAAAAGAAAATATTGAAGTTAGCACTGTTTGAAAAAATGTAAATTTCAATCCTAAGGGCTTGTTGCTGTATGTATGTTAGAATCTGGATGTAATCATGAAACCAAGCAAGAATTTACTAACATGTTATTTAGTGCCAAATTTGGTAAGTCAGGATCACAGTCAATAGTGAAAAGGTCATTTGGGTTTGATGAAGCCAGTTTTATTTTTGTAAAAAGTGTAGAAAATGTATAAGCAAGCTACACAGACCAAAATAATTACTAACGCCCACCTTCTTACCTACTTACTAACTACCTACCTACTACCTACTTACTAACGATTTTCACAACATTATTGTGTTTTATTCAAACCGCCATTTGTTTTGCATTTGAAATTCATGAACCCATTTGTTGGGAATCCATTGAAGCAAACCTTAGAACACTATCATTCTGTATTATAGGTGGTTGTCAGGGGAAATTATCTTGGGAGCATTCCCACCTATAAAAAAAAGATTGGCAAGTTAAACAACCCATTAAAGTTTACCACTAACTCAAGTTTGCAGCTTATTTAGTCATAATCCTTACTTAAGGCATGGTAAATATTATGCTTTATATTGTGGTAGTAATAAAATATGTTTTACTTCATTACCAATAATTCTCAATTGGGATTATGCGTTTTGACAGGTTTTAAAAATAGTATTATTACTTTATATTTTTTGTGAAGACTTTTAAATGTTTTATGTTCTTGAATGTCCAAGGTCCAGAAACAGTGACATAGACTAGAGTGACCCCTCTTGGGGTCTTGGGTCCTGGGAGACTGACTCAACAGCCCAAATGGGAATCCAACACTCAATATATTTTTTTTTAATTAAAAGATTTATTTATTCTATTTATACATTAGTTTGGTGTTTTCGTGTGTTACAAATTCTTAATGAATTATTAACAATATTATTAAGCCTATTTAATTACATTATTGTTGTTTGAATAAAAAAACTTTAGTATTTAACTACAATTGTATTTGTTGAATAAAAAAATACTTTCCACAAAACATGCTGATTCAATTCTAATAGCAATTAAAATCCATAGCATGCTCTTTATTTTAACATTTAATGCAGCCAGTTTTGACATATAAATTGCCAAAAAATGGAACAAAATACAGAGGAACAATTAAAAACAAAAAGAGGCTCCCAAAGCTAAAAGTAACACAAGGAAGTTAAAGCCAAACTGTGGGAATCTGGTGGGACTGAGAAACATACTTGCCCAAAAGGAGGGATTACAGGAAAGAGTATGTGTGATAAAACTGCACTTTTCACTGAATTATTATTATCAATGTTTTAGAATAAAGAATAAGCTGAGCAAAATGTATATGGGTACTATTTTGGATGTTTATACCTTGCTATATATGTTGATTTTTTTAAATCACAGATCATATATATATATATATATAGGTATTATGAACTGCAGCATTTTTGTCAATATTTTCTAACGCAGACATTTTGTGTGTGTTAATATCATAATGGATATTGATGCCTTCCTTTGGCATATGCATAAAATGTCTGCTGCAAATGATTTCTAAATACAATATGTTGGCAAAAAGCTAACGTTCTCATGTTGTGACGTGGTTGGAAATACAGCGCACAGCCTGCTGAAGAGTACACAATAAATAAAGCTTTACTTTACTTTGCTGAAAATTTCACTTGTAATTTGGAAAATACATAATGTAGTATGAAATGTTTTATATATATTATAACCCATAACCTGGCAAGTTAAAGTGTTGAACCCAGAAGAAGAATCTATGTTTAGCCATCAAAAACCACACATTAATGCTGCTTTGGTCACAATAATATTAGTAGAGTGTTAAGAAGAGAAACCCCCTAGACACATGACAGATGGAAACCTTTTCTCTGGTCTCATTAGATTAGGAATTACACTGAAAGACATTAGGTGACATGACTGTGGATTTTGTAAATTGCTGGAAAAGATGTTAGAGTTATATAAATGCATTAATAAACAAACCACTATTGCATTTTCCTGGAGCCTCTAATGTGTTTCCTAAAACCTCAATGGCTAGTCACTAAGGGCCAGTAGATGACAGTAATAAACTACAAAAACATATAGTAAATGGCCACTTTAACCACTTTAGGCCCCATGCTCTTTTCTCTCTAACCTGAATTCCACAGGATTGTTTTTTTTGGTTCTGTACATTATACCTTTTACCATTTGCAGTTTACTGTTACATATTATGCATCATTCTTTGGGGGGACAGATATGGCCTTCATTTGGTTCGATATATTTGGATTGATATATTTTTGGATCGATATATTTTATTTCCAGCTTTAATTAGGAGTAAATAGTTATAGCAAATAGTAAATAGTTATATACAAAAAAGTATATTGTTTTCCAAATATCCATTGTTATGTTATTTACTGCAAAATATATCCACAAAGTCTACTGATTCAGATCACATTAGTGTGATTTTATTTAATGTATCATAATCATCAAACTTTAAGGGCTCTCTTTATAAAACGTGGAATCTAACATTCCCTGGTGGGAGTCTATAAATGCTATTTAAACACATGGATTTGGAAGATTTCCACCATGGAATGTATGCATTGTACTTTCACTTTGCTTTATTTCCCTATGAATGCTACTTTGCAAGGCACACAGGAAAAAGACAGCTAGTATACATTCATGTATGTATTGTAATGTTGTTAGTGTATCATTAATGTAAGATTATGTTAAATTATTGAGGGCACAATTTAGCACAGCTGCAACTTTTTTCACAAATTTGGTATAGCTATTAATTCAACTGAGCTTGCCTATGTGAGCATTTGTGTTTTAGTTTATTGATTTTTATAACTTTTTTTACACTATTTCCTTGTAGATAGGCAGATGTAGCATCTCTGTCCAAGCCTTTATACGGAGGAAGGGCCGTGACATCACCAGTGACATAATTTCTGTTCCAATGTACTCTGGATGATGGAGCAACAACTTCAACATTTCCATCAATAAAGGTGATGCATATTAGCTTTTATGCGAGGTCTGCATCTACCATGCACATGGTTATCCCGATATATCAGTACAATTTTCGATGTATCTTCACAGTAATATATAGCAAATATCAGAAAATGTGGACCTCTTCCCTAAATCCTACACAATCTTTTTTAGAAGCTTTTAGAATCTTTTGTAAAACTAAAATTTTTAGGATGACACCTGGGCAAATGATCCATAACAGCTAGTTAATTTATGATTCTAAAAAAATTCAGGGCATACATGACTTGGCTTTAAATTAAACATAATATTAGATTGATGAAGTCATTATTAAAGAAACCAAGTATCTGGTAACATTGTACAGCAAAAGGTGTCATAAAGCCAAGATCTACCCAGTGTTGTACCTGAAGGTGGGGGGGGGGGGGGTCTCACATTGGGTGCCTCCACTCAGGGGTTGTTGTGAGGCCTTACAGTTTCTAAGCAGAAGCAGTGGTGTCAAAGAAGTGAGATCACTTTTAAAACCATCTCTTATCACTACAACCCCAGAAGAAGATCAAGCTCAGATTTATGCTTGGCTCAACCAAATGAACAATAGTATGTTTTTTTTAACTGTATTAGTAAGACAATCAAAATATAGAAGCATCCATCCAAACTAAGAGAGCACCCAGTACCCCACTGCACATATGACCAAGCACTCACCTTAGAAAAGAGGAAAGATTTGTGTTACGCACCTCTTCCTCAAAGGCACCTGATTGGCTCTTTGTTTCTGTCATCTGCCAATTGACATCCCAGCACATGATTTCAACCAGTCAGAAGCTGCATGTGGAAGGGTGTCGTCAAATACAAACTTTTGTCTAGATTTTTGTATTTTTGTCTCATTAGGATAATTCAGTTCACCTATGCTGTGAACTAGACAGTAAGTGATATTGAATGGTATTTATCAAATGTGAAAAGATCTGCTGTAAGACAAATGTCAAAGAAACCTTGCTACACATTAGAATATTTCCTGTTCCACTGCTGTTCATGCAGCAATTTCAGATTTTGTAAATATCATTTCTTTTCTTCTTTGATTATGTTGTGGATCCAGAAACAGTATCTCAAAAAATGAATAACAACTGGATACTGGTTCTATTTCCTCACAGCTCTCAATAGAACATTAAAACAATACCACATATTGTTTTAAAATTTTGTTATTATATTTCAAACGGCTATGAAAATACATCTCAAAATCTAGATATATCTACACATAAATACACTAGGGTACACGATTCCATTCTCAGCAACAACACAAACTACAAAGAGGGATCACTCATAAAGCAATGTTTTTTAGCAACATTCCCCTGTGGAGAATCAATCAATGAGATTGAAATTACAGTATGTGTCAGCCATGTTGGCATGTGTTTCCTCTGGCCTCTGAGGAATAGCCAATGACATGTCTATGAAATTTATAAAGTGCTTTGTGATATAGTAGATACATAATATTAGTAATATATATATATATATATATATATATATATATATATATTGACAAATAACTCTATTTTTGGATATGAGGTCTTTTTGAGCAACTATATTTATTAGGCGGGTAATAGCTGGAATGTGTATATACACATATATATATATATTTATTTAATACAAGAGCAAAATATGAAAGAAAATATTCATAAAAAAATATTTTGCTGTACTGTACTTCAGTGAACTAATGCTTAGACACACATTTATTAGTTGCTACACATGAGACTACTATTGTGCCCTCATTGATGAAATGTAACATTTTCTCATTTTTCCATAAATCAGACCTATTGTTTGAACTGACTAGGAGTGAGATAATGCAGCTTACTGAATTAGCTTTGGTTAGCTGTGATGCATGTGGATCAGGGACAAGTAGGGCACAGCATTCCTTTGTCATAAATGACTAACTGATATTGAAAAATACAAAAAAAAAGAAAAGAAAAAAAAGTACAAAACAAGTGAAAGTTAAACTAACATTTCAGGCAGTACAAATTAGGACAATTCATATGTTCTACCTAGTCCAAACTTATGCATTATTATTAATTAATTCTCACTCAGATGAAAGAGAATAATGATGATGATCTTCTGTGGGGTCATGATGGTAATTTTGGTATTTGTTTCATATCAGTGGATTGGCAAATGATGCACTTTCACCATGATGCATAAACCATGCAGAATCACTATGGGGTTATACACTGTAAAGCTATGCACTTATTTAAACTTGCTACTGGAAGAAAATTTCCAGTAGTCAATACAATAATCGACACATTTCACAAACATTTTCCCTGCCATGCACCTAAATCTCATAATGTTCTAAATCAAAGCCTTATTAAAGTCTATAAATTTCACAGATAACTTGACATTTCCATGGTTAAATCCAAAATTACAGATTTCTTTTTCTAGTTTGGCTTAGATGAGAATAAATCATAATATATTAAATTTGTTTTGAAGTGTTTCCATCTTTCTTGAAGTGTCTTTAGCCCATGGGAGGCTAATTTGGCTTGTTTTTTTCATACTTTTATTACTAGAAATGGAATTCCTTGTAAGACCAAAGATCACACAGACACAAACAGCGATTGATGTTTCTTTAGTTCTTTTAAAGAGAAAGTCATTTGACCCCAATGTGGGTTAGAAACAAAAAACGGGAGAGAGAAAGAGGTAGGAATTGTTATCTTATGTCTTACAGGTCTTTGATAAGGTGCCCGGGAGTGTAGATAGCACTGCTCATTATATCAACTGCTGAAAGTGAAGGAATAGTGGGATTTAATTCAAAGAATATTATACCAGAGAGCAGAACACTCCACAGGCTATATGTCTTTGTGTTCTTATTTTATGTGACTGATATATCAAACTGTCCAAAAACTTACTGAAACTATGAAATCACAAATGGCATTTTATACAAGCTGGGAGTGTAATAGATACAGGAAGATCGGTTTCATTTTGAAAAACATGTAATATTTTACATTTTCTATGCAGAAAAATTGCCTTATTCTTGACATAAAATCTCTCTAAGGAAAGTATTGGGATGTGAAAGTAAAAATAAAAAAAAAGTTGTTGTACCAAGGATTCAAATATGTTTTTAAAAAGTTGGCCCAGGACTGTGATAGTTTAGTGAATGTTCAACTAAATGATGCAGTTTATCTTCTAATTCTGTATGTTAACAATGAAGATGCAATAGCACAAATATAGCTAGGGTCATCTATATGGTGAAGCCAAGCTCAATTGAGGGAGCAGGTCATAACACTGGCGGTTCCTGTACCGTTTTATGTTCCTGTCACCATTAGCGCTAATGATAATACTATAACATTTTATTACTGTGAGTCATACAATGGTTTGGCTTTTTTTTTTTTCATTCACAGTTCTATATTTAAAGTTACATGGCCATTTTAAATGTTTTTTTCATCTATTTTTTGCAATAGTTACAGAGTGAAGTTTGTTTCGTGTAAAAAAACAATAAGGGTTTGACATATTGGTTCACCCGAGAAAAATTCTAACCTATTCTGGTGCAATTCCTGTAATATTTTGCCGTACAGTAATGACAAGTAGAGCTGATGGAGTCTGGGACTCACCTTTTAGTCAGCCTGTAATGTGAATGACTTCAAAGGTATAATTATTGCTTCAAGAAATGAAAATGCTTAGCGAAACAAAATGATCTAAGAGATCCACTGCAGAGATTCAATTCCACTATTTTAGGAGAGATGGATTATAACAGACAAAATCTATATATTTTATAAATAATTATAGTGAAATATATATAGCATTTCATCCACTTTCACTGTACCTTCTGTGCACAAAGTCTTTCCCAAAATATTCACTGCCTTTTTATTGTGAATGCATTAAAATTAGACACATTTTCCATTCAACCCAAAAACCTTTTTCAGATGCTGGCATATAATTACAGTAAACCGGTTCAAATGTTTAAATCTCATGACAATAAACTGCAAATCAGGTAAAATTATTTAAATATGTACCAAAAAAGGAATCACATTTTATAGATATATGACTGCATTGGGTAGAATACAAGCAAGGACATATGATTTGTCTCCTAGGATCTATGGAACATTACACTTGGATGCTACAATATTTCCAACCCGTATATACTAAATTTGTGATGTAGATAGAGTTGCTACTATTTTGTTAACCTTAATATAAGAATATTGTGGAAGAAAGCAAAGAGAGGGGTTTCAAAGCTGCTTTATTGTATTGAGCAAATACTTGTTTGCAATATGATATTATACATCAACAAATATTTGTTTGTAGCCGACTCCTATTGTGTAAACATGGGATGGATACTGAACTGAACATAGATAACCTATGCTAGGTATTGGTATTCAAATATATATCGTAGGTAATCGGAAGGAATGTCTTGTTACCTGACGCGTTTTGCCCCTTAGGGAAGGTTGATAAGCTCAGGATGGTACACCAGAGATTGGAACTCGAGTCGCGCCACTTAGACTCGAGTCCAACTTAAGTCATTTAATGAACGACTTGCAACTCGACTTGGGGTTTTCCCTAGCAACTTGTAACTCGACTTGTGACTTGCTTTCTCTGCTGACAGCTGAAGGGGGGGGGGGGGAGGAAAGCATTATAACAGAAGCCTCCCTGCCTCCCCCCCCTCTTAGCTGTCAGAGGAGGAAACTTAGAATGCAAGAAAGGTGGGGAGGAAGGCAGTGAGCCTTCTGTAACATAACACGACCTTCCTCCCCGCCTTTCTTGCATTCTAAGGTTTTTCCTTTGACAGCTGAAGGGGGGGGGGGGCTGTGTTACAGAAGCCTCACTGCCTTCCCCCTTTCCCCCTTCAGCTGTCAGAGGAGAAAACCATGGAAAACCATTAGAATGCGATCATGTGTACATAAACAGGATCAGAACTCTGTTTCTATATGAGGACAAATGGATGCAAATGGAGATAAATGAAGTGACTTGACTTGGGACTCGACTTGGAAGAATTCTTGGTGACTTAAGACTTGACTTGGGATTTGGTGTCAATGGCTTCGGACTCAACTTGGACTTGAAGGGTGATGACTTAGTCCAACCTCTGTGGTACAGATGGCATAGATACTGCTTGTTGTGGAGTTAAATCCTAGTTTGAATGGAGAGAAAGACAGTGTGGATGCTCGATTATACCGTTCTTTGACCTGTTAACCTGTAATATAGATGGAGAGATGATGGTTACTAAAGCATAGCAATTCAAGTATCACTATATGCAAAAGATGTACCTCCTGAGATCCATTCTGCATGGACAGTATGGAATTTGCTGACTTGACAACATCAGCTGGTGTCAGCTGATGAAGAAAAAGAAGTGAAATCCAACAGTCTTTCCTAACCTGATGCATTGCTAAAGATGTTTTTTCTTGTTTTTTGTTATAAATTGTCAAATGTTTTCAATCCTGCAACACATCCATTCCAGGTTTGCTGGAAATTTTCCCATCTATCTTCTCAAGTCTGGAGGAACTTTAAAAAATCAAGCCTTGTGTGTCAACTTCAACTGAACATCAGAAGTAATTTGCAAATATAATTTAAATGACATTCTTTCAAACATTCCCTGGTGGGGATTTTCCAGGTCCATGGGTTTCAATGGCAGTAATTGATGGTCCACCAGGAAAAGTTTGAGGGAATGTCAACATAAATAAATACAGCATTTTTTATAAAAACATGTGTTCTGGTATTTGCAAACCTACTGAAACCTATCCATAAAACTATTTTATTACATTGTTTTTGGCATTTGACAATAAAGTATAGGAAATAAATTTCCTTACTACAGCTGAGCATGCTAAAATGCAGCGTAAATAAATAATTTTATTCATGGGATCCATGACTCCCATGTATGTCCGCCGACACCTTTCTCCTACTGTACTTACATGCAAGGCAGTCAACCATGAAAACTACCTTCTAGGAGTATTTATAAAAAGTACCATTATTACATGAATTCTGGTTTGTTACACAAATTAATGTATAACATTAAGGAAGGTGTAATGTGAGTTTATTAAATAAAGTGTAACTGTGCAAAAAATAAGACTATGAATAGTAGTATAACTCTTGCATTCAATCAAACTTCAGTGTACTGTACTGCTAATGTAAAAAAAATGTTTCCATACTAGTTGCTATTGTTTACAGCACCCCATATGTCCTCATCGCTCATTACCCTCCCATAATGTTCAAGTCTGAAGGTGTAGTTTGTGACCTTTATATTAAAGCTAGTATGAAACTCTAGTATGTTGTTTTCATCCCTATTACCTATTATTAAGGGTAATTGTGAATCCAGGGGAAAAGTTATTATTACTATAGATTACAGTGCCAGCAATATTATGCTCTATTTGTTGTGCCATTATCAATCCTTTTGTTCTAGCATTAAGGAGGTTAGTAAGTGGCTATTATTCACACATAAGCAGATCTGTGAAATAATGTTTATTGGTGTATAAAATCACAGAGTGAAGTTCATTCCTAGTTCAGGTGCTTCATATTTTTAAGATTAATAGCAAATGCAAACCCATATATTACATTATCTATCATATATATAGGGAGAGGAATGTCCTAACAAGCTATTACCAACCATTTCCGCAAAAATGAATATTCCACATTTATTGAGCTTTCTACAGTATTATACACATATTTTTTCTTCTCAATTTAAATAGCATGCTGGCAAGCATAATATTTGCCAAGGACTTATGTATTTCTTTCAGGCACATATCAGGCTTTTTTGAATAGAAATTGTTTTGTTGCCAAAAACCTGCAACTTTGTTAAAAATTCTGCCAACTGTTTTTTATTTTTGTCTATGATCAAATTGGGTGTAATTCTTTTAACTATCATTTTAAACAACACCTGTACAAAAAAGAGTGTGGTTCTGCAACATGAAAAAAGGGACAGCAATACAAAAAGTGTGTTTTATTTTATGTCCTAGTTTGAGAGATTGCTTTGTAGAACCTGACCTTAAAGGAAGAGAGGGGAGATTTTCATGTAGGAAAATAAGTTTAAAGAATCATTTTGGAGCTTTTTAGATTCTCGGAAGTGCCCAGACAGACCACAAATCTGGAAATCCAATGTGCAAAGAGAAAAGACATCAAGTTTGCAAGACCCTTCATGTTTAGATAAACAGCACCTGTCACATTATTTAACAGAGGAGGTATACAGAGGAAAAATTAGGTTACAATTTTTTAGATAAATGAGTAGTAATAAAGAAGATTGTTGAGGTGGGAAAATTGTGGAGGAAGATCTTCCAAAATAGTTGACTTGTTCAGTTTGTATTGACTTTTACATTGATTTGCTCCCCACCATGCATGCATGCAATTTAGTTACAGTCATTGGTTAAAGGATATTCTATGAGCCACATGTTCTTTCGAAGAGATGGAGAACATGAGAAAGGATATATCTGTTTTTTTCATATTTATGTATTACTTCATTTTTTTTCTCTGAGATTAGATTGTTTAAATCTAACATTTCTAGTCACTTGTTGTCCACATCGTTAATGGTTTATTGGCCTTCAATGTCAAATCTGAAGTTTCACTGTAAGTATAGTAAAGCAACAAGTATTTAAATTCTTACAGTTTATATTTTTTAGATAGCAGCCACTAATGAGCAGAAAAGTGTTTACCCTGCCAGATTGCTTCTGAGAAGGACCAATGTTTGTGTGAAATCAGTTGTGTCTTTGACATGCACCCAACAAAGTCAGAGCTAATGATCCCCTATGTCTCAATGCATTGAATTCATGCATTGCTAAGTACTAGCTGAACCTTTCTTCTCTGCCAGCACAACCCCCCTCCCTCCAGGCACTACTGATCACCAATTTCCCATTTTTCTGCAAGTAAAACCCCCCTCTCCCTCTACTGCTCTCATTATTTTACCAGATCCCTCGCCCCTTAGCTCCCACCAACCTACCAAACTTAGCCAGAACAACCCCCAGCTTCCAGCACCCTACCAGAGGCCTCCCCCCTCCCTGACACTTCATGCATTTCTCCACTGCTTTCACCACTCAGCCTTTAGTTCAGCTTATTTGCTCCTTCCACCTTTATATTCACTGACAAAATATACCTTTTGCTCTTCTCATTGCTTAGTCATGGTCGGAAACATCCTCAACTTACTACCAGCACACTTGCATGCCTTACAGCACCTGTAACACCCTAAACATACAATCTCTTTCAACATTGTGCATATTCCCTATTTAACTGTCATCAACACAACCACCACCATACCATATTTTTAAAATTTGCAATAGTCAATGTTATAGCTTTGCGCTAATCTACATCAAGATCTAGAAAACTGTGACCTGTAGCTGTTGCTGCTTATCATTTTCAAGTACGAAAAAAATCATAGGGCAGTTTACATGTTTTCTGTTTTCCGACACTATACAGAATGTAACTATTCATTTTGAAAGATTAAGCAGCATTGTACAAATGGTTCTTTAAACAATAGCAAAGATGGCACTATAGTTTTTAAAAAATACCCTTTTGTCTGAAATAATGCTTTGTTCCAAACCAATTGTCCTTAGCATTTAACTTTATAATGTCACCTCTTGTGGGTTGTGGTTTATGCATTTTTATTTGTACTTTGTTTTGATTGTAGCTAACCATTCGAGGACAACACACCATTTTGATAAAAAAAGCACACAGACAATGTTAGTATAGTTTGCTTGGACTTTTGTGAAATAATATGAACTGCAATTTTATATACCCAAGGAGAAACTCATTCTTTTTTTAATTTACCAGATATTTTGAAGCAGTAAAATAAGTAACAAGATGTAAATGCAAGAAAGGTTTCTGGTAATGTTTCTCAATTGAAGCTTTTCAGTTAATCCTGTTTATCCATGCAATAAAGAAAGTATTCATGGCTTGCATACATTGAAATAAACATTCAAGTTGGCAAACTGCTTCAAAGTGATCCTCCTCTGGCCAGTCTCTACTTCACAAAATTCTAAATACTTACTTGCCTATGGCATGCTTTAGTAGGCATATAGCATTGAAAGGGAAAAACTGGAATGTACATTAAAGATGTAGAGTTAAAGAAGGACAATGTTCACTGAGCAAACCAGGGACCAAGCAGACAAAGTTCCATGTCTTTCTTCCAGCTTTAAAGTAATTGTAATGCCCCTAAACATAGCATTGTGGCATTGAGTAAAACATATAGGAACATACCCCAAGTAAAATTGAATGTATTTAAAATATAGTCAATAATATGTTTTAAAAATACTACTATATTACTTAATTCTATTTTTAATTTAAGGTATGTTCCCAAGAGAGCCCATGAACAACCTCAACAGCCTTAAAAATGTTAAATAAATATTTTATTTTTGCCCATTATTAACCCTGTTGTCTTCACTTGACTCTTGGCAAGGATCTGGAATATTAAATTCTACTTCTTCTTCTGCACTGTATGTTTATGTAACTCATAATGTAAGCAGCATTTATGTAGCACCACAGCTGTACATTAAAAAGGGGTTGTATCATTAGAACATTTGATGTGGGACTGTCCTGTTATAGGTCAATTTTGGCAGTTGGTTTTTAGATTTAATAATAATATTACTGGCAATACTTATCAACTATTGCCACACTTGGCATTAGTTCATGGAAGCTGTCAAATGTACTTTGAAACGCTGACTTGAACCTCATTCCTAAACATTCACACAACTTATTAATTATTTACAATCTTTAATGTTGAAACTCAAAGCTACCCAACATCTCGACACGAACCCACAACATTTTTTTGTTATGTTATATTTTATATGTTATATTTACGATATACGTTATCTTCACCCCAATTATATGACGTTATCGAACTCTTGTCATATGGTGTGTTATGACCATCGGGCTTTAGGAGTTTTGAATTAAGATGACACTTATACACAGGTGTTTTTTTACTCTTTCAGGTAATAATTTTATAATTTTATTTATTTTTTATTTTATTTTTAGAGGCAGGATACATATTTAAGATTAGAATAGACTAGTATACCATTGTTTTGGGACTTTGGCTGGTCCCATGTTTTGAATAGTTGTATTGCACAGTTTAATAAAAATTGGTCAAATAAAAATTAAGAAAAAATGTAAGGGCTAAGATGAGGAGATTTTGGAGACATACACGGATGAATTTTATATATCACTGGATGTTATTTATCAGTGTAGCCTATTGGCTTATATATGTTTATTTAATGCATATGGAGAGATTTTTACATTGGGTATGGTATTGTTGTAGTTCTCTGTACTGTTGTAAAAATGTATCTTACCTTTAACAAAAATATAGTTAAAAAAGGGGGGGTGCAAATGACAGACAGATACAGTGACAAAGGGGGAGGAGAGGCCATGAAGAGCTTACAATCTAAGAGGTGGGGGTAGTATCAATAGGAGTGGAGATATGGAATGGTGGGTAAGTAGTGAAGGTTTAAGAGATAGAAGAAAATGGGCAGGCAAGTTTGAAAAGATGGGTTTTGAGTGCTCTTTTAAATGAGCAGAAAGTAGGAGCAAGCCGAAAAGAATGAGAAAGACCATTCCAGATTGCTGGGGCAGCTCTAGAAAAGTCTTGTAGCCGTGCGTGTGATGAGGTTATGAGTGAGGAAGTCATTAGTAGGTCATTGGAGTTGCGGAGGGAGCTAGCTAGGGGAGTATTTTTCTACCAGGTCAGAAAAGTAATGAGAGGGCAGAATCAAAGGTTATGGCAAGAACCAAAATGCCTGGGGGGAGGGACGGATAACAGATAATGTTATTAGCAGTCAGAAATATTACAATAAATTAATAAAAAACATTAAAAAATAAATCACTTTTCTTTATTCCCACCTTCCATCTTTATGTGAACATAATCCCGCGGATTAATTTCTGTAGTGAAAGTAAAGTGTCATGTTCTGCAGACAAGTCAGAGTGCCACAGCTGAAAGCCATAACTAGATCATGGAGCAATGAATGAAGGCAGCCTGGCATGATACATTTTTTCAACTTTTTTGAATAACTGGATGTCTTTGTGTCATTTACCCTTGTAATGTATGGCAGCAGAGAGGCAGAAGGTGATTCAGAAAGATCTGCTGGTAATGTCTTGGTGCCGGACACCAGAGTACAGCCCCAAAGATCTTGTGGAGTCCATGGCTCAATGGGTCAGAGCTGTTTTGCCCTCTCCATATTAGGCAGGTGATTTTACCTTTTTAGATTATTTTTTAATGCTGTGTGGAAAGTTTCCTACAAATAGTTCTTTAATAATAATAATGTTCCCATGACAACCAAATCCCCACATAAAACACACAGGCATTTACTTTGAATTTTTATTTGCTTACAGATTTATATCCTACAGAAACATGTATTTCAATCAGCTCAGATTTTATGACACATTGCAAGTACATTTAGCAACTCCCACACCTATATTCACATATACTGTATCACAGTAATATAGTACTCCCTGTTACCCTGTTTGTTTTGTAGATATGTCTGTATGTGGCAAAGATGCATAAACTAGGTTTTTGGACAGTTCACCATCAGTTTATATCCCTATCCAATACAGGTATTGCATGATTGAATAAGGTCACAAGTACAAGCTGTCTGATTGAGGTATCTCAGTGGAGTTGCTCAGCCTTCTCTCTGAAATAAAACATGAAGTTTGGCAGTCCCAACCTCTCACTATGCTCGCCCATGCATATGCAGACTACTTACATTTGTGCAATGCAGCTGTGTTATTTAATTTAATTTATTTATTATGTTAAATAACAGTTTTTTTCTTTTTTTAAAGCAGAACTAAGCTTTACAATTTACAATGTGAGCAGACAGGTTCCTTATTGTAGAAAAGATATGATATGCCTTTTCTGCAAAAAAAACAACCAAACTTACCTGCCCGTTCCATATTATTTAAAGCAGGTTTAAACTCATGCAACTTGGTCCTATGTGTATCATAAGTCCAAGTAACTGTGTTGTTGCCTTTAAAAAGGAAGTTTTCTACCTTATTTCAGCATATATTAATTCTGGCTCTACTTCTGGATTCGCCTATTGCTGCTGCAGTGTCCTGAGACGCTAGTGCTACTGGAAGAATGTGGTGGGCATGGTCCCAGACAATGGTTGGATCCATGAGTGTGATTTTGAGTTGTGTGTCATTTGATAAGAGTGGTTTGGAGGTCTATATCATTGGTGGGAGTGCTAGCCACTTAATAATGCCTAAGCACTGTCAGCTTAGACAGAGAGTTCTCATCAATACTAGTCAGCACATTGACATCTCTGCACGTTTTTTTTTTGTATAGCAAATATAAAGGTTGTGTCAACCAATCAAAAATGACAACACACTGGCTTCTTGATTGGTTGGAGAGCTTGGGCAGGGAGCCTAGGCACTGAAGGAGGAATGTGGACAGAGAAGAACACACAAGATGGCTTCCTCCACATATAATGAATGTTTTATTTTCCATGGATGCAGGCTGACTCAGCCAGCGCCACTGATGGGAATTGACATTCCACTGCAAGTAATACCACTGGTCAACAAACATTTTCTTGACAAACAGATTAAAGTCATTGTAATGTTATGTTTGATGCACAGCTTCCAAATTTGGTATTGGTTTTGCTAGACTGGCTTTAGTTTTTGAAATAATGACCCTAAATAATAACCTCATTGAAATTACAATTTAAATGATATTTTTGAAAAACTTAATGTCAATATATTCTATATTCAGTATATTTACAGAACTAATCACAAAGAAGTCATTGAAAAACTTTGTATGATTTCCTTTTATGCTGATGATCAGGACAATCATGTTGAAGGCTCCAGCAGTAGTCTGCCATCATGTGTCTATCCCATCTGTCCTGATACCTTTCTTCCATCACCTTTATATCTTGATGGAACCTCTCCCCTTGTTCCTCACTGAAATCGCCAAGGTTTTCTGGAAATTTTGCAAATGGCTTTGTAGATAGTGTACCTTTATGCTTATAGTAGCACCCAAATTATTAAAGTTTAAGAGCAAGTTTTGTACCAGTTCTTCATAATTTTGTGCTTTATGGTTACCCAAGAAGTTCTTGACAACCATGACATAGCTGTGCCAGGCAGAAGCTTCAGTATCAGTCATGTACCTTGTGAAATTTGAAACATTTATCAGTTTCCGTATCGGGGGTCCATCAAAGATTCCTGCTTTTAATTTTTCAGTATCTAAGGAAGAATTTACAAATGTATTTGAAGCAATCATCGTCCTTGTTCAGAGCTCTAACAAATTGCTTCATTAATCCCCATTTTTATGTGTAGTGGAGGGAGAATATTTTTTTCTTTGTCAACCATTAATGATGTTCGCTGCACCTTTTTTCATGTTTTCCCTTGGAGGCTATGTCACTTTTTTCCAGTGATCCCGCTTTGCTCTACTATCCCACAAGCAGATGAAACATGGGTACTTTGTGTATCCACTTTGCTGTCCTAGTAGGACGTTCACCATTTTTAAATCAACACATATGGACCATTGGTGTTCATGATAGCAAAGCTAGGTAGGAGTGTCACCTCTCTTGTCCTATAAACCATTATTTTAACTCAGACAGTTCTAGCCTGGATGCTAAAAGTCCAGATGCTTGTTTTGACAGACTTAGGTCTTAAATCATTGAGCTCTTCTTGAGGGAACTGCTGGTTTGATGAAACACTTCCTTCAAATTCACTTCCACTGCTAACTCCTGGATTACACTCCAAACCCTGTATATCCTCCAACTCCCCTCAACAGGAATATCAGGGAGTGTACTGAACACTGGTATGGGAACATCAGCACCATGCTGCACAGGTCATCCTGATGATTCCAATCAGGGTACTCCCACTTGTTTTTCTTGTAATGATTGAAACCTTTTACATTCACAGCACAAAAATAACGATTACTATGATGATTTTTGGGTTCTCGCCATACCATAGGTACACCAAATTTCAAGCTTTTCAGTTTTCCATTTTTACACTGACGTAGATGCTCTACACAAGTTTTGCATTCCATATGGGGAGACCAATACTTATCTTGGTCCCCCAGTTTAATTCCAAAATATGCAAGATATGCTTGTTTCACGAATTCTGCAATGTTTATTCTCCGTTTTGCTGGGAATTTTCACCACAAATGTAGCAAAATACATTGAGGTCATGTAAACGACTTCCTCTTGATCATTTCTGTAAAAAACAAAATGTATGAACAAATGAAAGTTTTATAAAAATAATGCTACATTTATTATTTAAAATGCAAAACATTAGTGTAAAAAAAGATTGATAATATTATGCTGTGTTAACATTTGTTGTTGGTAAAGTTGTCAATGCAGATTCCTGTATCACAAGAACTACAGCCAATTCAAATAAACTGATGTCATTTCTGGATTCAGCAGACCTGAAATACACTAAATATATTGAAACATCCTTGGCAAGTGAAAAAATGTTTTTTTGTTTAGCCGTGTAATAGGTCAAATTTCCACTTTACCTAATCTCACCTCTTCCTACTGCTTTGCTGGCATCTTGGTCCTCTTCCTGGTTGGGGATCTTTAGCCACCTGAATTAGCCAGGCTGAATGATGTAACTTCTGTACATGTGCACCATAAGCCATTTATTCCAGGTGGCCACCTATGCCAGGATTCAAGAGATGATTGTGAACAGACAAGTAGAACAGTACAGGCAATGTCCCTTCCACAATAAAACGTACTTACCTTCCTGATCACTGTTTTTTCCTGTCAAGAAGCAGATGCCAGTAAGGGACATCCTGGCTTCTCCTGCAGCTGCCAGGACTGAATGAACTCCCACATGCCTACATGGGAGTTATGCCATTCCATTATAACAAAAACTAGATATGTACAAACTTTGAAAGTTTTTTTGATATTTTCTTGAGTTGATTCCAGTTTTCTGTATCATTGGATCTACTATTTATCCTATCCTGAGAGTTGCTGCTAGTGGCTTTTATAGTGTAGTTGAAATGCAGTTATGTGACAGGTTTGTTTTAGACAAGCACACACTGCCGTCCAAATATTCAATTGGCTTGTTATTTTATAATTTTTCAGGTGTGTTGTGTATTGAATCTGAAACTCTCATTGATTACAAATACAGTGAATGTTCCAAGCTGCATGTTAATAAGACCAGTCCTGAAAATGCTGACTGCACAATCCCTGATGTGGTCGGCATCAGTAGGTAATGACACTTAAATCGAAACAGAGCTGAAATAGGATTTTCTTGCCCTATAGCAAAGCACCCCCTCCATTCCCACCCAGAATGGAATTTTCAGAGTAATAAACATACATGGCCTTCCAGAAAACTCTTCTCCTCTTTATATTCCTGGGGTTGGAATAGATTCAGTACACTTCTCAATCATACTGAGCATAGCAGCAGGCAAAAAAAAATCAGCCAGGGAAATTCAAGGGGAATGAGTGTAACAAGACCAAGATCATGGGGAGATCATAGGCAGATTTTCTTTAAGGTCCCCTTATCCCTGGACATAATAGAACTAAATGGTCAGCTACCAGAACTGGCCTATCCAAGTCTTGCACAGTTTGCATTGTATTTATTTGGGATGTGCAAAACATTTCTGCACTGATATCTATGTCACTTTTGTTCCTTTTTTTTACATGTACTCCAATTCTGATCACCTTGTTAATAGTCCATGAGTATACTATATAGCAAAATGTCAAATATTCTGATTTAATCCAAAATATTTCATGTCATATTTAAAATTTTTACTATATTTCTTCTTCTGAGGTTTTCAAAGGTTGCATATATACAACTGCAAATCACAGCATGTTTGTTTTCTGAATTAATAGCATGATTACATCGGTACACATAATCATTTGATATATTAATATTAAATATTATCCATAAGGAAAATGACTAAATCATTGTGACAAGGGTCATACTTTATTTATGTAACATGTATGTTCTCATGTTTTCTAATTTTATTTACATTTCTTTCTAAGTTTCTTCTGATTGCAGAAAAGTCATCATGGATCAACACTTCCATCTAGTGTTCATTTTTTAAGATGCTTGTTTGTAAGTCTGTTGTGAAAGAATGATATAAAGGACAGACAAATATATATAATACAAAATATTTTTAAAAAATTCAAACTATTTATATTACAGAACTGTGAAGCTAAAAACACTAACAGATTGTACTTGCAAGACCTGCTTTTTATAAAAGTAAGCCAATGCTTTCTCATATCGTAGCAATGTGAAATTTGGTTCTTCTCTGAAATAACTAGAATAATAACCTTTGCAATATAAACAGGTGTTTGAATATACTGGGCCTGATTTAATATAGCTCTCCAAGGCTGGAGAGGATACACTTCCTTTAGTGAAGCTGGGTGATCCAGCAAACCTGGAATGGATCTGGTCCAGGATTTAAAACATTAAAGAAAAACGCGGTTTGCAGGATCACCCAGCTTCACTGATGAAAGTGTATCCCTTACAGCTTTGAAGAGTTTTAATAAATCAGGCCCACTGTATGTATAATGGCTCAAGGCTATTATATATATGATTATTATATTATTATATGTACTATGTACATTATTCACCTGGAATCTCACAGAGATTAACATGGTCTAATAATATTATGTACATTTTGAGCCAGCATTTACTGAAAAAAATATTGAAATTGTCTTGCTGTACTTTGATTTCTGCATTTTTTTATTTTTATTTCATTATTTTGCATTTTTTTCTGTAGTAAAATTAAACAATTTAGGATCTTTATTTTTTGCAATCGTCTTTTCAAGAAAAGATTTGCTTTTTAATGAAAAGTATAATTCAGTTGGTAACTAATAGGCAATTGTGCATTTAGATAAAAAAAGACCAGGGAATGAAGCATTTCAAATATATTCTATTAATCATACTGTAATTATGGTTTAAACTCCATTTCCTGGAGTGGCCATTAAAATTTCTAATCCAAAAATGTAATATATTGAAAGACCTTGAATGTGGAAGCTCTGTTAGTAATTAGGCTTTGTTCTTTATGTTTGCCTGGTAGCCCTTTGATTTAGATTGTCTCTGGGTACCTACTATAGTTGTAAACTTCCCATCATTGCGCCTGATTTATTAAAGCTCTCAAAGGCTGGAGAGGCTACCCTTTCATCAGTAAAGCTGGGTGATCCAGCAAACCTGGAATGGATCTGGTTCAAGACTGAAAACATTGGCTAACAAATAGCAAATGATTTTTAGGAAAACCATTTCAGGTTTACTGGATTACCCAGTTTCACTGATGAAAGTGTATGATCTCCAGCCTTTGAGAGCTTTAATAAATAAGCCCCATTGGGCTAATAATTCCCTCAATCTGCATTTTTTGGCCTCTTCACCCTCTCATCTCTATGCATGGGTTATCCTACCAAGCACAGCCCACCAGACATGAGAAGAAATCAGCCTATCGCACTGGGACTGAAGAAGGGAAGTATCCAAAAGGAGGACAGAAAAACATTAAATGGATTGGAATGTTTACTGGAAAATGAAATGGTTCTGTATTGAATTGGTTATTCTAAAGCTCAGCTCTATTCAAACATTCTTCGGTACGATGGCAATGCTAACTCATTCCACTGTATCTACTGAGGAAGCCATAGTTGCCATCTGGGCTGATTTAACCTGAAAGAAAACCAGGGGACAGTTTACAGATAACAGCTTGGAATCAAAATAAGAATATTTGTGATGTCAGTTTCTGATATTTTAGACCACATGAACAGGTACTTTTTAAATGATAGAATGATAAAGCAAAAGCCATCTTATGCAAGGACTAAAAACATGCACCACATTCTTGTTGTGAGGTTCATATATCCTTTTAGGTGTAGATTTAATTTATTGTCCAAAATTCCTTACTAGATTGTCACAGATCCCCACGGCACCATGGGGTCTGTGCCCTCATCTGTGTCACCCACCTTACACTCCTCTGCAGCCAACTGCAGCTCTACTCAGGAATCCCATTCAATGGTCACTGGTCTGAATCATATGACTCCCTGAGAGCTGCCCTTTTATCCCAGAGGACTAAAATATTCTGCAGACAGGCTCCCTCTGCTGGCGGAAGTGTGAACACTACCTGAGCTGCCTCTGCTCCAGCACTTCCTCTGGTGGGTTCTGTTACCTGATGGTCACATGATCCCCAATTGTCACATATGCTCCCCTATTTATAATAAGTAACTGTTCATAGGGTGTGAACATGGAACTCTACAACAGCAAAACACAGATATACAAACACTTTTCAGTAACTTATTAGAAAGTTATAAACCCTGTTAAACTTTCATTTTTCTCTGTGCCCTTTTTGAATATTTTTCCTCATTTCCAGTCTAATAAAACAGTTTACATAAGAAAGCAGTAGGCATTAAAATAATAGAAAATGGTTCTAATCCTTAGATCCTGGATCTAAAACTTCACCTTACACTTTAACTGGAAGGTATACAACTTTCCGTGGGCTCCAACCTCATAGTTAGTTTACTGAACTGATTATCAAAGATTTTTTGATACAATTTCAGAAAACATTGTTTGTTTTGTTTGTTTTTTTTCCCTGTACTTCAAAAAAAATTTGTTTACCACTAAACAGAAAAAAAAATTGAAAGGAATAGATAAAATAGTTATTTATTTGAGTTTAATTTGCAGCTATACCTAAACATGTACATAAAACTTACATGATTCAGTTATCACTTGTAGATCATCCTGGCTCGCTTGCCTACTTCACTGATTTATTAAATTACCAAGTTCTATTAAATTTCCAAGGGTAACTGATTGAAAACTAAATTAGTTACAGAACTGAAAGATTTATTAGCTTTTTACTGATAAATATTTAATTCTGAGTACTCAGTCTGAAAAACTTTCTTAGTGGATCTAAATGATAATGAAATAATATTGTACAATAATAATACATTTGTAATAAATGACAATAATATTTATTAATATAATTATATAATAAAAATCATTCTAGTGTATTTATAGAAAAAAAAGAGTAAAGGAAAGGTACACGGTGAAAGTCATTACAAATATGTCAAACAATGTTTAAACTATTCTAAATACACGTGTGATTGCTGATTGCTTATTGTGGGTTGGAATCTGTTACATAGATAGATAGATAGATAGATAGATAGATAGATAGATAGATAGATAGATAGATGGGAAAGATAGATAGATAGATAGATAGATAGATAGATAGATAGATAGATAGATCTGTTGTAACCTATCCTTTATATTTTGAATTGACTTGTATGCTTTGCTACTTACAATTTACTATTCAGCTGTCATATAGTTGCATTAAATGTAAACAAAAAAATCCTACATGACTGCTTCCCTGCTAAGGATTGTGTGATGCTGTCATAGACAATACATAACTGACAGTTAAAAAGCCAACATTGATTCTTTATTCAGTTTATAAAGATGTTCTATGTTTTGATGGATCATCCATGGCAACCAGAAAAATGAAAAAGTAGGTGGTGCCAGTAGAATACAGTATACCATAATACTATGAAAAAGGCAAAAAATAGAATATTAAAGCTGAATATGTACAATGTATAGGGTTAGTTGTTAAGCTGGGCATTATTTGGAACTCATTTACTGATGGCTTATTTTTTTCAGCAAATTATAAGTAATTGTGCAGCATCAAGGAAGAATATGACATTTTATAAATTCTTCTTATTATTAATATGAATAATACTATTATTAATACTAACTAATATCATTATCATTTTCCAAAGAAATCTGTTCACCCAACATTTTTTGTAAAATATGAATAAGGTCTCACACTGCAACAGACAATAAAGACACAATTAGAAACCTCCCTACATTTTGTATAGTTGCAAAAAGAATACAATGTTGTACGTGTAAAATGGGGCATTGGTGGGCCAAAAGGTTAATAAAAAAAACCTCAGGCAACAAGGAAGATGATTAGCAAACACTATACCTCTGTTTATTGCCAAACAACATTTTAAATTGATTTTTATTTGTGCCCCAGCAGTGCTAATGACCAAAATTGTAGGTTTGAATGCAAAAACCACGCACCCACTGGAGCTGTCCCCTGTAGTCATCCCTTTCCAGTACTAGATATTTCAGTCCTTCAAGTTCAGTGATGCCCAGCATTCTGCAACTTGAAAGATTTTACTCAGTATTATGATATGGAATTGATGTCATCATAATAAGACCGCACTTTGCATTTAGGAACCCCCCACTGCCAGTAAAGAATAGGAAGAGGTCCCTGCAATTTATGTGACCAGCCTAAATATATCTGACACAGGTATGTAGAAAGAAAAAAGCAAAAAATATGGCTTGAATGGGGCTCCAAGAGGGATGGAAGTGGAGTGCTGGAGAGGGAAGTCTAGAAGAAAAAGTTAGATGAAAGGAAATACTTTTCAATTTATGTTTTATTTATTTTTTGTATTCCACTGATGATAAAGCACAAACAGCTACATGTTCAGTGAAAGTGTGTTTTGTGGGACATGTATGTGGAGGCTAGATCTTTACCAATAATCAGAATAATATTTCACATATATTTACATTTACAAATATGGGGATTTCATTTACATTTACAAATATGAAATATATCTTGTACAGAATTGTAAACATTTGCCAAATAATAGCAAATGATTTTTAAAAAATCAATTTCATGTTTTCTGGATCATCCATGTTCCCTATGATAGTCTATCTTTCTAGTCTTTGAGAAGTGTTTCATTGTTTATATTGTGGTGAATTCCATCCAATCTGGCACATATTTATTTTCAAGCAGCTTTTATATGAAACAATAGGAGATTTGGCATCAGATATACATTAATACCTCGGCTAACAAGCGGCCCTGCTATTGAATTTTTAACCTAACAAATTTTGCCCCCACTGTTTATGGGACTTGGCTTACGAATATGGACTCAGCTAAATAACGTAAAAAAAAGCAGGAAGTAAGACACCCAATAACATACTGCATGAAAGTATGTTGGAAAAGTGAGAGAGACATCGCTTTGACCTATATAGAGAGGGGCTTCCAGAGTGCCACAGAGAGAAACTCTTCTTTTACCAGTGTCAGTACAGTGCATGCTCCGTGTGGCTATGAATTCGAGAAGTAGGTGTGATTTATAGCATTTATTCTTTACATATGAACAGGGCTTCCATGCTGCCCAGTTTGCATGACTTGCAGAAGAAATTTTAGTTTATCTTAGTTAATCTGTAACCTTTTGTAACCCTTTAATGACCAAAACAAACTCTGCAGTTGTTTCTTCTTTGCATATCAAAGCGCAACTTGCTTAAGAAGTAAATGAATGCTTAGGCTCCATAAAGTTTTTTTTTTTTTTTTTTGCAAAGTTTGTGATTAACTCACACTGAGGATTTTATACAGTAACTGACATCATGCTGGCTAATAATATGTTGAGACAAACATCTGTCCTAATTGCATTTATTAAAGTAATGTACCTGTTACTGGGAGAAGCTGTTCATTTTAGCCTTTAGTAAGTTTATTACCTTTTACGTTGTGCTTTTTACTTATTTTATAAAACTTATTTTTAAATTGTTGCTATTATCTAGAACGAATTAAATGATTTTCTATAGAAACCTATGGGAAATCACGTTTTAGCTAACAAAGATTTCAGCTAACAATTGTAATTCAGGAATTAATTATTTTTGTTAGCAGAGGTATAATTGTATGTTACTTGGTAAATGGATACATGTAAGGTAAGGTGAAGCAATGATTTTTGTACTTTTCACAGTAATCACAATAAGTCCCCTGACAATGCCTTTATTTGCCTTTCTCCAGAACAATGGCACTATCTTTGTTCATTCAGGAATAGCATCTACTGATGCTGGACCACAGATAAAACAACAATGATGCTGTTAATGATCGTGTTCACAAATGCCAAAAGACAAATGGTCAGTTTGCGATCTACAACATTTCCATTACTGCAGTCTCGGAATAATCACAAAGAGGTAAAAATGCTTCCTCCCGCTAAACCCATCTCATTTTATGTACTGTCACCTGAAGCCTGCTTTTTCCACATCCTGCTTTGTAATTACAAATGGTAAAGTTACTTGCATGAATTCCATGAAAACCATGGAAACCATGAATGAAACCATGGAAATAAATATTAGGCTTTAGGGACTCCCTGCAATAATTACTATATACAAATCTCTCATTACATTAGCATGGTAGTTAGTTTGGTAGGGAAGATTGCCTCCCACATATCTAGTGGGAAGTTTATTGGTGTCAGTGCTATCTGATCTGTAAGACACAAATTGCTCATTGCTTAAGGAACCCCTAGTAACCTCTGGAAGCACCCTAGGGTTCCATGGACACCTAGTTGAGTAAAGCTGATTTAGATTGATGGTATATATTGTAGCAGGAGGCTACTAGAAGTCATTCTGCTTCAGTCCAACCAAACTCACCTCCCACATTGACCACATTTGGGTAAAGCAATGCACATTTCACTTACATTTGCTAATTTCTGGAACTCACAATAAAACATTTAGGACATTTGTATAACTAGTAAATTCTTTGTCATTGTAAAATTACTTTAAATAGGGAAATTAAAACTTTTAAAAGTTATCTGTGACATATTTCGGAAGAATAAAAATCAGAATTTAAAAGAAGTAAGTTGCTACTGCCAAATATGTAAACATGATCTAAAGCAACCAAAGTGGAGTTACAGAATTGTACCCTCTAGGAATTCTCTTAATAGAGAACATTGGAGAAAATGTGTAATAAAATAAACAGGAGTTCAGCTTAGCATCAACTGTTCTCTAGGGAACAATAAAAAGACAGTATTAAAATAAATACTTAATAAAACGCTTGGCATAAAAGATGGTAATCTCCTTTTGTGACATAAAATTAGACACAACAATGGCCAGAATTAATAGAAACTGTTAAATGTTTATGCTTACCAGTTAAAGTGGTACACATAATACATATGTGCTTTACAGCAATAAAGGGGATATATGGAAATATAAAACATTTAAATTAACACATTAAATGAAAGACCTTACAGCTTGAATAAATATCAAGTGTTAAAAATGAAACAACATCTAAATGGTTCAGATCTCCTTGTGGTAAACTAGAGGCGGTCACTTTGCTTCCCCCCTCCTTTTTGTCTTGTTCGCTGTTTACATGATTTAGTGTACAGAGCTGTACTTGTAAAGGAATGGAAGCATGCATTTTGATTTATTTAAGAAATAACTAGGGCCTTTCATTAAAAAGGGTAAAAAACATGAAAAAAGTGCTGCAGCACATAATTATAAGTGCACTGGATTTACCGTTTTTCTTTTACCCTATTCACTGCAAAGCCTGACTTAATCCGATATCAATTGTAGGCCTCATGACTGCCTTGAATTCATGACTTACCCGTGTTGGGATGTGAATAAAATAAATAATGGCATACTGTTGATAACTCCTTGTTTGTAAGTATTCATAAATTTGTTGGTACTAAGCAGGGTTCTAGAAACTGGTGGAACATATTTATACTTACTGTTGACTGACTCACTACCTTTGTTCTGAGAATCTGTTCCAAGCAACAACTAAAATTTCTGTAAAATATTACTTTCTTACTTTTTCTAGTTTGAGCACGTCTCTATGTTCTTGATCTTAGCTTTATACTAAAACTCTTGCTCTTTATGAACCTGATTCATACCTAAATGTATTTTAAGATTTTACCATGTCTGCTCTTTCTCTTCTCTCTTCAAGGTTCTGCATATTCAATTCCTGCAGTTTCTTCGGCTATGTTTTTTCTTACCTTTGACCTTTTTGCTGCCATTGAACTGAATCAATATGTTTTGTATGTGAGGTCTCCCGAACAAGACACAGAATTCCTAAAGAGGTCCAACTAGGGATCTAGAGGTAGAAATCTTTATAGGGAAATCAGGAATTGTATCTTTCTGCTGGAATAGAATTCTATTAATAATGGCCACTGCCCGGCCAAATTGTTGAAAAATTTTGCAATTGCCTGAGAAAAAGTACCTCCGAATCTTTTTCCCTTTAAGTCTGGCTAGCACTAACTCTGACATTGTATTCAGGAGTAAATAATTTTTTTCTAAATACAGGTTGACAATCGAAAATCCGGCCATCGATAATCAGGTTCTTTCAGTTTTTTCGGCATGAATTTCAATTCGCATTTTCAATACAGGGTCTGCAGTACACTATTTGGCCACTAATGTTTTCATGGCGCTGTTCTGCAGAAACAGCTGGTAGGTCTGCTTGCTACACTAAATACACGTTGAGACGTCCCTGCTGCCTGCTCCCTGGAACTGTGCCAGATGTCCGCTGGTGCAGCGAGAGGAAGGCTGATCTGCATGTGGAGGTAAGTATAAAAAAAATCCTGAATTTTTGAAAATCCGGAGATTGCCGGATTTTTGATTGTCAACCTGTACAAATTTTTTAAAAAAATTTTATATATAGAAGCATTGAATTGCAGTTTACACGCCTTTGACCAATCGTCCAACAATACCGGATCATGTTGAATGTTAAAACATCTCCAGGAAAATCAAACCTTTTGCACACCTTTGTAACCTCTGTAAAATACACATCTTGCCCAACAAACTTATAGTTATATAATTTACATACAAACTAAATAGAACAGGACCACTAATGATTGCTCATTGTTCGGAGTTGTTATTGAAAACTTGACTGTGGTATTTATTCACTAACCAACTCTGAATCTACTCAACCTCCCAAGAAATAAGACCATTATGTAGAACCGTATCAACTTCTTGGCTGAAATCAATAGATATGTCCACAGTACCACCCTGGCTATTTGTGAAATAGCCAAAAATTCAAAAGGATAATTCTGACATGTTCTGCTTTTGGTCCAAGGAGTAATGGGTTTTAAATGATTTTTGAGGAGTGATTACATTATTTTACTATTATGTTGTGTTAAAATCACTGACCCATAATTACCAGCTTCTTCCTAAATACTCTTTATATTGATAGGTGCAATATCAGCCATCTACCATAGACATATCTGACAGGATAACCCCCACCTTTTTAATTCCTAATAGTAGGCTTGTACACTTGCTGTCATGTTGGTATTGTTAGTAAACCTAAAACATAAAAGGCTTTTATATCACACTGGCACAATGGCAATTGTTGCAGTGTATGCAAATGTATGACATGCAGATATTTATTTCAGATAAATGGGATTTGTAGTTAAGAATTTTCTAGCACTCCAAGTATTTTAGAAATATGCGCAATGGTCTGATCCATGGCCAAAGATCTGTAAACACTGTTTTCCAAACATTAGATGAATCATTTGTCTTACACATACACCCACTGTAGCAATTGCATCCCTTGTCACACGCTATTTGTTTCCGATTTGAATACACTGTATGGGGAAGATTCGGTGTACTAAACTCCATATCTTACAATTTTTCAAGAAATTCCAGTTTTTAGAAACTCCTAATGCAAAAATAACATACTCAAGGGTGCAACTATAGCCAATGGAGACCATAACACTCGGGCCCAGACTTGCATAGCTAAACAGAAATTTACACAGGTAGCAATAACATTTTGTAAACACAATATGGATAAATGAATCTACTTTCAGATTGGGAAGTTCTTTATCACTAGAATAATTGATTTGAGGTGCAGACTAGAACACAGAGAATCCTATAATAGTTTGTTAAGGAGCCAAATAACATCTAGTTATGGCTCTGGGGGTGCATCTGACATTTACCAATACATCTCCGATGGATGATCAATCACTGCCATTGTAAACACATGGACCTGATAGTCTCTCCATCAGAGAATGTTTTTGAAAGTCAGATTCACTGCTTTAAAAGCTAGTGTGTCACAGTAATGTTAATAAACTTGTTAACTAAACCTAAAGATTTGACATTCATTTTAAAGATCTGCTAACATGTAAAAACATGTATATTTTAATAAATATAATATGTGCTTAACATACAGCACCTAGTAAAAGTGACATGAGCAGGGATCAACTTTAATACTGCCAATGGTGATGCCATAATTATATCACTTAATAAATGAATATTTTCTATTTATACAATTTTTATTTTACACTTATATATCCAGGGAATTCTGTGGTGCCCTATTTACTCTGTACTAAGTTTAGTGATTTTAACTGAAATTTATACATTTTGTAGGATCCTAAAAAATAATTCACTTCATTGGCCTATAATTTTTTTATATCACGGAAAGGTTGCATGCATTCCGGGGAACAGGCAGCCAGCCCTGACAATTTGATGCCAGACTCTGCTGGACTGTGTTACCAAAACCTGTCAGCAAATATATATAAATATTATATATACAGTATATATATATATATATATATATATATACATACACAGTATATCTATACCGTGTTTCCCCGATTTTAAGTCATCCCCAATAAGTAAGCCACCCCCGATTTTTGTAAAAAATAATTAAAATAAGACACTCACCCGTGAATAAGACATCCCCCGATATCCGATCCTGTGTGTGTCTCCTTGATGCTGGCTGCAGCGCGTGTCTCCTCCTGGCTGCAGTGCAGAGTGAAACTGAAAGTAACAAGCCGGCATTCTGCACCAGGAAGCAAGCTGCTGATCCCTGCCCTAACGGAGATCCCTACACTTAATTACCGGTAAGTGAACAGAAGGGGACAGTCAATGGCATAGAGTGATCGAAAGGGGACAATCATTGCATAGAGTGATCAGAAGGGGAATATGAACGGCACATGATTGATCAGAAGGGGACAATCAATAGAACATGAGTGATCAGAAGGGGACAATCAATGGCACATGAGTGATCATGAGTGACTTTCAACAATAAATGTGTACTGTAGTCTTCTTCATGGAAAAATAAGACATCCTCTGAAAATAAGACCTAGGGCATATTTTGGCATTTCAAAAAATATAAGACAGTGCCTTATAATCGGGGAAACAGGGTATTTATATAGTCAGACAGTTTACCCTTTGACCTGATGGTGGGGTTGAAGTACCAGGCTTAATGACAATGAGCTTCTTGGCCAGGTGGGGGAGCTAAAGAGGCCTGGGTATGATCAGGTGTAACTGTCTCACCTGAAATGCATCCTGGAAATTAGGCTGTGGATATAAACTCCCAGCCTGCTTATTCATGTGTCTCTGTCTTGGCTGGTGAGCTGGGAGGAGGGCCAAGGGGAACTGGGAACTGGGAACTGGGAACGTGGGAACTTGGGATCTTGGGAACTGGAAGTAAAGACACAGACTTTGTTGTAAAAGATATTTGGTTAGGGCCTTAGAGTCCTGCACAGCACTAGGCTGGGCTGGATTGCTAGTTAGGAGAACTAATAATGAGTTAGTGGTTAAGTGGCCAGGCTTTAATTTTGCTGTTTGTTTTATTTTTCCTGTTATTGTGTGGAAATAGTGTTAAGTGAAATAAACCATTGATGCACTTTTAACCTGCTGGCCCTGTGTCCTTCTTGAAACACCGCCTGTTGCTACGGGTGATCTCAAAATATATATATTATATTTATATACCGTATTTTCCGGCGTACAAGACGACTTTTTAACCCCGAAAAATCTATGACAAAGTCAGGGGTCATCTTGTACGCCGGGTACCAGTACTTACCTGCAGTGTCCGGTGTCCCCGCGAGTCCCCTCTCTGGTCTGGCGTCCCTGTGAGTCCTCCTGTGCCTCCTTCTGTCTTCCTGCTTTTCAGCTTACACGAGTCCTCCTGGGCAGGCTCACGTTGCTTCACAGCAGGACTCGTGTAAGCTGAAAAGCAGGACGTGAGCCTGGATTGGCTCTTCACTGGAACACGCCCATTCATTACTTAGAACTAGTAGTGTACAGTTCTTTCTGCCTCTCAGTTCTCTCACAATAGTGAGATCTGACAGGCAGAAGGAACAGTACAATACTGGGCATATAACACGACCCCCAAATGATTGGTTAGAGTGGGGGGTCGTCTTATACGCCCAGTCGCCTTATACATCGGAAAATACGGTATATAGATAGATAGATATATGTGTATACCTGTGTGCAGCCAATTTTTAAACATTTGTCTTTATAAACATAAAGATGTAATTGAAAAATTGGAAACTGATGTAGCGTACACAGAAGGTTTAGTTCATTTTCAATCAATATCTTATTAAAATCTGTGATCAATTTCACATTAGGTCATTGTATATAATTATTTAAAATGAAATACATGTCACATACTTTTTTTAAATATATTATTAGATAAAAAAAGGTACTGATGACTATTAAACAAGACAAGCAATTGACTATAATATTCCTAACTTCCTTAACCCCTTACAAAGCAGGATGGCAGGTGGCATGAATAAAGACCATGACATTTTGAAGCAAGGAGCCCACACTTCCTGTAGATGTTCACACTTGATCCTGCCTTTGAATGACATCTAGAGTTCCCACTGCAGATTGGTCACATGATCAAAGTGTTTTTGTGATCACATAAAGACTAGAAAATTTATTGACAGTGTTCATTCCCAGCTTTTATATGAATAGTGTATTTGTCAGAATAAATTGCAATTGAAAAAATTCAAAACTGCAAATACATTTTTTTCTTACATTTTTGCTATTTTTAGCCTTTTAAAACATCAGTTTTTTTATATGTGACTTAAAACGTTTATGTTCATGAAAAATATAAAACATTTTAGCCATGCAAAATAGTTCTACAGTTGTTGACCAAGTTAATGAATGCATAGTATTACTGCTAAATTTGGCCTGGAAATCTAGGCATCATTACCTCCGATCAACAAAAGATTAACTTGATAGTTAATCAAGCACACTATATACTTTTTTAAGTTACACCAGCTACATACCAATTGACCTGTTATGTGGTTTTCCTTAGTAAACATACCACTGCTCCACTGTCACATACCCATACCTTAGGTTGTGCTAAAGCTTTGAGTGTTGTTACTCATATATAGGCTTTCAGATGCCAGCATTTATGAATGGATGGGCTACCCGCATGTTACAGGTCTAAGACTTTGTTATAGGTCCTTCAAGCACCTAGCACGTGCTTTAGTGCAACCTAAGCACAAGTCTGAACATAGCCTTACTCCCTCTGTAACATGAAATGATCATGTTACAATAAAAGTAATATTACATGTATATATAGCCCAGAGGACATGCTGCATTTTTGTGAAATACTTTCTAAAACACATAACAACTTGCTGCAGCTCATCTATTAAACAAATATGAAAAACTATCATTAAGATGGTGGGGAGCTGGCTAAGCAGCAGACATAAATATTCTACAGAAGGTCTGCTTAAAAAAGAACAAAAAAGCTCAACCAACATTCCCGAGTGGAGAATACATTTCTACCATTGAAACACATGAACCTGAAATATTCTCTGCCAGGTAATGTTTTGCTTAATAAATAGAGTCCAAACACTTCAAATGATTTTATTAATGCGCGCATCTTCTTTGGTAATGCCAAGGTTGTCAGTGCTATAGAAGGTCACAATAAGATGACCGTGTAGCCATGACCATAGATGCCGTTTGATGATCACAGCAAGCGTAAATTAAATCCACACAATGCTGTGCAAGACTACACAAGATCTGTGTGGAAATAAATCCACTCAACCACACTAGTTAAAATTGAACAGTTTATTGCTCAAAAACGTTTAAAATTGAAACATCACCAAGTACTTACTGGTTAAAACCAGCATAAAATACAGACATCTGAAACATGAAAGTGTAATATCTTGGTAAAAAATCAAAACTGTATATTACCAAGAAAATAAATGTTGTATACTACTGGAGAAAATAATGTTGGTTTTAATGTTGAATTCAAATGTATTTTTTTTTAATATTTTGTATTTTTTTTAGAAAAAACAAATGAATAGACAATTACATTACCAAAAAAATGTATATGCCATTTTATGCAAGTCTTGCACCAGCCATTACAAGTTTTCTTTACACAATCCAGTATATTTGAGTCATGCTTGAGAATAAACTGTAGACAGGATTAATACAAGGGGTTTTCCATTAAATTAAAAATGGCAAAAGTTTAAATATGGTAAAGTTGTCAGTGTTATAATTTACAATGTAAAATTCAAGAACTGTACAAAGAACATTATTTAGAGAAAAGAAAGGCTAAGTTTAGATGGGCATTTGAAACCCTTGCTGTTAACTGCTCCAGGTCACTTCCAACCTGTAGGCTTCCGGGAGCATTTAGTAGTGACTTGGAGACATGGCTTTTGCAGTTGGTTACCTTTTTTTTTTGCAATTGGTTTGAACTGGTTGCAATGCTCCAGGGGATATCTGCGTTTGTACCCAAAAAAAACTGGGAAATGCCTTTAGAATTGCTTACCTTTAAAGCAGTTCTATTCTTGTCTATAGAAGTGGGTGATTTTAAGACACTGCAAGAAGCTTCTGAAAATATGCACTGCAACCAGGTCACAGGCAAACAGTACAAAAAGTGATTTTAACTGCTCAATTCATTTTTCATTTTAGTGATAACCAGGGCTTAGGGGTGGTTGGAGACTGGTTGCCAATGGCCAACCACAAACGTCTAACTGAACTTAGCCTTTTTTTGTTTTAAATGTTTTATGTCAATGCTTTGCTTAGAAGCACAAACAACTTTTTCACAGTCATTATAGTTCTAAAAGAAATAGTAATCAAAAGCCATACATATGGGTGATTTTTATGAGATGTAGTTGAACCCTGTTTGAAGCTACTAACACTGATGTGAATTAAACTTTACATTAAAGCCTTGATTTAACTTTATGAAGTACACAAGCTTTTATCCTCTGAGCAGAACCACTGTACACGTCAGTGATTATAATATCACAAAGCAGTTTTCTGATTCAGCTGACCTGTGTAGTATGGACCTGTGTCAATGGGTTTTTGTAGCAAGTCAATAGGAATGCAAAATCAGCTAGAAGCAGGTTGATGCTCTTTAGAAAGAGATTAAATGCTGTTTAGAAAGAGATAAAGTGCAGGTCACATGCACACAGTATAAACTGTGAATAACCTTAAAATGTTGTCAAATGCACATAAAGACAAGCTGCACTTTCCTATCAAGGCAAGCCCACAACCCATAGATACGGGCCCTAAATTTATTCCATTCATAGTATGCATTTTCCCAAGAGAATTGTGGCCTGTTATGTATGTTTTAGGACACATTAGTACTATAACCTTAAAACAAGGGTCATTACCAGCATCTATAGAGGCTCAGCTTGGGGCCCACATGTAGGCACCATAGCAGCAGTGAAATAAAATGCCATACAGCAGCTGACCTATATGACAACAATAAGTTCATAAGGGCATATTTCTTCTATGTGGAGATCTAAAAACAGGTCATTTAACAATAAGCAAACTAATTTTTTTGTTTTAGGCTTGTAGCATGCTGATACTATTTATAAATGTTTTAGTTAGAATTTGATCAGTTTAATGGCCTCTGGAAAGTTGTATATATACCCAATGACAGCCTTTGTCTTCATGCCATTTTCCTAGACATCACCAGTATCATTTAATTTTTAATTACTACACAAATATTTCCTATTTTTTAACTAGTAAATGCTTGTATGAATTAGCAAATGCATTGCATGGATATAATTAATTAACACTTAGCTGTTATGAGATTTAAAGTAAAAGGGACCCACAGTCCCCTACAAAGTGATACATAGACTTTTAGGAGCATTAATGAGTGCTGTCTGATGCCAATCTGCGACTCAAGAATTCATGAAGAAGTAGATCCTTTCAAGTGTCAATATGAGATCGGCATGAGAAGCATCCCATCACTTTGGCAGGTATTGCTTTCTCAATGAAACCAACTAAAAAGAAGACCATATCTGATACATCATGAATATAGATTTTGGGGCACCCCATCCCAGTTGTTGTTCCATCTCAATAATCAATAATCAGTAGGTCAGGCCCTGTCCAAAGCAACATTTTGGAAAAATATTTATTTTTTTACCAATTGTCGAATTATAAATGTAACTGTACCTTCTCAATCAAATCAACATTTCAATGTATCACCAAGCTGAAACAACATAGAAAAAATATGCCCATATAAGTGTAATCTGTCACCTAATAATAAAGATCGCTAGAGGTGTTTGAATTAAAGTTCGCAACTTTGTAGAAAATTGCAAATTACACTAGAAAAATGTTATGCTCATCCCTATACACATTTCAAGTAGAAAAATCTCCTGTTCTGTAAAGAAATAAAATTAAAATGTTTGATAGCATTTTGATTTACACAGCAGTTTAATGCATATAAAATAATACAAAAATTGTATACAAACATGATCACATAACATTGACGATTCAAAAAGATGGTTGTTTTTTTAGTGCACCATATACCATAACAGGAGAAAATTGCATTATGGCATAAACATGGGATGTTGAAGTTGACACTACAATAGAATAAAAGAAATATCAGGGCAAGCTACATCACGTCCTTGAACAAAATTGTACAAAACATCTAGCTAACTAGATAGAACATAATACTGATAATCACAGTTTAACATTGAGCAACTGTGGTTGTTGTTGTTCTTGCGCTAATGTAGTAAAAAAACAGTTCTTTATATTTCCATTAAGGATTTCAGGTGACTTCAGTCATTGATGAGGAGTGATTCTGTAAAAGAAGACATATAACAAAATCAGTGTACAAAAACAAGGCACACAGGACTAGGAGACAATGATTGAAATTAATAATTAGATTATTTAGGCAATACTTACACAATAATTCTAATTTTAGAATACCTGAGCAATCACAATGTGCCAAAAAACAGATTACACAGGATTACAGGTTCAAAGAAGAATTTAGTTTATTGAAATCTGGTTAGTGAACAGTAGGTTGTAATGTCTACTTCTATAATCTATAATAAATGCTGCAACTTAGTTTTCCACGATTACCATAACTCCTCATATGCTGCCTATTTTTGAAAATCTCTACAGTCTACACAAATTCAAGCTCCTGTGCTTTGTCTTTAAATCCTTCAACTGCTCTTTGGCTGCTGTATTCACTCTTCTAATTGCCTACTAATGATTTTCTCACTTATAACCTCTTTTCATGCATGGCTTCAAGACTTTTCTGGATCGGCCTTCCATCAGGAATTCTTCCTTGTCCTATTCAGCTTGCTCCTACTTTCCACACTTTTAAAATAGTTCTTAAAACCTATTTTTTCAAACTTACCTACCTGTCTTCATCTGTTTCCTAACCCATCACTAATTAGTCACCGTTCCATCCCCCCTCCTATTTTGTGCAGCCCTCCCCCACCTCTTAGACTGTGAGCTATTTTGGGCAGGGTCCTTATCTTCTCCTGCATTACTGTCTGTATCTGTATGTCATTTGCAACCCCCATTTAATGTACAGTGCTGGGTAATATGTTTATATCTGTTTTTTATATGTTTATAGTTTATTATTAATAACAATATTAATAATAATAATATTATTGATGATGAATACTGCCTTTGCCTTTTATTTCAATAAAAGTTGGTTTTCTTTAACTGCTTTACAGTGGTATAAGCATTGGAAACCCTCTTCCTATATGTATTCACAGGAAAAAAACAAACAAAAAAAAAATATATATATATATATATATATATTGTGAAGTGTAGGTTGACTAGTTGTATAATAATAAAACAGACTTTTTAAAGACATTCTGAACCCCTTGAATCGGGACAGTATGTAATTTGTAGATACATTGTAATTTGTAGAAAGTCTTCCAGGACCATACATTTCAATGGCAGTATTTGATTAACTACAGGAAAATGTTTGGTGAAAGTCTTGCTCAGTGCTTTACAGTGGTCTCTAGTTATACAACAGGGAATCTGACATTCCCTCAAACATTCCCTGGAGGGAATCAATCACTGTCATTGAAACACATCGTCCTGGAAGATTCCCACCAGGTAATGTTTGAGGGAACGTCTGATATCCTGATTTACAAATAGAACACTAAAATCAAGCTTCTAGAAGCTAAAATTATTTACAAATATAATAAAGGCTTTTTTTTTATTTTGCACACTTGAGATACAAATGAAACAAAATGAATGAGAAATGTATAATAATTTAAAAGAAGCACAAAAAAACAAAAGGATAAGGGGAGGAATGTGCTAATTGGGTCTGATAAGGGTTAGCTTAAGGTTAATAAGAGGGTAAATAGGTATTTTTACCAAACATCACACGGAGATCAAAGGTCACCCTTTTTGATCTGCACACAAATAAAACAGTAAATATGATAATGTGATACCAATAATAGTGTTACTAGATGAAGCTTCAGAACATAATGTTACACAGCGGTGTCTTCGGCCATGGTAGATTTGCCAATGATAGCAGCCAGGGAGGGACAGCAAGGTAAAGAAGCAGGGAAAATGGGGTACAACACCCTAGGTACTTCAATAAAGTTCTTTTGGAGCATATGCGGTAAGCCAAATTTAGCAACTGGTTAATTATGCATATGTGCATGTTCTTGAAGCCAGTATAATGCCAATATGATGGGTTACCTTTACTGAGATAAATCCTGTTTCCAGCAGCATGGCCTGGCCCTGTGTTTGCATCCATCTTTGCTGTAAGCAAGCATTTTCTACATATTAAGGGGTACTAGAAATAAATGTATACAACAAAAGGGGCATATGGAATAATGTGACATACACTAGGGGACCGTTAATAAATTTTGGGTGTTTATGAAAGGTTACATTTTAAAAAGGTAAAAAAAGAAAAGAAAAAGGCAGAAGAAATGCAATAAATGGGGCACATGGCAGAATGTGACAAAAATTAGGGGCCAGTGGTAACTTCTGGGTGTTTATAAAAGGTTAAATTTTGAAAAAGGTAAAAAAAAAAACAAAACAAAAAAAAACAAAACAAACATAAAAAACAAGCAGATAGCAAAACAAAACAAAAAAACTCCCAAAACATTATTCTGCAAAACCCTAAGTACTCTATTAGGAATATAAATGTATTTTGATAACCTTGTAATAATTCTTCTGTACCACTAGAGGGAACACTTGTTCTTCTTTATGTATGTAAGCAATATAATTCTTGACAATGCATTTTGTATAACAATTCTTTACCATCCACTTTGACACAGTTTGGTATATTGCATATGATCTGCAAAATGTTTAAAGCTTTTACAACATAAATTTATTTTGTGCATGATAGCAGTAGAGGGTGGTAAAATTCCATTGTATTTGTATTTACCTGTGCACTAAACTGCTATTTCAAATGATATCAGCTTTTTTTCCAGCTACCTTTTGTGAACTTCAAAACAACCCCCACCTTCCTATGTAACGAGGATAAGAGTGACAATGCTGCACCCCTATAGCAGTGTGATCATGACAGGATTACCAAAAAATAAAGAGAAAAGAAAAAAGGAATGGATACAGCCTCTAGATTTAAGGATATGTAAGCTATAATGTATAAAATGTTTTGGTTATGTTTAGATATGTTTTAATGATTTCTCTTCTCCTCCACATAACAGTATTCAGACTAATTTGTTGATGTAGTCTAGTGGCCAAAAAATACTGGTTAGGCTAGCATCAGTGGGAAGCAAGAGAGAGACATGTTCTCTTTATAACCTAGTATACTGATGTAGTGTTGGACCTTAAGAGGTTAAAACTTTTGGATTTTCTATGTTGTTCACAAAACTAGAAATGTAGACTGTATGTATATCAAATTTAATTCATAATAACATGGAACAATACCTGAGCACTCAAAGTCTCCAGGGGACTTTCAACTCTCGGAAAAGCCATCAGAGGCATTCCCCTTGTGTCCTCAGACTTCGATTTAGAGGGAGTTCCATGTGTTCCTTTAAAGTTGTGGACAACACACAAACCCTGGAAGATGAGGGGAAAAAAAGCGTTTAAAAAAAATGCACCAAAAATTTAAAGTTTGGCATGGTAAAATGCAGTAACTGTTATTAGTATCATTATTGCTTTCATTAAATATATATACATTGATATAAATATATATTACATAGTAACAGATTATTCAATTAATGTCACGCCTGTAAAAAACAAAAGAACTTGATCAAAGTGGAGAAGCTTGGTCAAAAGCCAGATATTCAGTAATTATGGCTCTATAGCAGCGGTCACCAACTCACTAAAAAATTTTAGTGGTCCGCGACTCTGGCTGGTGCATCCCCGAGCGGGGTCAGGAGTAGGACGCGGGGAGCGGGGTCAGGAGTGGGGGGGGGGGTGCACCAGTCAGAGCCACGGATCACGTCCTCATACGGACGACAGGCTCAGGGAAGTGGTGGCTTAGTTGTGCGATAGGGGAGTGGGGGGGTCTGGGATCATGACATCACTAAAGGGGAAGTTTCTTCCTCTTTGAGTGACACCCGGCTCCCTGTGCATGTGCGGTCCGGAGATGGTAAATTTAGTGGTCCACTGGTCCGAAAAAGCTTGGCGACCACTGCTCTAGAGCACAGTGAGCACATATGGCACAAGCTAAACAGGTCAGGACCGAAGGGTAGGATTGTCCTAACGGCTAAGTTTAAACTGGCAATGAGAATGCAATGTGGTGCGGTCAGCGCTTCTTCATGCCAGTGAACCACTGTGGGAAAATGCTACAAATAGCTTCTATCTAAGGTAGACCCATTGAGAAAAAATGGGGGCGGCTGTGAGCAATAAGGTATGGTACTCTGGATTTTTTAGAACCAGTTCTGCACTGAGAGACACCTGCTGGTTCCCAGTAAAAATGTACAGCAGTCCAAAAACACAGCGCCAACAGCAGGTAAAATAGGGTGTTGCAACACAGGGCATTTTATGATTCCTGCCAATAATCAATGCAGTGTTTATGTTAGCTGCTTGTTTCCAAAATCACAATTACCAAACATTTTTTTTTAACACACCCTGTGCAGCAGTGCCATGAAAAGACTCAAACCCCTGTGTGTTTGGTTACCTTACACACCAGCCTGTAAATTGTAAACTGCATTTAAATCTCTTGAGATTACTCTTGTGTTTTTACAGAATGTTACATGATGCAATTTTATGCAATTACCAATGTCATTACTCTCCCAGTAGAGTATAAAAACATTTCCTTTTGTGCTTTATGTTTAATAATTCTCCAATGTACATTATGAAAATGAGCAATGAATGGCTTTTAGGATAGTAAAAACAATGTATTACATGATAGTAACAGTATGCAAATACCATCAAAAGTAATTTTCAGTAGTAGCTTGTCACACTTTACTGAACTTTTTTTTGTAATATTGAAAATGTTTTGTATCTTGCCTAAGACACTTCTTTATATCTAGCAATATCCCCAGTATTTATATCCACATAGGATGGACAGACACTTTCATACAATCACAACTGACTATAACAAGACGTGAACAATCAATGTCTGCTTTGTCCAAGGTGATTGGATTATAGTGTACATTCTTCCTTTGGGGGTGTACATACAGGGGTATATATATAAATATATATATATATATATATATATATATATATTGTGTTTTAAAGATAGTTAACATATTCAGCAGTACTTCATATTGTACATATTGTACACATATTGTGCTAATGGAGATTAGTCTTCCTATGGTGTACACATTTAATTATTATACATGAACTTTCTAGTTTTTGGGAAAGAAAACCAACATAAGCCTTGCATGTAGTGTTTCAGCTGAGAAATGATGGCATGACTCCAGAGAAGCAACCAAAAGAATGATCTACTCTACTATCCACTAATATCTACTACTGTGGTAATTTCAGCAAAATTCCTACGATATTTACTTTAATTGCATTTACCAAAAATATAGCCACAGCTGTCCCCAAAATGAAGCCACCAATAACATCAACGCAGTGGTTTCTGTATTCTGATACACGGTTCAGTCCGGTAAGGAAGGCAGAACACAAAGTTCCCAGGCAAAGAACAGGTTTTGCAAGTCTGCTGCTTTTTGTCTTAATTGTGCTTGTGATATACATCTGAAATACAAAAACAAATTATGCGTCACTTCAATTATATATTAAAGCTTTTATAGTAAATGTATTCTGAGTGGAGGTGAAAGCTGCCATTGCTGATCTCTTTCTGGAATGTAATAATCTGACATTGTGTCAATCTTCTAAATAAACACTAGAGGGTAGCATTGTTCACTAAACAGCAATACACATTTTTGAATATTACATTTTCTGATTTATTTAGAAATATTAATAATAAGAAGAAGAAGAAGAGGAACACCCTTTGAAATTCATACCTTTTATTTGTTTTCAAAGTGTACCCACATAAAATACATTGATCTGTCTATTTAGTTTGAGCTGCTTTAGGTCTGGTCTATATTGCATCTATAGGTTGAAATGTTTGTGTGCTGTTAGGTATAGGTCCAATATCTTTTAGGAGGACCAGTCTTAGCAGGAATATGGTCTCCAGGCAGATATTAGTTGTAATTATTATATATACCTAAATGTATGCAAGTACCTTCATTTGACTTACTGCACTCACCATACAGCAAATTTCAGGCTGAGGGTATGGGTATAGAAATCAAAATAAGGGGGTCTCAATTCACAGTAGATAGAGAGAAGTGTCAGTTTACCAGTTTGCTGCTTCTCCTTTCACTCTCCAATGAGATAGTGTAGATCAGAAAACACAGAAAAGTGTTACTAAACAATGTGAGTGTGGCAGCAGTGTGTACATCTTAGAACAGCATAGATAAAAATACAAAATCTTTATCAGAAAAAAAAACAGCTCCATTGGAGAGGTGTCCCTGCCAGAAAACATTTCCCAATTGCCACTGTTCTCATCCAAAGTAGGCAGCACTGGCATCCTCAGCCTGCACTGCTCGCTCCATCACCCCAACACCCCCCCCGTACCCTCCATAATAAACTTGTCAGCTTAGCAAGCAGCTTTATCAACTGAAACACAATAATTGAGCTCAGAAACTATAGAAAAAAGTTATTGTTTAGAATGCAAATATTTTCTAATAATTTATGTTATGTAGATCAATTGGTTAGGAGTGCAATGCCTACTTACATTACATCAGGGTAAATGGGTGTCTACATCCTGCATACAAAGGGGACAAGGAGCTCTAATGTGGCAACCCTCATAAAGATAGTGTCACCCCTGATTTTTAGGTTTTGGCAGTGTTTGGTATCTAGCAGTTATGATGGAAGGTATTGTCGAGAGCACTTAAAATGGTACAATTATGTTTGTTGTATTTATAGCCACTTTAGGTCTCAGTCTTGAAATATAGAAATTCTGGTTACATGGTATCTAATTCCTGTCCATAAAGTTTTTAAAGTAATTCCAGGGTTGGAGAAAGTTCATTTTCTACCTATTTTGGACATGTTTCCTAGCAGTTGTGCTGATCCTTTTTTAGTATTACCTAAGTCAGTGTTTTCACAGCACATATTTTACATTAGAACAATTCCACAGCATACCACCAAACAAAAATATTACATGCAAATTAATTAGTTTTCTGCTGTCATCTAGTGGAATAGTTGGATAAATTCCCATGGAACACCTGATGATCTCTCACGGCACACTAATGTGCCGCGGCACAGTGGTTGGGTATCAATGATCTAAGTCACTAAATTAAAACATGGACGATGCCAGTTGAGTGACGAAACAACTCACAACTAGATAGGTATGCCAGCCAACCAGAATTTTCACAAGGAATGACAGCAATAGTAGTCCACCTACTGTATTGTAAGTTTGCACTGATATCAATAATAAATTGTTCTTCACTAAACCCAAAAACCAGAGCTTGGTTATGTTTGGAGTCAATCACACATCATCAAAGGTGCCACTTCATAATATTCTGCCTACTTGAACTCTGTAAAGAATTGTGTTCATCTAACTTTTTCTACTTTGGGAGAACTATATACACATAACACATATAGCATTCACAATAGCTATCAGTATAAATACATGGAACATTCTATAGACACAGCTTACATATCTACTTTGGCTAATTACAAAACTGATTTACCAACTTGTCCATAGAACAATCAAATAGATCTTACTGATGAAGCAGCAATTTACAAGCATGAGCAGGTATGTAAAATTACTAATTAGTGTTTTGACAATCCTTAAGTATTACCACTGTCCTTAATATTTACCACTGTTAATTATAATTAGAATAATATTTTCATCCTCCCTTGAAGGCAGATTGAGCAGGGCTTTCAGTCCACAGCCTCTGAACTCTTCTGTGCAACATTTCTACATCAAAGAATTTTCAGCAGGGATTGATGAGCAGTATATTTTCTTGTAATTGTTTAGAATGTGGAGGCTCTGAAGTGTGCTTATTCATTGGAAGCATCAAAATATATATGGATACATGCATTGGCTGCCATTAGGAAAATGCAGTGACAATGGGACAAGTACAGTAAATTCTAGCAGAGAAAAGGTGTCAGAGGTAGCCCAGTGGAGAAGTCTGTTAAGAATAAAGTGTGATTTTGCACTTAATTGAAGAGTCAAAGTGGTAAACTAGACTTACGGTTGCAAATCTTGTATTACTGTGAAATAACATCATCATGGGTCGATTATTTATGCTTATTTACTTTCTTGTTTAGTTTTTTTTAATACTGCATTTTTATGTTTAAAAGGAAAGTGCCTTTAAAAAACCTTTTAACTTACTGTTGTATAAAGCGCAGAGTAGATACTTAAAGCAGCATGTTTCGAAGGAAATGACCTCCTGGCCGTCTCTATCAGTTCTGGGTCACCAGTACAGATGTTCCCATTGCTCATAAACTGATGGTGAGCAACACAGTCTATTCCAGTATAGTTCGGTTTACACACAGTCAAGAAATATGGAGTTAGGTTGCCTGTTACTACTTGACCAGCGTTTACAAAAATGTCCGTTGCAAATAAGCCAAACGCAAAAACTCCTGAAATGTTGGGAAAACAGAACAATTAGACAATATTAGTAAGATAGCATTGCAAATGTTTCTAACAAACCTGAAACCAAAATATGTTGATTATTTATATGATATTTCATCATGTTGTTTTATAGTAGTTTGTAATGAAATGGAAAAGTATTTATTTTTTAATTTTTACCAACCATGCAGCAGAAGATCACGTTGACAATAATTTTGTAGTTTTAGGGAACAATCTTTTTTTAGCATTTTTTTTTTTAACATGAATAACCTTCCTTAACTATTAAAGCATTGCCTGAAAATGACTAGATTGCCTAATGCCATAGCTGTAGCTTTACAATAAAAAAGGAATGTGTAGAAGACTGTTTAATTTAGCTTTTTTAGCATAGGGCAAAATTGTTATTGGTATTTCAGCTGCTACCTTTTAGAGAAATATTTTAGTTTTTTTTTGTTTTAAAGAGTATTATTAACATGCACCATGGAAGGTGAGATTTATTATTGCTGCCATTGAAAGCAATGCTGAGCAATTTTATTGCTGCCATTGACAGCAATGCTGAGGGTTAATTATGATGCAATTGACACCAAGAAAGATGACGGGAGGTATTATTGCTGCATTTGTTCTAAGTGAAAGCCCACAAAAGTTTCTGGTAATTGATGGTAAGCTCAAAGCAATGACAGTAAAATAGTGTGAGATGTCCATGAGGATGGAACTCTATGGCGGAGGGTTATCCCTGCTATAGGAATATCTTTTACTGGTTTTATTATAATGCATATGGTCATTGACTAAATTAAATTAAAAATGGTTGTATTAAATTCTGCCTTGCTCTTAACTTGTGGATACAAATGTGGACCTAGCACTTTTTAAGTTGGAAACTACTATAGACATGTACTTTATAACCCAAGGTGACCAAGCAGACATCTTTTAATGATCTGATGATAAAAAAATAAAAATAAGCCCATATGACAATACCACATTCTATTTGTTAACTTTGTGGATAATAAATACTTTATGCTCAGCTAGCTTTCTGTCTATATTATATCACCAAATAGGATATAGATGACATTCACAGAGTAACATAAAATCAGCTCAGTTACAATATACAAGGTTTCCAAAAAAACTTTTATGTCATGGGTATCATGTTTTGTAGCCTACTGCAACAAAATATAGTCAAACAAAATATTAACAGTTTAATCCACCATAAATTATACCAACAATAAATAAACTGCAGTGTACAACATTCATTTGATATCCAAAGTCAACATTGCTGGTAGCAGAAATATTTGGTTAGTCGGTTGCATTAAGCTGGGTTTGTTGATAAAGTACAAGTCTGATGCCCATAGGGAATCTCACAAACTCAGCTCTGTGGCAATGTGCCAGTCATCAATATAGTCACAGACAAGTCAAGTTCAAGGATATGTGAAAGTTATTGAATTAACCCAATAATATGTAGAAGGGATAGTACGCTAGGAACAGGGTATTCCTACAGAGTAAGCACATATGATAATCAGAGAAGGATACAAATAGCTTAATAAGCATTGTACTGCTATTAATGATTTCCAATGAGTTTTGTACTTTTTTAAAGCTGTCACAATAAATTTGCATGTTATAAAAGGCTGAGTTCTGACCAAGAAGCCTTGAAAAAGTTTCCAAATATTGCTGCAATAGAATTTATACAGCTTTACCTACAGTAAATCAAGACAACATTTACAGTATTTCCTAAATAGCATTAGCTTAAGAATTTAAAAGCATTCAGATTCTTTGGTTAAGTTTCCCTGATTCCCGAAGCTGTTTGTGAAATTGAAATGTTATACAGTGATAATATATATATATATATATATATATATATATATATTCACAGGTAGTGCCCGGGGTACATACGACATAGGGACTTAAGTTGAATTTGTATGTAAGTCGGAACAGGTACATTATTTTAATAAATGCAATTAGGACAGATGTTTGTCTCAACATATTATTAGGCAGCATGGTGTCAGATACTGTATAAAATCCTCACTGTGATTTAATCACAAACAAAGCTTTATGGAGCCTAGACTTTCATTAACTTCTGGAACAAGCTGTGCTTTGATATGCAAAAAAGAAACAACTGCACAGTTTGTCTTGATCATTAAAGAGTTACAAGAGCTTGCAGAAGAGCTCAGTTTCAGCAAGTCATTCAAACCACCCCCTCCCTCCAAGCCTCCACCCTGCACAGGAGGGAGCAGGGAAGCCCTGTTTGTATCTAGGACTCCTCCATATGTCAGATGTCTTTAACCTGGAAACTACCTGTATATATATATATATATATATATATATATATATATATATATATATATATTTTTTTTATATTGTTATTTATATATTTGTACTGTTTATTAAGAGTGGCAGCTCACTATGTGTTCACACTACAATCAGATGAAAACTGAATAGCAGGAGGGCTGTTGTATAAATGATTTGCTTAGTTCATGACATATGCTAATATTCTAAAACTGACAAAATATAAAGTGGTCTTTGCTTGAAGCAGAAAAATAACAACACTGATATTGCAAATTGAACAGCTGTTCACACTCACTATCAAAGCAAGATAGTCATTTGGAGTGGGCGTACAACCATATTACCATGACTAAAAGGAATTACTTATTGCAAGACTTTTATCCTGTCAAGCCATAATGTTATCAACCTCCACACAGCTGTCAAAAACTGTGTAAAAGTTCAAAGTTTTTTTTAATAGGAAAAAAGGTTTTTCATTGGTGACAATGATCAGGTGAAATATTTGCAAAATAAATATATAAGCTACAAATTATAGGTAGGTTGCTTAATTAGCTAAATTAAATTTTTGCACCATACCTAGGCCTGAACTCCCAAGTAGTATTTTAAAAGTAAGACATTCGTAATAGAAAGTAAAAATGTGTCCCGCTAAAATATTTTATGGGCTAGAATGTGACTTTGGCAAAAGAAAATCAATTCTGATGGCAACTTCTCAATGGCTAGACTGGAGAGGCTACACTGTACTGTACAAGCTTCTAGTAGTTCTCCATCGGTATTTACTTGGAAACAGATTATTTTCTGTTTGGCTTTTTTAAAGATTTTCTCCTGGTGCTGAAAACTTTTTAAATTTGGTGGTTGTTGAATTCCTCCTTGGTGTTTCTATAGACTGAGCAGAGCATTGTACTTACCAAAGGCTCTGACTTCAGCTCCTTGGTATTGTCAGCTGAATGCAAATCCAACCTTCCCAGAGGGGAGAGTTAGCAAATAAGAATATTGGTATTATCTCTTTTAATTTATTATTAATTAATTAAAAGCAATAAACACGGACTCACCAATAAATCGTATGATTCTTCTGATTAATGGGTTCAAGTAACAACACTCCCCAGTCAGAATCATTTTCTCTTGAACGATCAGGTTTTCTCTTGTAGACTTAATGAAATAAGTAGCTACCTCACCAATAAAAATCTAGAAAAGTAAAAAAACAAAACATAAAATTAGGCTTATTTAAAAAAAATACGCATCTCAGAGTGTCATAATGCTTACCTATATATACTATATACTATATATCCTCTGATCTTAACTATCTTAACTGATTTAATAACAATAATATATATATATATATATTTTTTAATTTTTGAGAGCTTTGAGGTTTATTTTATCCTTGCAATGTGGAAGTCAAAAATAACCCAAAGGAAGCAAAAAAATTCAAAAAGAGCAGAATCTACACAAAAAATCTTGATGCAATTACAGCTATAATCTATAATTTGCCAAGAAATATTGATATTTTCTGTTACTCATAAATAATGTTCTGACCACATACTGACACTCTACCTCAGTTGCTTTTGGCAATTATTTTATTGATTGTACTACTAATAAATTCCTAGAGAAAATGTGGGAAATACAAATATGCTAAATGTATCTCTAATTAATGATTATGATGATATTATCATTATTGTTATTAATATTAATATTATTTTTAAGTTGATAGACGAACCATTAAGGGTTTGTGTAGATGGACAAGTGTGGTGTGCTTTCTTTCAGCTGCATTTAGCTAGTGTTTGAGATCAGTTTGAGATTTATTTTGTTCCTTCCTATGTGCTTCTGTCCTTCTAAGCTAAATCTTGTTATTTTTGCATTTCAGTCAATAGGAAAAAAAAGCTGAATACAAACAAAACATAAAACCTGCACGTATTCCTTAAATCTAGTATATCCTGCAAAATAAATATATTTTCAGTGAGTATACCTTGTCAGATATTATATTATTAATATAACAGTTACATAAATTATTACTGTATTTCACTTTTTATCCACTGTACTAGCAAACCTATAATTTGTATTTTAAATGCAGCCATGTCTTTTTATCAGCCAGGGCATATAGAATCCTTCCAAAACTGATACGAGTATGAAAAGAATGTCATGTCATCTTAACCATTCTGTGTGGACCCATTTAACCACTTTGTAGTTGGCCCATTTTTACTTAAAATATTCACTCATGTGTATAATTTCACTGAATCTTCAATTCATTTAAATTTTTCATGCACGTTTCTGGCTCCATGAAAACAAAAATAGGTTTTACATTGGTGGTTACAGATAAACTCCTATCAACCCACTCCCCCCCCCCCCCTATGCCATTAATCTCTGGAATTCCATATCTCTGGGACTATGCCTCTTGGTGGCCCCTAAAAAGTTTAGCACCTTGAATGCATGGCCTGTACACAATACATAGCCAACACCACAGTTTCACCCAGGCATGTATATGGCCCATAGGGCTTTTAAATCCGGTACATCAAATATTGGTACACAATTGTCCCATTGCAAAAAAGGGTAATTACCAACACTGTTCCAACACTATTATTGAATTGTAATTTTTATTTTACTTTTAGGTAATAGCTTAATTTGTGTCAGTTCATACACTCTCCATCCATCTGATACTGGCCTGGCCCTGGTCAAATTTTAAAACTCATCATGGCACCTAAACCAAAAAGGCACCTAAACCATTCCTGGTTTAACCTCTTTAATCTACCACTAGCATTGATTCAACTGCATTATCCCAAGGAAAAACTCGTACCCCACACTGATACACTTGCACCTATATAATTCTAAAGGGATATCAATATAATTTCTCTGACTGAATTTAAATCCAAATTTCCACCCAACTTTTACAATTCCAGTTCTGCCATATTATTTTCATCAAACCCCATAGTTCGAGAAAACAAATGCAAATAAATGCACCAATTCTCTAACTATTTAAAAATTCCCATTTCCATCCATGTTTGAAGAATGATCCCACAGTTTCAACTTAAAACATCATTTTTTTTAACTATTCTAATTTTTTATACATATAAAACTGCATACTAAATTCACAATTTCTTTTATTTAGATCTACCTGGATTTTTTTCTCATTCATATACTAGGTTTACATTTTTCCTATTTGTGCATGCTTAAACACACAAACACACACATATACAAACTTTTGTATATAACATTTATAATGGTACTCATGATACATACAGTGAATTCTTTGCGTAGTTTTTAACCTAAATAATTGTATATCACATAAAGCAATACATCCTATCAGATAAAAACAGTACAGGAACCCATTGTAACTTTCTGCTTTAAAATGATGCTTTCATCCAGGGCCTATCTATATGTTCTATCTATCTATCTATCTATCTATCTATCTATCTATCTATATTTAATAAAAAAATAGTTTAGAGCTCAATGTGCCACATAAATATTTAAGAATTCTTTGTGCATAAACTACTTACAATAGCTGTTGGTGTTGCAGCCAGCACACAGTACAGCACCAGAGGGGAAATGAAACTTTCATCCTCAGTCCCTGGGTATGGTTTCATTAGATTTCCATCTTGGCAGAAGAAGCCTTGAATGTGTACTTGAAAGGTATCCGTACACTCAAAGTAGTAAGCAAGCAGAACAGTGCCAGCCATAATCACGAGCTGAAAATAAAGCATGGCAAGTTAACAGACATAAACCAGAGGAGTATAAGAGCAAGTTCAAATGACCAGTAGTGTTCCCATCATCCAAGTAATCTTACAATAACTGCCACTGAATTGTTTGCACATGTCCGATAAGCCTTTTGGCAAACTAGCGTAATGAATGTGACTGATCGAACTTGGTCCTGTGTCTGGCTCACAGAGGGATACCAGATTACAAGCCTTCATAAAATAAAAAGGGCATTTGAGAGTCACTAATGACATAATGACATACCAAATCCTGGCAAATAAAAAAATTAATTAACTTAATACATTGAAAATGAATGCTGTTAAAACACATATGCTTTCTGGTTAAAAAGAAAAGTAAAAAAAGTGACAAAGACACTGCATTTCTTGCACGAATACATTTTTTTGTTTTAGAGTTCAGTTATACTATGAACTCAAAGTTTGCAATATCCTGTAGCAATCATTCAGAAAGTCATTGTTATTATTGGTTACGGTGTCTATAGCTGAACTCCATTTCAATACATATATAAGAGCTGTTGTCCCTGGCAGAGTATTTATATTTTTGTAATTTTTTTTCTCTGCTATCATTTACAGGTATTCTCCCCGCTCCCCCCTTGACTATAGAGTAAAAGGAAAAGCAACAAACTGATGAGCTTCCCTTTTTTTCCCTTTGCTTTCTCTTCCTATCAACATGTTCCTTACACTGTTCACTTATACTAGTTCATAAATAGGAGCTCCAAATGTTTATTCACTTTCATGGATTCCTCATAAAATGGATTCCTCAATGGATTTGTTCAATTCCTCAGGAGATCACAAGAGGCATTTGATTATTTTTTTACCAAGGGTAACAACATTGGGGTCTATGAAATACAGGTAGTCCCTGGGTTACATGCAAGATAGGTATTGTAGGTTTGTTCCTAAGTTGAATTTGTTTGTAAGTCGGAACAGGTACATTATTTTAATGAATACAATTGGAAAAGGTGTTTGTCTCAACATAATATTAGGCAGCATGGTGTCAGTTACTGTAAAGCAAAAAAACTTTATCAAGCCTAGACATTCATTAACTTCTGGAGCAAGCTGTGCTTTGATATGCAAAGAGAAACAACTGGAGACTTTGTATTGGTCATTAAAAAGTTACAAGAGCTTGCAGAAGAGCTCAGTCTCAGCTGTGTTTAGCAAAATCTTTCTTCTGCAAGTCATGAAAACCACCCCCACCCTCCTCCAATCCTCCATCCTGTACACCAAGGAAGCCCTATTTGTATTTAGCAGTCGTCCCTATGTTGGATGTCCTTAACACAGGGACTACCTGTAAATGAGAATATTAAAATGTTGGGCGCCCCAAATAACAGGTTGAATGTATGTATTTCAAGTTTGTGGGTGTTACTTAACGGATTTCTTTGAAGGTTGCCTTGTATGGGGTAATTCGGTTTGAATATTTTTTTTGTGTATTTCTTTAATAAATCTTGTAATAAAACAAATCCCTGCTGGCCTGTGTCATCAATATTTGTTACAAATGCTGGCAGCAAGAATGGTGTGGCAAGCTACAGACATAATGATTTTTGCAGCTGATGCTAGGGTGGCATGACATGTAGACAAAATTTGCATAGTTGATTAGGAATTTTACTTGAAATGTATTATTCAAATCAAAGTTTAAATAAAGTATAACTGCACTTGAAAAATGTATATGTTTATTTCTATGCCCCCAAACATAGTATTTTTGCCAACAATTCTTTGGTTCAAGGCAAAAGAGAGTATGTTACCTGCCCATGAGGATGGGTTTTTGTTTTTCTCTTTTTATTTGTTTTTGTTTTTTGCTTGCTTTTTGCTTGCAATCAGAATTAAATTCAGCCTTAACTCTACATCATTTAGAATAATTGAAAAACATGGCAATATAAAAACTTTCTAGGTAATAGATTTATAGGCAGGCACAATAATGTCACACATGCACAACACATTCACATTTACAATGACAGCTCAGAAAACAACCTTGCAGCTTTAGCAAAGCAGATATGCTAGCAATGCTACAAATGCAATTACAATATATACTAAACATAACTGGATTTTTTTTTTAATTTTCTGGAATATCTGCAGTTAAATATTTGGCCAGCAGATGGCAGTATAGGTGCACAAAGTCAGAACAAATCAAAGGGGGGCTATTTATAAAGGAATGAAATTGTTTATTGTATTGTTTTAACTATTCAGTTTATAGTTTCACCTTTTCTCTACTTTACAGTTGAATTTGTTTTCAATGTGAAAGGAAGAATTGTATTCAAAAGTGGTGGAATTGTAATTGAACTTTAATTAAACTTTACTTCCAATTTTCCATTAAATGTAAAGGAAAATGTCAAAACAAAGGCTGTATTGAAATGTTCTTATATTATATGATAAATAATTATATGTATATAAAAATTGAATGATGCAGTTTTTAGATTCTATTCGGGTATGATTGCACCTCCTTTTTACCATCCTTGACTTTTTTTTTTTTTACTGATTTAGCTGCATTTGTTGTCAACAAATCTAAAACCTGGCAGAATGACCTTGATTACTTAGTAGATTAATATGGAAACTTGCATATCTTAAGAGTTACAATGTAAAAATCTAAAAAGATGAATAAATAACTGGTTTTCATAAGTCTTATATAGTACGTTGTTATTATTATTAATAAACTGTATTTCTATAGCTGCAACATATTATGCAGTGCTGTATAATAAATAGGGGTTGCAAATGACAGACAGATACAAACAATGGCACAGAGGCCTTGATTTATTAAACATCTCCAAGGCTAGAGAGGATACACTTTTATCAGTATATCCTGGGTGATCCAGCAAACCTGGAATGAATTTCTTTAAAGTCCTTTGCTATTTGATAGCAAATGTTTTCCATTCTAGACCAGATCCAATACCGGTTTGCTGGAAATTTCAAGCTGCCAAGCCTGTGATCCCATGCCCCTCTAACAGACAACACAGTAAGTTCCTTGATCTACAGTGCAGTGCAAGGCTTGATCAAGCAAGATGCCTCACCAGATAGCTGATTGGAAAATGGAAAAGCAGCAGCTCACCTTTTAGCACTATCTGCCAATACAGAGGATTAATTGGAACTGTTTGAGTTACAGATTTGCAATTAAAAATACATGTAAATTGGATTTACACTTGCCAATTCCTTGAAGTACATTAACGTATGCACCCATGAATATAATTTAGTTATTCTCTCCAAGACTGGGGAAGATAGACTATGGTAGGTGAACATGGGTGATCCAGTAAACCTGGAATGGATCTGGTCCAGAATCGAAAGCCAACTAAGAATTAATGATTTTTAGGAAAAAAAAGTTTTTGGGATCACCCAGGTTCCCTCATGATAGTCTATCTTCTCCAGACTTAGAGGGCTTTAATAAATCAGGCTCATTGTGACAGTGGGCCTAATTTATTAAAGCTCTCCAAGACTGTAGAGCATACACTTTCATCAGTGAACCCAGGTGATGCAAAAAACCTGGAATGGATCTGGTCCAGGATTGAAAACATTTGCTAACAACTAGCAAATTACCGTATTTTTCGGACTATAAGACGCTCTGGCCTATAAGACGCACCCAATTTTAAAGGAGAAAAACCTAGAAAAAAAAGATTCTGAACAAAATACTAAAAAATCACTCTGTGTCAATGTATCCCCTTCTAATCACTCTGACACAGAGTGATCAGAAGGGGATACATTGACACAGAGTGATTAGAAGGGGATACATTGTCACAATGTATCCCCTTCTGATCACCCTGTGCCAAAAAATCATACTCACCCGATACCGCGATCCCGCGATGCTGTGGGCTTCTTCTTCTCCTCGCTCTCCTCCTGGCTGCAGCGTGTGTCTCCTCCTCCTCTGAGCGAGGAGAAGCCGACACGCATACCCCAGCGATCCCATAAGCAGGCTGATCCAGCCTGCTTACCGGATCGCGAGGGCACGTGTGCCGGCTTCTCCTCGCTCAGAGGAGGAGGAGGAGACACGCGCTGCAGCCGGGAGGAGAGCCAGGAGAAGCCGGCACACGTGCCCTCGCGATCCGGTAAGCAGGCTGGATCAGCCTGCTTATGGGATCGCTGGGGTATGCGTGTCGGCTTCTCCTCGCTCAGAGGAGGAGGAGACACGCGCTGCAGCCGGGAGGAGAGCGAGGAGAAGAAGCACGCAGCATCGCGGGATCGCGGTATCGGGTGAGTATGATTTTTTTTAATTACCGGTATATTTAACATGTATTCGGTGTATAAGACGCACCCACTTTTCCCCCCCCCAGTTTTGGGGAAGAAAAAGTGCGTCTTATAGTCCGAAAAATACGGTACTTTATGAAATCCATTTCAGGTTTGCTGGATCACCCAGGTTCACTGATAAATGTGTATACTCTCCAGCCTTGGAGAGCTTTCTTAAATCAGGCCCTTTCTATTCAGTTTGCCAATGTAGTGCAATAGATTAAAAATACAACACCTATTTAATAGAGCACCACAATATACAATATATGTGCTGTGATAAACTATGTAATGTTCTGCATTACCCACCATGAGTGGGTATGAGTGGCACTGCAACACACTGCAAATGTGACTGCAATGGTCAGGTTTGAATAAGTACTTAACTACATTGTGTTCTTCATCTGCCTAGATTTTGGCTTTAAAAGTTTTACGCCTCCCTCAAAACATGCAATTAATCTGTGTGCGTAATACTTTCTAATAACTGCCATTAGGAAAACCAGCTAGTGACTGTAATTAAATTGTTTGACTTATGCAACCTACCTATTGTGTGCTTTGAATCAGACACTATTATTTTTTTTACTTTGCCAAGGTGTTACATTCAAGCAGTGAGTCATTATATATTGTTCACATATTATGATTCTGCAAATAAAGTCAGTCTTTGTTAAAGTTAACCTAAAGGAAAAAATTGGTCACAATAAATACAAATCATTCTGACATCTATTTTTCCCTTTGGGATACTTAGCTCAAAAGGCAGAAACAGAAGCTTGCATTTGTGCCAGAATGAAACAAAAAAACAGAGATATAAAAATATAAAACACAAAAAAGAATCTGCAGTAATATTTTTACAAATTGAAAAGCAACCGCACAATCATTTCAGTAATAGGGGCAAAAATAGATGACGTTAAAGGAAACTAAACTGGGCTTTTTTTTAGGTTGATGAACAATTTCAGTTATTATCAGAATATTTACCTAAAAGCAACATAAGAAATTAAAATCTGCCATCTGGTGCCTGTCTGTATGTCTAGGAAGGTAATTATTATTTTCTGTAAAGTGGATCCAAACCTAAAAAACAAAACATTGTGACCAGGCAGCAATTTGTTGTAGAAGAGACAGACGCTTCTGCAACACAATAAATCTACCTGCCTTTTTAAAACCTTTTGTAGAATGTACATTGAACTGTGCATGGGCATACATGATATTATCCTGGCATACCTGGCTGCCAATTAGGATGGTCTAAGAAAAAAACCCAGAAGAGAAGTAGGTGAAGATGTCAGTACCAGCAATGGAGCAAAGGGAGAAGAATTAAGTTATGCTTTATTAACGGAAAACTTAAGCAATTCGCACTTCACACGCATTCTTTAGGACTTTCTATTGGTCCTTCTGATATGGTAAACCCCACTTCTAGGATTCTCTGTTGGGCCAATTTAGACCAAAAACAAATTTTAATCATTTACATTTTTAAATTTTATTTTAGATTCAAATGGAAGAATAGATAAAAGTTGTCCCCGGGACTGCACAATTTGCTTTCTAATTGTCAGCTTTAAAAAGTATCCTTTCTCTATGCAAGGCACAGTTTAGGAAGACATGAAGAATAAATCTGTGTATAGCAAAATAGTCCCAGGGCACAGATAATCTACCAGTCACTTCCCTTATTACTCGTGGTCTCTAAAAGAAACTAAAACCAAGTGATTTAAAAAATCTAACTATTATTTCCATGACTTATACAGTAAAAAAAAACTCTAAACTTTTGATTGCCTTAAAATTATGATGAAATGATGTACTTAATAAAAAAAAAAGATCACACTGAGTGATGGTTAACTTCTAAATTCATCCTTCTAAATTCATGTATGTGCTTTAAATGGCAGGGATTGAGACTCCACCAGACAATGGTAAATATCAGCTTTACAAATAGACCCTCTAATGGCCTGGACACCATGTGATCCCCAGAGTTACAACTGATCTACCTTTTCACTAAAATCTGCCAACAAGATTAAATTGTATATGACAGCACAGAAGTAATAAGATTTTTAGAAAGTAGTGGTAGTGATCTGGGCTCCATGATAGAGAAGCCAAAGGTAAACATATGCAACAGAATGTGTCAGATGGGGTGTTTTAAAAAATAATAGAAGGCTAAAATAAGTACCGTTTCTCCTGGAATGCAAGAAAATCTTTTTTGCAATTTTAAAATGCACTTATGTAACACATACATGGAATAAATACATGAATGTAGTTGATTTAGCAAATTAAATGAAAAAAATACAAGTCCAAGGTAACAAATTTTAAACTGTGGACTTAAAGTTTTACACCACTAAACCTGATGAATTCCTAATGGCTGTACAATGGTATGCCCATGTCCTTTCCAAAGTGTATCCGGCATATCATTTCACAAAATTGTGAAGCATTGATTGACATTCAATTAAAGTATTATCTATCTACACCACACAGTATGGAGGCTTTTAACTGAATTAAATCCTGCAGATGCCAGCCAAGCTTTTTGGCATAAACCTTGTGGCCATATATCTGTATGTCTCTAAGTATCATTCACTTCCAGGAAACTTTTTGTAGATTCTGTAACCCTTTGACCATGATGTTCATTTAACATTTTACCCATCTAAAATTGCATAAAGATGCAGAAAATAATAAATGTTGCCCAGCACAAAGTGTCTGGATTTACACTTTTGGCTTCAAAATGTAACTACACTGCCAGCAAACCACTAAGAGTGGGACTGATACTTTTGAATTAACATATAAAAAAAAGCAAGCATGAAGTTCTGTATTAGTGAAGGGCATTTAAGATCTGTCAGATTCCTAAATTATGACATAATAAACAATCCTGCTGACATTCAACATTACCTTAATAAGGAAAAGAAGTTTTTTTGTTATTTGGTTAATTAAAAGGAACAAGACATTGCAGTTTTTGGCTTCCATTAAAAGAACCTTTCTCTTTGCCAGACAAAACTGCTAAAAAACATTGTTTTAACACATCATTCATGGATAAATGGGATAAGTAAGAATCATTTATAGAGCAGTTACAAATGCAACCTACAAAATAAAGTGTATTCTAATGTGCCCATTCATACATACATACGAGTTTACACAAAGCAACTGTTTATTATTAGTAAATATTAGAGGCCTTGCTGAACTGGAATCTTAGATCATGAAGTTAGCATGTGATCAAGAAGAGGTAAAGAAGGGAAATAAAGCTGGGTTTGTTTGGCCAACAAAAACAGCTTTATCTCTCTTCTTTATCAAAAGATATCCTCTTGGGGTGGCAACAATTTATTTAAATGAGGAAATTGCTACCTTTATATCTATACTTGAAGATTGCATCCCAAATACATAGTGGTAGACTAACTGGCTTCCCCCTGTATAGACAGCATTGATAACTTACATTTTATAAACAGGTTTTTTTAGTGCATATTGAAAAGAGTGGTCACTCAAAGTTTTGAAACGATGAACAGTTGGAATGACAATACAACTTTGATAGATGTAGAAGGGAATCCAGAAGGCACAATGGTTGTTATCAAGTGGAGAAATACCCCTGTTCTAGACATGCCTAGATGTCAAAATGCTGATAGAATTGGTTGCCATAAACTTTTTTTTTACCTTTACAAGTTGTTTTTTCTACAAGCCAAACAAATAAAACTATTGAAATATTGTTTGTTTCAATTTATATTCACAAAAATGCTAAAAAGACATTCAGTAAGTTGTAAATGCTTGTGCTTGTGAACATTTTGCTGGTGCAGCGACTTATAGGTATCTGTAAAAGCAATGGGAATTGTGATTCACAAAATTATAAACCAGCATTACTTCTCTTTTCTAGAGCTTATACAAGTTATGCCAGCTGTCTGTGATGAAGCCAAAGTTGTCACCAGCAGGCAAAATGACTATTTATTCTTCATCATGATCTGCAGCTGGGATAAACGTCAAAGTGCTCATTTTAGTAGCTACCTTGTTAATTGTCTATATGCATCTCAGGATAGTAAATATACTTAAAACGCTGCATGAATATGCATAAAAGCAGCAAAGGGGCAACTTGTACTTATGCACAAAATTGTAAAAAAAGTTCTATGGCATACTATAATGTATTTATAGCCATTTATAGGTTGGAACGTTAATAAATATATATATTGTAGCAGGATAAAATATATGATGCCAAAATTGGAGGGCATTTGGCATCATGTACCTAAATTTTCCCTGAAAAAGGGGTAAAGGGCCTGGATAGGGCAGTGGGAAATTGTAGGATCATTTTGGGATCCAGCCCTGGAATGTACTGGAAGGAATGAGTAGTCCAGGGACTCCTCCCTTTTCCCAAGCCAGTAATTAGCTATGGCTCTGGTGCACCTGGCCATTAATAATAAAAGGGAACATGTCTTTCAGACTGGGAGGAGTTGGATTCTGTGGCCAGGTGCGGCTCAGGCCAAAAGGCTGTGTAGAGCCTGTGAGCTGGGAGAAGGTCTCCTACAGTTTAGGTCTAGACCAGAGTGTGTTAGAGCCATGAGGCTAAATTATGTATATATATATATATATATATATATATATATATATATATATATATAACCATGGTTTTCCTTTTATGTCTCGACATGTGAGAAGCTCATTGTGCATTGTGTTGTCCTATGGTGCATTGTGTTGAGTGTAATTGTGTGCATGCTGCAGAGTGATGAGTGTAATGCGTGATGCAGATATCTTAACTGTATTGTTGGACATGGTAGGGTACCTGGCAAGGTACAGTATAAAGAGTTTATGAAAGTGTATTATATGAAGAGCAGAGTGCATTTGTAGCTTGTATATACAGTATAGTGAGTGTAAAAGGAGTGCATGATAGCAATTACTGAGGGCATTGTGGTGCCATGGAATAACAACTTTGTGCATACTTTCTAATTTTTATTAGCCTAAGGCCCACCATTATGTAAAGGCAGCCCTGTAAGTTTTATCCAGTATAGAACTGGCCCTGATTAACTGATAGTTAATTTAAAATATTTGAAAGGTGGATGGATGCCTTTGTTTCACTTAAATGATTTGCAAAGTACAGAAGTAATTAGGTATTTTATAGGCACATGCATATTCAAACTCAATACTCTGCTTAATACAACTAATGTGATAGATCCCTAAATCAAAGACTGCTTCAGACTACATTATACTTCTGTAAGATATTTAAATATGCAGAGGGATCATTGTCATTGGTTTAATTACTGTTTTATAGTCATTTGAGAAACAGACTTTAACAAATCAAGCAGTATCCAGTAACATCCAATATGTAATAAATAAGGGCATTTTGATGCTATCATACATTTGCTTGCTGTAACTAAACAATACAAAGTCGAGCAAAATAATTACAATGACATTTGTTTTTCTGAGGTATCTTTGTAATTTATATAGACTATTCCATTTTTGTTTTTTTATTTCTTGAAATATTTATTATGTTCAGTAAAATTTGCTCAGACTCTGCTTGTTGCCATGGAGGAAATACAGACATTATTTATGAAAGCTGTAAGATTAGCTGCACTGAAAGATTCAGCCAGTGTTGACATGGACATAAAGTCACCCTTTTTGCAAAGATCTAGGTTCCTAAAACTCAACTCTACAAAATGTACACTAAGCATTGTGAATATGTGTTTATCTTAGTAAAAAAGTGCAGCTGAACCTACATTTAACATACCCAACTACATGAAGGGCAATTTACAAAATGTGATTTATTTGAAGTGATTATATTTTGACTTTATTCTCTAAAATACCAGAATATCTATACTCCTTTTGTAGGTAACGGAACAAAAACAATGTACAGTTAAAGAATGGGAACTTATAGGTAACAGTATATACCTGCAAATGCATTTTTATCCCCCTTTTGTGCCTAATGTCAATATCCCTGACATTCTCATAAATCCCTAATAGTCTCTACCGAGGCCAGTAGGAATGTGTCTCATTGGTTGGCACATGATGGGTGAATAGAAGTTCTTTTTAGGGTAAAATTGTTAACACATCTGAAAGTGTTAACAAAAATAAACTTGTTATGTGCTGCTGAATGCACACATATGCAGCACCCTGTACCTATACCAGGTATATGAGCAGAAGTTACACCACCTGGCCCAATCAATAAATACATAGGAAGACTGCAAACTCAAAAGCATACTAGGTGACAGTTAAAGCAATGGCAACACAGCAACGGGGAAGACTGAGGCCTTGGTATTCCTGGAGAACGGCTATACAAGATATGTTTGCTAAATTGGAATACTGAAAACATGTTGTATATACCAGCTAATACATAATGTATGGGTCTGATGTATTAAAATTCTCCAAGACTGTAGAAGAAAGACTATCATGGGTGAACCTGAATGACTCAGAAAACCAGGAAAGGATTTCCTAAAATCATTTGCCATTATGTTTTCAATCCTGGACCAGATCCATTGCAGGTTTGCTGGATCCCCCAGGTTCACTCATCATATTCTATCTTATCCAGTCTTTAAAGGAGACTTTTAATAAATTTGGCCTTATGTGTGCAAAACTGTAAAACTTATCTTGAATATTGGGTTTTATTCTTAACAATTTGCTTATCATCTAGGTGTTGATACTTAAAAATTATTCTAAACTAAAAAAAGTATACGAACTGCATAAGTTTGTAATTTAATGTTAGTTTATTCAAGTTTAATACCACCTCTGAATGAGGTGTAAAGCATTACAGCAACGGGAAAAAAATGCTCATTACCACAACATACAGTCCTGATCAGGCAGCATTCTTGGGAAGGCACGCAGGATTGTTCATAAATGGTAAACACTTGCAAAGAAGCTTATTCAATCACAAGTTAAAATAAAGTATAAATATAGATGTTTCAGTTGGCATGCAAGCAAATTTTTTATAATGTAATTATCTTGGTGTCTATTGTTAATTTTTTTTTCACCAGTTAAAGACATCATGATTGTCATTGCCACATTCCAAATGCTTAATAGGCTTCATGTGGACAAAACAATCAAGGGCCTACCTACATCAAAGTGGGCTATTGTGGTGAGTTCAATGCATGTGTGTCAGTGCATGTTACATCACATCATAATGTTCATTGTAGTAAGGCAGCTTACTTTTATGAATCAGTAACCTATGCAAAATGCATTGTGAAGGGGGGAAGGGGTCAGGATGCTATTTACAGCCCACCAAGGGATATAACATGCATTAGCACAGTACAATGGTGCAAATGGACCACTAAGAGATTTATGCAGGTCAATGCTATCCTTTCCTTCGTAAAATTTTAGTTGTCCGGCTGTCATGCTAATACAATGGCTTGAGTATGTTCATTGAAACTTGGAAAAGAAAGGAGGTCAAGAAATTTGGGCATACTCTGACTTCCTGTATGCATGTCTCAAAAACTATAAGAACAGAAACTGCCAGATATGTAGCAGTTTCAGAAATCAGTAAGAAATAGCAGACATCAGAACTGCTGTTAGCACAAGTTGCCTTTATTTTGATTCAGGACCATGGACAAGGACTTTAGAATGAGCTTTTGATGAGTACCATTCAATTTCTTTCTAACAAATTAGTTTAGGAGAAAACACCATTACTTATACTTTTAACTTCTGAAAATTATTCAAACAGCAATTAATGCTACTGATGCTTCCAACTAAACCCAGAAAATGAATGTATTTAAATATATGTTTATATCTTATTCTCTGTCTTTACTCTCTTTTTTATTGATACTATTGATATATTTAATATAAATATTATTATATATATTATTTATTATACATAATTTTATATATTATTTACTCTCAGTCACAGTTCAAGGAACCCCAGGCAACTTCTGGAGGAACCCTGGAGTCCAACAGAACCATGGCTGAGAATGGCTGATCTATGGTATCCTACACCATTTACATGCTAAGGCAAAGGGAAGTTTACTTGGATTTCAGAGTGAAAAATAACGCAATATCTAAGAACTGCAAAGCTGCAAGATATTATATTATGTGATGTTTTTTTGGATTTAGACATGTTTTAGGCCTAACTGCAACCATCTTGATGCTTGTGTTCCTGAAAAGTGCATGTTTCAAATGATATGCAAGACATTTTTTAGGCACTATTTTTACCAAACTTTCGCTACTGAAAAGGAAGCATTCAGATATGATACTTACTATACCTAAAAATCAGCTTTAGGAGCTGATTTTGACTTCTGTTTTAAAACTACAGAACACTATTTAGCAATCTTAGCTGCTTCTGTGTAGTTTAACAAATTCCAGGAACAGTTGAACAATGCAAAAGAAAAGCTCTTTTGTATCCCTCTCTTGTCCTAATGAGACAGTATGGATCATTTAATCAATAATTACACTAAATCCTTATAGGTAATGCTGCTTAAGCCATTTTAAGCAAGTAGCAGGTTGTCAGCCCAGCATGAGCCCTATGAAAACAAATCTGGTTTACAAAGTTCCAGTGGTGTCATGCTCCAGTTTGTCACAGTGTTGTATATAGTAGTACACAGTATCAAATAAAGGCAAGTTACTAGCAAAATGACTGTGCAGCATTTAAATGTTTTGTGTTACACTGTTCTGAAACCTTTTTTGAAAACACTAATACATCTATCAGACAACAGATGTGCATGAGGGTCCTTTTAATGATCTTTGCCATTACTTTTCTTAAGTCCAATTGATTTTCTGCGTAACTGCAATCATATTGATCTGCTCTACCACTTTCCCTTACTAAATGCTTGTAAATAGTTTCCATATGTGTTTAAAAGGGTCAGGTTTGGTATTATTTTACAATAAAAATTAGATTGTGTTTACTGATATTCTTCTATATAATGTATACAAATAGACAGAAAAGCCAATGTATATAATTATGACTGGATGGCTTGTCTGCCAGCTATTACATAGGCCTTTGTGTGACACAGGCAATGTAATAACAGTAAAATCTAGTAGATATCAGCCGAGTATGAGGCATTACACCGGCTTGTTTACTGATCTGCGACCATAACCATGGCAACCATACAGCCTTCCAATACAAAACACCGCACTTACCTCTACAAAGATGAAGCATGGTATAATTGAGTAGCTGCGATGGGTATTGTTCTCCAAAGCCATTTCCTGTCAGCTGGAAAGGTCTCTGATACCAAAAATGTCTGGAACAGAGAAGAAAAAAAATGGAAATCTTTAAAATTTTTCACCTGGTTTAGGCTAGGTCAGTGAAAATGACATTTATTATAGCAAAAGTCACTTCAATGGGTTTTAGAAAAATGCAATCACCGTACTCTTTAAGACCTAAGCAACCAGTCAATATTGTTCTTTCACTGATCTGATTTCATGATAAAAATATGATATATTATTGCAATGATTTTATTATTTGTATTATTATTATTATTATTATTATTAATAATATGTATTTTCATTTAACAGGACATTTTAAAATGAGCTAATTAGTACTGCCTGTTAACATACAATGTAGAATAAAATAAAAAAGAATACATTTAGAATGACAGGATCTGCTGCCATCTGCCAGGGCTGCCTATTAATTCTTGGGAGTGCAGGTGCAGATCCAGGCCAGAATATCGACTGCTTATTAGAAAAGAAATGTTTAATGGTGTCAGCAAGCTTGACTTTAAAAAAGAAATGATTATGAATATATATATATATATATATATATATATATAGAGAGAGAGAGAGAGAGAGAGAGAGAGAGCTCCGATATTCATCAATCAAGAATTATCACAGCTTTTTGGACCACATAACAAGTGATATTTTATACCCATTGAAGCTCCTAGACGATGATTTGGATGTTATCCTGTATATAATGTATATATTTTTATATATATATATTTATATATATCTACATGAGTGGATGTCCATCTGATTGCAGATTCCCCTCCCTGTGCTACTTCAGTCCAGATTAAAGTAGTGGTAGGGTTCTCTTTTGAACTTACTTCCTCTCTAAACATAATTCTTTCCTGATTAAGCCGATTCCTATCTGCAAAACATGTTGAAACATTTAGGATTGATATCCAATGTTCACTAAAGACCCGTATGTTAAATATTTATGTGTATTAACCTGAGTGGTAAAAAACAACAGCTGATAGCGGTAAACCAAAACCACACTCGGGGTAGCTAAAAAAATAAAGAATAAAGACTTACCCGGTCCCACCAGCATCCTCTAGTATCCTCCAGTATCCGATCCCATCCTCTGCATGCGTCCTCTTCCTCGGATCGACCCCCGGCGATTGCGTTGATGTTCCCTAGTAGTTCCCTGCCACGTTGGTGCGTGCGAAGGAGCGTGGCAGGAATTTCAAATTATTTTGTATTAAATTCAATACAAAATAACTGTATTGACTCCAATACAAAGTAATCATTATATTATATATGCTACTGTACAGTTATATTACAGGTTTCAGTATTTTTGATTTATTTATGCACCCTTGTTTTAACAGATTTTTGTATTTTTTATTTAAAGTTAATTATTCATTTAATAAATATTGGACATATTTCAGTGAGTTATGCCTAACAATTACAAGCCTACAATGTAAAATAAATTTCCAGACAGAAATGAACTGCCCAGGAGGTTAAGTACTTACAATGTTTTTTCAATTGATCGGGCCATGTGTGTATAAATGAATGTGGATATTTGGAGGTATGGTTTTGTGCTTGCTATTAATGTGTTTTTTAAATTAATTGAATAAATATGTTTTAATGTTAAAGTTGAATAAATATACATTGTTTTAGGTCTCACTGCCTTGAAAGTCCCAACATATACCCAGTTGTGGTTTTTTTTTTCAAAACTGACACATGTGTTCACATTGGATTAGAAGTTGTGCAAATGAGCTCTCCAAGGCTGAAAAAATACATCAGTGAATTTCATCAGTGAAACTGTCCGATCCAGCAAACTCCAGCTAGTTCCAGGATCTGGATCAACCAGCTTTACTGATGAAAGTGTATCCTCTCCAGCCTTGGAGATCTTTAATAAATCAAGCCCTATGTCCTCAGTGGACACAATAAACATTGGACACTCACTGGACCAGTGTTCTTTTTCTGCATTCATTCTTCTATTTTCCATAATGAGGTGTACTGTAGTTAGTAAACAACCTTCCACTTCCCATGTATACTATTTTTACAACATTCTTGTGCATGGGATTTTTACAATGTTTTGACCAAATGTCAGATTCACTTCTTTATAAAAAAGACCCCCAAGTGGCAGTAAAAGAATTTTTACCTTGTTAGCCTATATTCTATCTAAATGTTGGCTTGATACTACACACACATGAATAACCATATTATATTTCTAAATAGTGATTATAGTGATTATATTTTGTAATAGAAACCTAATGTTAGGGCAAGTGCTTCTTACAAGTGAGGAAAAAAGTGGTGCAACTAACATTGTTCACACAAAATTTATTTTATCATCTTGTGCCCTTGAAATGCCAAGAAAATTAAGTGTTGTCTTTTAAGGAAATATTGCCAAGAGAAAGCAATGATTGTACCAAATAAAAGATAAATGTAATACTTTGTTGTCAGAAAAAGTTATTGTAAATCAATAGACCTATGGCTGACATGAAAAAAGATCCTCTGGTCTATATGTAGAATATAGATGTGAACTAAAGCATTTAATATCCTGAATGGTAAAATATACTTAAAATGCCATTCATAAAGTGAAAATGACATTTTTATAGGTGTAGAAATGTCACCTCCCTCAGGTGAAGTTTTGACAGATTTATGGCAATACACTTTCCTCATATTTTACATCGTTTTAACTTACATTTGCAAGGTACAGAAGATGAAGGAAATATAATGTTCTAATTTCTACATCTCCCCATACAAATGTGGATGATTTTGTCCCAAGTTAAAGGTTATTAACAAATAGATATTGACCTTTTGGTGCTACCCCCCCCCCCCCCCCCATCCCAAAAATGCACGCATAGCAAAGGGTAAATTTTTGTCTTTTTTCACACAAGCTGATTAAGTTTAGGAAGTTTCATAAAAACAACAAAATAAAGCAATGTTATAACAATATAAAATAAATGATCAGGGAACAAAACGGAAACAAAGTGTAGAGAGGGGCCTTTTAATTTTACTTTTGAGATATCCTCCTTTTTGACTTATGCCCCCTACTCCTTTGTCTGATATAATCTTGTGTCAGGGCAACCTAATTGTTCACTCCCGGAAACCTTTTTGCTGATGAATGATGATACTTTTTGATATGAATAGACAATTTGTCTAATTTACTATGAGATGTATAGTATGAAATAAGATGGTATTTTGGGATTCACACTGCATATGGTCTTTTGATTCCCATTGTAACAAATTGCACTAAACTTTTCAATTTTTGTGAATTAGATTGCATTTGTATGCAATGTGCTCTTTTGTACTGTGTTCTGTAATGCTTCATATTTAAAGTACTCAGCCCTCAGCCCACTAATCTGTATTAAGTTTTGACCAAGAATAAAATGTAGAAATAATATTACTAACAATGACCAATATAATTGTTGGATTTTCCATTTAGCATAACCATAACAGTGAAGGTTGCACAGGCTAAGAGGTAGCTTTTTCTAGGAAATATTATCATATTAAACAGTTTCTTTCTTTGCATTTTAAGATAAATCACAATTCACTTGTGAATTGTTTAGCCTTAGGGGATAGAATAGAGTGACTCTGGTACATCTTAACATGCTGTTTCATTCTGCAAAGCTTTTTGACTTTATGTAACCAGACCACATGGGAGTGTGCTTCCAGAGTAACTCTGAGAACCATCATTAATTATAGGGTAGTGAATGCACTGCTGGGCTGTATCAAGAAACTTTTACTACAGAATATAAAAGACCCATGTAGTGCTATGAACAGTTCTGTCTATGGCTTTCAGAAAATGAAAGTAAATCTGTAAATTGTGCTTGGAGTGATACAAATATTTAGGCTTTCACATAGGTAATGTCTGGTGAGCCACATAACCAATTGGTTCCCTTCATTTTAAAGAACTCTTTAGGTTCTATTTATAAAATAAGACATTTGACATTCCCTCAAACATTCCTTGGTGGGAATCAATTACTGCTATTGAAACACATGGACCTAAAAGATCCCCTCCAGGGAATGTTTTTGAGAATGTCTGATTCCCTATTTTATGAATAGAGCCCATTGACAATATAACAGCACTATTGTGTTTGCTTATTAAAAAATGTAATATATGCAATGTCACTCTTACAGATAATTGACTGGTTATGACTATATTTTACCCCTTTTTTTTACTGCCACCAAAAATTATAAAGTTGTATTCAACATAAATGTACAGATTTATGGATAGAGGTCACTTTCATAATGGCTATATGCCACACTGGAGATCGCAGGTGATTATTTCAAACTGGCACTTTTAAAGCAATCACTTTTAAAAAGTGTCCTAGATTGTTACAATGGAATTGATTGGGATTATCAGTAATTTATTTTTAGGGAATGGAGTTACCATACATATGGTATGAGGATCAAAGCATTATTTACACTGTACAAAAAAGTAATAAACCACTATGTATCACAAATTACATTAATCATGTGTTATTCTACAATTATTCTTAAATAATAAAAAACACTAATGTCGGGGTTCCTCATAACTCCACATTTATTCTTCATTAGTACTATATTTATGATAATAAATACAGCACTTATAATTGTGGTCATACTTGCTTGTTTCATAACAACCTGAATAATATACATCAACAAAACACAATAAATGTCATATTTGTATAATTAATAAAGCATAAAGACTCAAATCAGCTTAAAGTGTGTTCAAACACAGAACTTACTTTTTCTATTTCAGGTCTCAGGATAACTGTAACATTTTGCATTTCATTGGTTACATTTCCCCAGTGGGGGTCACAGATACAGTAGCAAGAAAAACTTCCCCAAAGTTCTGGCTATATATACATTGTTTAATGGTATCAATTATATTACTTTTTAAATGTATGCCCATTGTATTAATTGTATCACAATTCTTTAAAATTCAGTTTTCTTTATCTATTCATGTTTTCATTGATTCCTAATATTAGTTTATATTATATTTTGACTTTGAGAAGTATATTTTCTACTAGCTTATATTAAAATGACTAGTAGCTAAGGAGCAAAACCCAGTAGTCAGTTTATAAGCAGATGGTTTCTCTAGGAAAGCTAAAAGAATGTGTTTTGGTTTAAAATTTGGCCATTAATCCATCTTGGGAGACCAAATACATAAAGAGAACTTATATCCCTTACCAACATAATACCATGCAAGTAAAAATGTCTAAAGAATATAAAGTACATATTAGCTTTAAAAAAAAATTAAATTGAAAATTAAAAACTGTCATTCAGTAAGACATTATAGACCATGTCCAGGGTTAAATATGTGGGGTCAACACTATCCTACATGAAGGACTCTATTTATAAAATGGGGAATCCGACATTCCCTCAAACATTTTCTGGAGGGAATCAATTACTGCCATTAAAACACATGGACCTGGAAGATTCCCACCAGGGAATGTTTGAGGAAATGTCAGGTTCCCTGTTTTATAAATAGTTCAAAGAGTCGGAAGAGTGTTTAGCTTGGTGGTAAATACCACCAGGAAATGGACACAAAACATGGCATCATGTAAGATTACCATTATTAAGTTCCCACTTTATCATAGATAGTTGAATAATGGTTTTCCTGATAGCATATTATGCTGAAAGAATACTATCTAATTTAAATATTGATTGTAACAAGAAAAGTGGTTTAGATGTCAACTTGATGATTAACTCTACTTACGGTCGATTTTGATCAATTTGGCATTTTGTGGAATTGATCATCTAATCAATTTAAAATATTGCATTGGGTATCACTAGCTTTAAGCAGGGAGAGAGGGCTACATATCTTTATTCTTTAATTAAGAGGTTATGGAATTAGTTTCTGATGCAGCCGTATTTATGGGCACCTTATTTGCTACATTGCGCTTAGATTTGTGGTTGTTAAAACAAAAAAAACAACTATTTGTGGTTTTTAAAGCTTTGCTTTTCCACTTTTAATGGTATAGGAAATACACACTGCTTATTTAATCCACATAAAGTGTGGTGCAAATGAAATAAATTATTGAGCAGCTAATTTAGCAAAGAGAAAGTCCAGAAATTAGATCAAGTGATACTGTCAGCTGGAATAAAAGACTGTGTGAATTCAGCTAGAGCCAGTAATTATTTCTGCTGTGACTCAGACTCCTCTACCTGCAATACATAAAAAACTGCCTAACAAATGAATTTAGCATAGTCTGTGTTGCGTGTCTTTATGCTCTTGTTAAAACAACATTCCCATGCAGCGCTAGAAAATGGCATTGTAATAATGAATCTCTTCGGATGAAGGTGTTAGACAGTGCCTGAACAAATGAATAAAATATATTAATTCTGCAGTTGTAGATCAGGAATACCAGCAAAGGAAGAGGCTGCAGGCAAAGCCAGATCATTGTTAATGAACTCAGAGACCATTACAGCAGGCATGAGCAGGGATAAATTCATTGAAACCCCATGCAATTTAAAGTAAAAATGTAGACAGTTTTAATACATATGGCCTTTTTCCTGTACCTTTTTGAATTTTTTAATACAGCAGAAAGGACTCAGCGGTGATTGTTGATCTTCTTTTGCTATGTGATGGCACCAATAGAATATTTATAAGTTGTAAACCCCTTCACTCATCACATGAGTATAGTAATGATTGTTGTAATGGTAGTAGCGGTCGGGTGACAATGTAGAAGCAATATGAAAGACAGCCACAGAATGTTGCCTCCCTAAAGCAGGCAGAATTTATCAATCCATGGAAAATAATCATATCCTGTAAGCTATCACCCATATTATGTTTATTAAAAAATGCCAACTGGAACACATACAAGCTGCATTGCAAAATAAGAATAAAGAAAAAACCATAGTCTTTTAGCAAGTAAAAGTAAATATCAGTTTAACAGAAGGCCATGCCCCCCATCCACCTCCAGAGGAGAATTCCTCATTGATGGTAACTATGAAGTGTGTCTGTGCAGTCCAGGATTGGGTTTGTGGTAGGACATGGTTTTTCCCCTGTATACTGCCCCCAACACACACATTGTACTTCTATACCAACAGTAAGATGTCCCTTTAGTACACAAAGCTCCCTATTGGTTGTTCACAAGCAGAGAATTTGGTTACTAGTTTTAAGTGTATGCATATTAACCTTTCAAGGATCAGCAACCATAGCATTATTTAACCTCTCTGACACCTTCAACCGCTCTAAAAGCATTAACCTATCTTGTACCCGTTTTGCCTATATGCCCCGTGACAGCTTTCACATCTCTCTCCTGCATAAACTTCTGATTTATCATACCTCTGCATGCCTCTCCTATACACACTGGACACTGTCATACCCCCTGCAGTATTCTGCTGGACATATTGGTTATTATAATACTCTCTGCACTCTCCTTCTGCAGATACTACTCCCCATTATATCCTGTGTACACCCATCCTGCACATACTGCCCGTATACCCTCTGTACTTTCCTTCTTTATATAATGCCCACTGTCCTGTGCCCTGCTTCCTAGAACATACATACTGTCTTTTGTTAATGTACTTCACATGTTCCAACAAATATGGACTCCTAAGACAGGCCAATTGCTTGCCATATTCTCCAACTTTCATATTCTGGAACAGACACACTTTTTCTGGAGACCAATTACTCTATATACAAAAAGTATTTTTTTTCACAAATTGAAATAGAAGGCACAGGCAGTTTAAATGCAAATACACAATAACTGATAGGAGCCTTGGACGGATAGAGATACAAATAATATTTTCCTGGTTACATACAAATTTTAAAGCTGCTTGTAAGGATCTCACCACCTGAGATTTTAGTTCTGGCCACTATCTTGTGAAACATACAAAGCAGTATTTCCATGTATACCTGCTAGATTCACAGCAATAAAAATGAATTTAGCTAGGAAGGCAAGATGGCATTGTGCATTATGATGATACATTTGTGACTGTATCATGGGACAAATACTACAGCTTTCCTGGGCAAGTAACTCAGGTGTTAACAGAAGGCAGGAAATAATAATACTCAACTCATTAAATACAGCAGTCAACAAAATATGTGACATGGAAAATGACCATTACTTGACAGCCTGTGTTGTGCTATAAATATGCATAGAACAAGCTAATATTCATCATGTTTTATTCAGTATCTTAGTAAAGTGAGGTATAGTAAGGGCCTTCCTCCCCTGAAACTGCTAGTGATAATAATACCATGTTTCTTTTAAACCACTTCTTCTTCTTGCTTAACCACAATCAATATTTTATTAGGAATAAATGCACTGCAGCATACAGTAAGTTTCTCTTTGTTGGTTAGTGACATGCCACTGCTTCTGTCCAGTAACACTCACAGAGAACTAGTTGACCAGAATCATTGTCATGATAAGGTAAATCTAGACTACACTGGATCACAAAATTCACATTATAATGACACCATGATTATGGAGATGGTAGCAGACCTGCTCTTTCAATTAGGTTCCAATAAAACAGAACACTTATGTTATAATATCATTTGTCTCTTTTATATTGTTGAACTACACCACTTTCAAAAGTGATAATTAAGCCTTCAATATAATCTAAGGAACACCGTCAATTGTCCTGTTGCTTCAGTTGTCTATAAATGAATGGCTATAGTGCTTCTTCTAGCCTCTCCATACCCCGTGGTTGGAATTCTGGTGATCTAGAAACCCTTCTACTAACCTACTTGTAATGCAGATAAATATTGCCAAACACACCGGCTGGAGGCTTTGGCATGTACAAAATATCTAATTAAGAAGGACTAAATTACTAAGGTGTTTTTCGGGGCCGCCAATCAGTTGGGAGATTTGTCTTGCCCATAGGGATAACAGAACCCTAATTCTACTAAATATCCCTAATCCTTTTGTGACACATGCATGTTCTTATTTGTATCAGGTAATGGAAATGATGTCAAAAGAGTTTTTTTAAAATGTCCAATCCTTGGGCAAGTTATTGAACAAAGAACCAAACAAATAAAATGGTCACTAAACTTGGAGTCAGCAATCTCAATGTGTTCTATTTGCAATCCACAAACATAAAAGAGGAAAATATTTCTTCTTTCCTGTAAAAGTTGTAATCACCATCCCTCTCCTCAGCCAAATAAAAGAAGACAGTACTTCTTCCCAAATTCCCCAAGGAAAATAGCAATCAGACACTAAATATGTTAAGTGTTAGACAAAATGAACATCAATTATTAACAACCAAATATTTAATGCTTGAGATACAGAGCAGTACCTAGTCTCAGCAGAAAAACTGAAGAAGTGTTGAGTTAGGTTCTGCAGCTCAGATAAAAGGGAATAATTTCAGAGTGATGCCATAGTCACATACTTTGTTGTAGTAGGGAATAATTAAATATATACAATATGTTTACATGTGTCAAAGATACAAAAGTAAACCCTAGGATACAAAAATATATAAAAACAAAAACAAATATGGTAAAATGTTGCCAAAGTAAGTGCATCTAAAGGATTTTTTAAATTCAGTTTAAATTCAGAGGAAGCCTCTGCAAAGTAAAGGCAAACTGTCACCATGATAGATGTTACTTTTGGATGAGAAATTATATTTCTTTCTAAATCATATATATATATATATATATATATATATATATATATACATATATAGCTATAAATACACTTCATTTATTCCCAACTGACAGTTTTCAGGAGCAACAAATTCATATATATTGCATTTTATTGACTGACATACAGAAACAGGTAGATCTGCAGTAACATCATGCTTACTTTTGAGTTACACTATGTACACATGCTTTACTATTGTCATTTGAAACGATCGTTTCCAGTGACATATAACTGCAAGGTAAATGAACGAGTATGAGCACTGTGCATACAGCGCTGTCTTAAGGAGGGGGGAGAATAAGCAAGCAGTACCCCCACTGCACTCTCCTCCCTTTACTTTCATTGCAGTCTTTCATCTCCTGTCATTCATGAATCCGTCTTCGCGTCCTATGACCTCTGTACACATGTCAGATGGACAGCTCGTATGGGTGAGAATTATCTGACGTGGGTAAATAGCCTAGGAGGGCGTAGCAGCTGTGCACATATATGTCTCTGCTGCTAACAGGTCCCTATATGTAGGCCCGGCCCCTCAATCAAATTATAAAAATCATTGTGGCCCCTGAGCAAAAACGTTTGCCTATTCCTTGGCATACCTGTTAATAATCATAAGTTATCCCTTACATTAGCCCTAGTTTTGCAAATACCATAACATGTATGACCACCAGGATGTGAACTTTGATTGTTGACTAAGCTTCTATGTATAGTGTATATATATCCCAAATGGTTCCCTAAAAAAAAACAACTCATTTTATTCTCACAGTTATGGAAATTGGAATAAAGGTCAACCCGAATGTGTCTCTAAACTTAGTGTTGGTTTTAAAAATAACCCTGGAATCTCAAAGAATACCAATATGTGCAGAACATTAGCATATCAGCTCCTTCCTCAAACCCCATGTTTTATTATGTTTCCCTCAAGCAATTTTTTCCTACATTGCTTTTGGCATTTCTCTAACTGCATTGGCTGCCTGCCTAATGAAGGATTTCTATAAAGGCTGACCTACTGATTCTGAGTGCATTAACCAACCTGGCCCACAGTAATTTAAAAGAATTAGTGGAACCCTGCTTCACCAACGCATTCTTTAGTTATCAGACACAAGAAAACTAAATGGATGGGAACCCACCAAATAACTAGCAAAGTCCTCTCTATTTTTTTATACATTTTATACTGCATTTGTTATTAAAATTACCATTTCAATCTGCAGCTTATAAAAACAAAATAAAAAAAATATTAATAATGTAACATGGCTGCCTGGAGAAGTTTTGTACACCAATGTTCCTTGTCAAAATAATAAAAGTGCATTAGGTAATTATAACAAACTATCCTTCTTATTAAGGAATGAGTTTGGAATATAAGGACATGGTCAAACAAACACCTGTTTCTTCAACAAAGTTTATTAATAATAATATTATTTTTATATAATTTAATAATTTGAAATACTGTAAAGTGCTTTACATTTAAAGGGAGAGAAATTACATACATCTTACTTTATTTGACTTTACTTTACTTTAGGAACTGTGTAGCTTGTTATAAGCAGTATGCTTGCAGGTGAGTTGAGCTTGCTTTTGAAATGTTCAAGACCTTTATAGCTGCTCCCTAAACTCACCATGTCCATGAATGCTGAGTGCTGCTCAAATACCATTACATAGGTACCTGTCTGGAATGGAAGATGTTTGGCTGGAGAATGTCTAGCATCATCAGACTATTTCACCCAATACTTACTGGTCCTCCCCTTTCATTCATTGTATTTTAGTTCTATTTATCATGAAGCCTCGGCTTCACATGTGAGCATTACCCCATCTATTACCTGTTTTTCAAGAAGCTCTTCCCTGCACCTGTGTAATGAAAACAGTAAGGTTTTATTTTTTGATCTGGTTAGCATGTTGATCATGAGAGAAATGAACAAGGATATGCAAAATATAGGCAGATGAAAGAGGAACCAAACCCCACAATACTCACCTGTCCCTGTTTCCTGTCCACAATCTTCAGCCATCTTGACTGGCCATCCCAGGATGACGTAACTTATTCATTCCCAGCATGCCCAGGGGAAGCCAGGATTGCCAGGTCTTGGCATACAACCCATGCAGTTTTAAACTATTAATAGAAAGACAGCCATCAGGTTGTATTGAAAAGGTAATATATTATGTCCAAGAGTAAAATCAGTTCCATGATGTTAGTCTATCACAATTCGGGATGAAGCCTATAAACATGGTTGTTAATGTATTTGGTGAGATAAAAACAAAATAAATATTATGTTTGCAACACCTGAGAAACAAATAAACTAATTTCACTCAGAACACAGACCAGTATGGGGTACTACAGTTCATGCAAATCTGGGAACGGAGGAAATCACACAGGCAAAGTTGTGGGGTAAGGAGACCATTCTACACTAGCTGAAAACATAAAAAATATATATTTGGAAAAATGTAATTCTCCAAGATTTACTAAAGCTGGTCTTATAAGGTTCATCCACCATTGTTAGTAAGTGGGATATGCCCCACTGCTTCCTCATTCTTTAGGTCCATACAGTGCTTGTTTATCCTATTGTTTCTGGAAAACTATCACTAATAATCTGCACTTTGTAGCCACAAATATTAAACTTCAATATTGGTATCTGAAGCCAGCAGTCATAATAAATAATGTGGCAGACTTTGTATCTTGATACTTGAGCTGTAACATTTCTGCTTAATAAGCACGACATGAAAACTGATTAATGGGCAAAATAGAGATGTAGATGATCCACTGCCTCAAGGAAGAATTTAGAGATTAGTGAAGCAGTTCTGAAAGTTTCCTAAATCACAGTTTGATTATTGTAACTAAATGAAAGCAGCATTCATTACATCTGATTTCTATCTATAATGGCATTCTACATACTTTACCATTGAAATGACTTGTCAAACTCACCAAAACTCTTCCTGCAATATTAAAAATATTATTTTAACACTAGAATGTTGTCCATCTTTATCATTAATTGTACAAACACATGCTAGGCAGTTGTGTTTCCAATTCCAATTTTCCAAATAGAAAAGTTTACTTCTGAGAAACAAGTCCACTAATAAACTTTCCCTTCCAAACCTCAACCAGAATGGTGCAGTAATGTCCTATTTTATATTAGGATGGCCTGTACAGGTCCCTCTGAATTGTTAGTAGGGTGCATTCGTTAAAGATATCTGCCTGTCTATTTCCAGCTTTCGTTTCCAAGACATGAGGTATTCTTTGTGTTGGGCTGGCTTATAGTAAATAGTGACCATTTGAATACAGGGACAGCTTTTCCAAGACTAGTAGTGGGCACCGGATATTTACTTCAAACCATTGGACCAGTATAGGTTTATTGCTCTTTTATACCCAGAAGTGCCATGTATTCTTACCAGCTGCAGATACGCAAGGAAATGCATGGGCAAGATGTGTGAGCAAGTTGACAGTATCTCTTTGGTGAAAATATCTCTTCAGGTGGAAACTTTCATAGTCAGACTCCTAAGTTAGATTTATTTCAGAAAAGCCATTTCACTTTCGGAGAAATCCGAGTGTCTCCCTTACCCATATATATTAGGTGACCTATGTTTATAGTAGCTGAGCAGAAAAGCTTTATTGTATATATACATTACTGATGCAGAGAAAGAGAAGTAATAGAATATCTGTTCTTTAAGGACAGAGACAGCAACCAAAACACATTTTTAGTACAGCTGGAAAAAGTTAGCCAGGTTTTTAATTTTTATGTGTGCCTTGCTGTTCGGGCAAACCATTTTTTTATCATTATGCTATACGTCTGGATAGAGTTGGGCTTTAAAAAATACAACTCTTTGTGTACTTTCAGTGTACTTTATTGACAAGAGGAAAAAAAAAGATTGATTATAAAATGCTCTGCAATCCCATTGAGTTATTTTGTAAGTGAAGCTTTTGTCCTTGACTGTAATGAAATCTTTAGAGTTCTTCTGAGAAACCCTACCTGCTAGCACAAAAGATACATTGCTATCACTATAAAGGGAAGGCCTGCTGGGCAGCTGGTTTCACAAACGGCTCAGCACAACATGGAGTTAGAATTGCTTTTCCAGCATGATCGGCTGCTAAGAGATTATTTTTCTTCTTTTTCGATTTAACCATTTGGCTGAAGAACACACTGCATAATGTAAGGGAGTGATAGATATTCACACCCTTAATGTTCATTATTGGTACTTTGGTTCCAAGGACATTGTATCCTGCCATTTTGTTATTCATCAATCAAGGTTAAAATGGTTTAATTAAGTCTTAAAATATTTTATGTCTTGTATTTACCCTACTCAAGGACAATTTTCAAGAGTCATTGGTTATTATCAGTTGGAAAAATCCCAGTAATTTTCAGAATAACCCAATAAAGTCTGCTAAGCTTACTGAGCTTTTAGTACCCATGTAACCAATGACTATCTTTTGATTCTTTTAAGTCTGGAACAAAAGAAAAATGTTATTGTCTACAGGATACATCTGGCAAAAGTAGGCATTTCAAAGCCAACACCACAGAAGCAAAGGTTGTCTGTCAGTTTTCACATTTTCACTTTTGTTCTCCTTTAATTACTATTGTATTCACTAAAGCTGCAGGTCACTGCCTTTCTTTACTTATGCACCTCTATAAGATAACATAATATTTATGTATATGTGAATGTCAAGAGAAGACAAGATCTTTTCAGGGTTAACATTTCTTATGTTTCCCACTGGCTACTATGCATTGTCAAAGGTAAAATAATAATAATACTATTATTTTTAGCTCTATTTGCTATGCAATTGTTTTGTTCTTGTTTTTTGTTTTTCTTTTACATGTTTTTGTTTTTAACGTGGTAATTCTGCAAATAATATACGTTCTGTGTTAGGGTTCTTATGCTCATTGATCCACTGTTTCTATAGAGAAAGCTTTGGTTGTCACCATGGCTGCCCCCCAGTTTGGACTACAAAAATATCTTCCTTTATTTATCAATGTTACATGGGGAGTAGGGGGGATTGGTAGTTTTCACAAGATAACTTGGAAGGCAGATGAAAACTTTTCTTGTTTCAGTTGATCTTAAAGAAAGTGACAATGATGCTGCATTTCTGCAAAGATCAACAAATATTTTCTGTACTTCCAAAAAAATATTATTAGCCTGAAAATTTTTGCAGTCAAATGTAGGCAAAGCCACCATAAAATATATTGCCCCTGATTCATCAAGCAGAATCGGATTATCGCTCGTGCATTCGTATTCGCGATCCGAAATCGTACGCCATTGCGCTATTCAGCAACTGAAAAAGCTCACTGTTCCCCTAAAAAATCATTCTTTCTAATGGCACACACATTACCCATAGCCCTAAAAAAAAATGTTTGCGCTGTTTAGCAGATTCGCGCTCCCTATTGCTTATTATTGTGAAGGCAGGAATCCGGCTGGCAGTGAGGCGAGTGTACGCGCACACTTGAGTCCGGACCGCGGTAAACCGCGATCGATGGCCGCGCGTACTTTGGCGCTTCCAGCGAGCGCGGATTTTTTTGATGAATCAGGGGCATTGTCTTTTTGCTCTTGGGTTTAGATATACTTTAAAATATTGTTGAAAACCAAAAGACACAAAAACATAAAAACTTTAATATTGGTTTTCTACTGTGAAACTGTTGTTAAAAAAGGTCCTTTGAATATCGCATCAACACTTGGCCAACTCCCATTGTCTTTTTTATTTTATAACTCTCAAGGTGTGAGATGAATATATTATACTTATTAGGTATATTTCCACTCACACACCTCCATCAAAATTCAGCTTTACAGTAATACAGTAAAACTTGACTTTTCACTGTAGATAAACTTCTTAGAGTCAGCATAAGAACTAGCGATGCATGGCCAGAAAACAGATTCTACTCCCCTCAATAGTGAATGTTCATCTATTAGGGACTAACATAAAGTATGAATATTAAAACTGCACCAGTTTTTAATTACTGCTGCTGGAAATATTGATTTGGACTGGACAGAAAGCTTGCTAAGTTTTCTGCTTTGCATTCAATAATGTTTGCAGACTTTTTAATATTTGCTTTAAATAAGTAATGAGTTTTTCTTATTTTAACACTGTACTTTCATTTAAACCTTAAACAATTTATTAGATATAAATATAAATACAGTATCCCAAACAAAACTCTTGAAAATTGTTAAAAACAGGCTTAGAGGTCTATTTAGAAATGTTTTTTACCAAACTTCTAACCCAAATATAATTTTTTTTTTTACATTGAATTTAGTTAGAGAATGTGTAATTACTCGTTTGTGAATATTTCTGAGTGATGTGAAAAATGTGTAGATTTTGGGTAAAGGTTGGGTGAATCTTCAATGAAAAAATGTATACAGGGATTCTCCATGAACTACCTGTTTACCGACCGTCTGCACTTATGATTGGCTCTCCGGCAAGTACACTGTACAGATACTGTACCAGGCACAGCCATGTAGCATTCCGCGTCAGTCTTCCAGGCTCCATTCACCTTCCTTATTGGCGCTCCTCGAGTCTGCAGACTGATCTTGTGACTGTCACTGACACACTCACATCGCTGCAGACTGCCTCTTTACTATGCTTGTCATTTAATGCCCAATTCGACCAGATTGTTGGAATAGAACCTGGTTAATAAGTGAGGAGTTAAAGGTTTTAAGCAACTAGATCATAAAAAAAATGTTCCAGCATTTTCGAATGATTCTTGTGAAAAATAATTTCTTAACAAAAAAAGACAGTTTGCTTAATTTGCAGATGTAATACTTTTTTTTGCTGCTCAGCTTTTCTACTTTACATGAGTAGGAATGTGGGTGAGTGAGTATGACCCACTCATTAGGAAATTACTATAAAGTTAGAAAACCTACCCGTGTAATAATAACCACTCATTATTATCATAGCCCTAGGGCAGGGGTCAGCAACCTTTACTATCAAAAGAGCCATTTTGCCTCCTCTTTCACTAAAGAAAAATAGTCTGGAGCCGCAAAACATAACACAGTTTATAAACTTTTAAAAGTTTTAATATTTTTTTAATTTTACCTGT
>NC_092860.1:47488267-47552808 GCF_032062135.1 Pyxicephalus adspersus
ACCGGATAGGGAATCCCCCTCCTCCGCAGTGTCTTGGGAGGAAGGGGATCCCCCATCAGAGATCTCCCCGCGGCAGCCGAAGGGAGCCACAACAAAAGGAGGCTGAAGAGCCGCATGCGGCTCCGGAGCCGCAGGTTGCAGACCCCTGCACTAGGGGGTGAGAAACAACTTAATTTTTGTAGGCAATTAGGAGCTTGGGATTGGGATTTGGAGTCTGTCTGTTATTTATTGACATCTGTATTCTGATATTATGGTATTTTATTCTTCATGTAAATCTTTTACAAGTTTAGATCCCCTACCAATATCCTGATTTTCAAGCTGTTTTTCCGCTGCATTCCAATCACTCATCAGTATAGACTGCTGGAAATGATGTAGTTTTCTTAATCAGGATTACAATTCGTTTTTATATATCAGAATATTGTTCTAGGTCTCTTTTTACTTCTATCTGGAGAAAAAGCCTGCTGCTTGCAAAGGAAGTAATTAGAATTACCCATCCCATCTCAATCTTTGTATTCACTGTTCAGAGAATCCATAAATGCTTTCAATTTAGTAAACTTTTCTGGGTTGCTAAATCCAGTGTCATGGGCACATGTTGTATTAAAATAATAAAAAAAAATGTATAGTATTTTTTTGTTTTCTCAGTGCAAATGCAATATAAATCTATGTGTGTAATATTATGGACAAGCAAACATAGGTGGAAGGTTTGTCTTTCGCTATCTCTTAGTGACCTACAATACCTACCTTACACCTACATGTAAACTATGTCATCCCTGATACAGAATCAGTCATGTTTCCCCAGATAATACATTGTCTGAATATATTTTTGTATAAATTTTACATTTACCAGCACTGGCCATTCAAGAATAAAACTGACAAATTAGTAATTGAGCAATCAGTAGACAGAAAATGTTGCAGGCATATGTACACAACTCTACCTTTATGATAGTTTTGCCAAAATAGAAAGAGATAAGAATTCTCTTAGAATGTAATGATCAACACACCCATTCTATGTACAGCTGATTGGAACCCCAAAACATATGCTCTTTTCAAATTGATTGACTGTTAAATTCCTTTCATATTCACTTTAGATTCAATCATTTATCAGAACATAAACACATAGAACATCAAGATCTGCCAGTGTGTACTAGCCTTGAGGGTTTTCAAGATATGTCCTTATAACATACAGCTTGTTCCTGTTATACCTGATTAAATTTTACTTTCTCCTTCCATGCACCTCCTTAAGTCATATTTCTCTTTTTTCAGCTCATTGTGTTTTCCTATTGTTTCCCTAGGGACATACAAGTGACCTTTAAAAAAGAAACACTATCTGTGTTCACCTTTTAAACCAAACAGTTTGAAAGCAGCTTAGACATAATTGTTTTTCTTTGTTGCCACATATGCTAATTATCATGGAAAACAATTTAATTTATACCACGCGGATCACTGTGTTGTATTCTTGCCCTAGCTGTTGTAGAACCAGCTAAGTAACCATTATTGATTAATGTGCTATTTTTAAATTGAAGGAACGTAAACAGCCATGCACTTCAAAATTGTCCTGCCTAATGTTTAAAGAAAACTCATGGGTCTCCTATGCCAAATACAACTTTTATTTGAAAAACAGATAATTGTGCACATGTTTTACATTCTTTGTTCTGTTCTGAATAGCACAAACCTCAGGGAGGCTGCAGCCTGTTTGCCTAATTATATTTGCTAAGAAATTCAATTATTCTATTAGATTAATGAATTGCTTATAAACAGACTTGAAAGGTATGCTGCTTGCAAGATAAGCTACACTGGCTGTTTTGTTTGTGACATGCAGACAAATAGATCTGCCAATGACAGGAACACTTTGAGGATAAGAGACAGGTATTTTAAGAATAAGAGCCAGGTAAAGTGAAAGATAAGACACATTGAGGATTACTCAATAAGGAATTCTACCTTCATGTTCTTCAATAGTATGACAGGAGTTCATTTTGCAAGATAGCAATTCAATATTGCCTTAGAAGTTGCCAAAAGTAGATGTGAACTCTCCTTGAATTCTTATATGTTTGCTGAAGCACTGTATGTCACAAACTGTTGCTATATTTATCATACTTTGTTCCATCTCTTTGCAGCCACTTCCTGTCTTTAAATTTGCACTCCAGCAATAGGAGCACTACATGCATTACATTTTATTATGATGACAACAATGGACCATGCTTGTGTAATGTAGTTAAAGCAAAAATAGAGTTGTATTAGATAGGGAATTTTTGTGTTACCTATCTGATCAATCTGGGGAACTGTCAAAAGTTGCTACATTGCAATCTTACTTTAAAGTAAACTTGGCAGAGTGTCAAACATTTAAATGTAAATGTCTAAGTGCTTGCAGATAACCTAAATGTATACTTTAACATTCAAAGTGCTATGAGCAATGTTTTTATTGAGGTTTGTGTCCTCCACACACCTGCAACCTTAAGCTCCTTTCCAACTTTAGGTCAGACCAAGGGAAGATCTACAGTGAACACACATATGTGATAGAGGCAGCCAATCTTGTACAACATGCCTCAAGAAGCAAATTGGTTGTGCTATTTGTGAATAACCCACACCTTGCCAAGAAGAAGGCTAACCTAGATTCAGTGTAATGATTTGAGGCAGGAATTAGGATGAATACATGGGCTTTACCTACAAAAAAGGACAGGACAATTGTGAATGCCATATTCAAATTCAGGAATAGAAAATGGTGACTGTCAATTTCTGAAAAAGCTTTTGGGCCTTCAGGAAACAAGGAAAATCTTGTTCAACAGCTGCTAATCTCACCCCATAGGAAATGCCTTATTTTGGATTTACACTGAGATACATTAACAGAAGGCTGTCCACAGATGGGGTGATATCTGCACAAGAATGATTGATGTTGAGATATCTGGCCATCTTCCAAAATGTGGGAACATTGGTGATATTTGCATCATGGTAACAGCACACATCTGGTATTTCCCTTCTTCAATCCACCAAAAAAAATATCTCTGTGTGATAGGCACCTTCAACTGCCAATTGATCCCATTATTTGGCTCTGGGAGATTTATAAAAGTCCAGTTACCATGAACTATGTTAACAGTCAGACTTATACCATGCTACAATCAGGTCGTTTATAGACAGCAGCCACTCCATGTACCACAATCAAATACCACAGTGCATCATATTTGCAAATAAAAAATACAAACTTGGTTTATAAAACAATACCACGCTGTTAAGGCTAGTTACAAATATATAGTTAGAAACATATAAAAGGCTGTTGTTTCTTCAAATTATATAAATGCCTAATACATTTATGCCTGTTCAGCTATTATAGGAGTAGGTGAGACTTATATTATGCAAACATGTACACTGCCATATGGATGTTTCACGTATAACAGATGACTTTACTTAGGGTGAGAATGCATGAGAAATTGTAGAACAAACTATATTTAGAATTTCAAACATATTCCTAGAGAATCAGAATCACTTTTCAGTACCAGTGGGAGACTTTTGCAGGAACGTTAACTAGAAGGAGAAGTAAATGCTGCCGTGAGTTTATGTTTCTAGTAGATGCAAACAGACTAGAGTATTTTTCATTATGAAAAAAAGTTATCCCTGAAGGTAAAAAATTAAGGAATTGTAGGAGGATACAAGACTAAGGGAAAAATCTGGAAAAGTGTTGATGTGTGTGTAGTGCTAGTGAAGAAATAGGAAGTCATTTTGTGACTAAGGGTTGCTGGTCAGATAGTAAGGAAGACCAACAAGGGTAGAGATTGAGTACTGTTAGTTATTCTAGAAAGGTCAGCTGGAGAATAAAGATGTAACAACAAAATGATTCCCATTTGATTATCAGCAACAAGTTGTACCAACCACATGGGAGACTTGCCTACCTGGCATAGTAACTTGTTAGGTTATGCTAATGATGTCACATATTCATATTGTTTGAATAATGGGGCAACCTTCTGTGCATTCAGCCACTAAACTGGTATGTTCCCTGTAACAGCTGCCCAAGCAACCATATTGCAGCAAGCCAACCAAACCACCATCAGAGTAGGGTAACAGTACCATACTGTTCTAGTTTTTAGTTCTAGTTAGTATGTAATAATGCATAATCAGATTGTGTCTTTTATGCTCTGCTCCCCAGGTATGTGGCTATGACGTCTCTTGCTCGTGTAGGACTGGGTCTATGGGGATGGCACAACACAGTTAGCTTTGGTAAATATAGACCCAGCCCTGCCTGCACTAGAGTTTCCAGAATATTCAGGAAAACATTGCCTGATGAGAAGTATAGAGCTTGTATTGTCAATTTATAGCACATATTTCTCCTCTTACAGCATTAGGACACTAAGATCTTCAGGAAAAAAAAAAAAAAAACAACAGATGGAAGAAAAAATTACACCACTTTTACTGCCAGATTGCTTCTGGAAGACTATAATATACTGAATACATTACATTTTATACAATAACAACAATTTTCACCAGGCACTGTGTAAGAGGACCCAGAGAGGGTTTAATCATAAACTATTAAATAGTGTTTTTGCTTTATCTAATGTGGTTTTATATGTGGCCCATTTACTTCTATGAAGTTTCTGCTTGAGGTTTACCACAGGAAACCTCAGGAACAAGAAACAGTCCATTAATTTACATAGAGGCAGTTTAAATTACTGTTTTGTAGCACAACACTGTAACAAAGCATGGTTTTGCCTATTCTTAACCTGATAAAATGGTATTATAAAAAAAAAATCTGAAAGTTACAAATTTTTTGTGTATTTTAACAAATACAAATACCAAAAATAAAACATTCAGCGTTAAAAAAGTTTGGTAATGCTTACATCCGAAAACGCATGCAGTGATACCTTAAATATGCTTTCTAAATGCACATACTTTAGATACATCAATCCGTGGCATTGCAGTGCTTGGAGAAAAGTAGATGGAGCGAAAGTGAAATGGTAACCCAAAATAATTGTGTTTTATCTATTGAAAAAAGTGTTTTAGTTGTTTAATTTTGGCCCTTAGAGCCAAGCATTATACAAAATAATTAACCTCCTGAGCGTTACACTGAGGTCTAGATTTCTGTACCAAAAGTGATCCATCGTTTTTCATGAAATTTTTTTTTTAAATTGTAGACCTGTAACTTACAGAAATATGTCCGAACAGGGGTTCTAGTAGATATTATGAATATAAAAAATGTTTGAAACACACAATCATTTAAAAAAAAAAAATACTTTTAATAAAATTAAAGGAAAAACACAAAAATCAGCTTAAACATGACTACATAAACAAAGCTTGAAGCCATGGCAGGGGTCAGGCAGGCGGTGATGTCTAGGTCCAGGCAGAGATGTCAGAGTCCAAGCAGAGGTCAAAGCAGGCGGAGATGTCAGAGTCCAGGCAGAGGTCAGGGCAGGCGGCAGGCAGAGATGTCGGAGTCCAGGCAGAGGTCAAAGCAGGCAGCAAATGGTCAAAATTAGGCGAAGATCAGCAAAGGTAAGATAAGACACAGTGTTACACACTAGCCATCCAGGGAATAAGTGGCAATTTTTAAAACTTTGATTCTGTATTTATTGGGGCTTGTTTTGAATTATTTTGTATTTGATTGGATACGGGAGTTTGTATCCAATCCAATACAAAATAAGAATTTGAATTTCCAAGTTATTTACTTTTATTTTATTTATTTTTTTATTTTTTTGTATTGGATTGGATACGGGAGTTTGTATTCAATCCAATATAAAATGAGCGTTTGAATTTACCAGTTATGTACTTTGTATTAATTTTATATTATTTTGTATTGGATTGGATACGCAAGTTTGTATCCAATCAAATACAAAATATAAATTTGAATTTCCAAGTTATTAACTTTTTTTTTTATTTTTTTTATTTTTTGTATTGGATTGGATACGGGAGTTTGTATTCAATCCAATACAAAATGACAGTTTGAATTTACCAATTACACACTTATTGTAATTTATTGTATTTATTTGAATTATTTTGTATTGGATTGAATACAGGAGTTTGTATTGAATCCAATACAAAATGAATGAATGAGTTTCTATTTGAATTTCCCGCACACGCGCCGACGTCATCACGCACGCAGGGAGGAGCCGTCCGTTTTTTTTTTTCTCCGCCGGACGGCTTCTCCCTTCAGAGATCATCCGGCGCTGGAACGAGAAGGACGTCGGACGATCAGCGGGACCGGCCGGGCGGCGGAACACAAGATGCCGGCTGGCGGGACACAAGATGCCAGCCGGCATCTTACCGGTCCCGCTGGCACCCGACTCTGGAGAGGGAGATCGACGGACGACGCTGGACGGAGGACGACGCTGGAATACGAAAACGACGCTGGATGAGCACAGGGGGACCAGGTAAGTAAGGATGGGAAAAATCTCGGGGTTAACCATCCTTGCAATTTTTTTGTGCCCGAACGAAGGTCGGGCTTAACGGCAAGATGGTTAAAAAATAGTGAAAATAATGTGGGTTACCTCTTATATTTTCCTCCAATATTTCAACCAGACCCTTATCCAGACACACAGTCTTGGTTGCTTGAAAAATGGGGACAGAGATTCTGCTCTCCTGTTTCTGTACCATTTGTTTGTTTTTTTTTTCGTTTTTTTTTTTTACAACACTGGGCTCATCCCAAGTCTCCGAAACAAACTGAGGACAACCAAAGTGGGACAATCCAATAGTTTTGTACAAAGTTTTGTTTAAAAAGTGTTTCAAGCCAAACTCCAGGCCACTTTTAAAAAGTCCCTCGCAATGAGTGCCCCACGCTAGTGTAATATGCTTATTTTGAAGTAATATGCTTATGTTTTTGCATAGGGGATGTGGCATTATCTACAATAAGTACCTCACCTAAACACTACATCCAAAAAAGAATAAAATGTGCCTGAACAAGGACATCCATCGTTAATTTTTTTATTAAAATTATTTCAAAAGCTATTTTAATCCTTTTAGGAATCTACGACTTTTAACATGTTATTTGAATAAATATAAAACATCATTATCAAGTGTCTATTTTAGTCATTGGACATCAAATAGCTGTAAAAACAATCTTGTAAGTGTGTTGACTCTTGGGGCTTCTGCTAATTGGACTGTTTTTCTTGCTATATAGAGCAATAACATAAACTGTTTATAGTAATATAAACAATATAATATATATAGTAATATGTAATAGTTGGGCAAATGTAGTAAGCTAGTATAGATATATCGTTAGGTCATAAGCTATATTTCATAGAGTTAACTTCTGTGCAAAAATTATTCACATTAGCAAGTGATGAAGGTTTATTTACTTAAAGGCATTTGTAAACCAGATACTTGAGTAGAGGGATTAAAGTGGGGTTAAAGGAAACGGCATCATGCTGCAAAATTTACAGATTGTGCTTTCCCTCACTAGGGTTTTGGTTAAATTCATTTAAATGCAAGGGAATGCAGTGGCTCTTTAGGGTAATAACCAGACTATCCGTACTATTTTTGCCAAGTCTTGTTTTTGTAGTTTTACAGGACCTCTGCGTATAACATTGTCTCCAATACATATTCTTCTTTTAATTTCTACAAAAAATAATTACATGCCAGAAGGGAAGCCAAAATATAAAGGCTTTTCATTCCAGTAGATCTAGAGCAGCAAAATATCTAAACATAGCCCTCCAAATGAAGTCAATGCTCCTTTTGGTAATCAGCAATTGTAGCATCTGTAATTTTTGTTTAGCACTTTGGACATTTAATGTTTGATTGCTCAAAAGGGGAATTATACATGTGCAAAGAAGAATTTCTAGCCATTATATACGTTCAACTATTACTATTTGATGTTGCAGTTTTTATATCTTTTGCAGTGAAATTACTAAAAGCACGGTGCATGATAAGCCTAAAATGTATGTAAACCCTAAATGTATATATTTTATTTGCTCCCTTTCAGCCTGGTAAATGAGTATCTAAACTTATAACTTGCTGTTATTATCACATGTAGTCATATCAGCCCACCTATGTTATAGGGATGTGTATATGAGGAAATGTTCTGTAGGAAGGTGTCAAGGAACTCAACTCTACATTTACTGCATGCATTTGAGTTTACCAATCCTTAGATGTGGTGGCACCATTATATTCTTTTTTTTAACAAATGGTAGTCCTGGCAGATACACCTCCTATATTAGTGTAACAATGCAATTATAACTACCTTCTCTGCCCAAGACATAGTTACCAACTTTAAAGAAAAAATCATCAAAATCAGACATGATGTCTCTGCTCACCATGCCACTTCAACCATATCCTCCCCTTCCACCTGTAATTCATCACTAACCTCCTTTAGCCCTGTTACTCTGGATGAAGGCTCCTCTCTTCTCTCATCATCTATTACCTGTCTACTTGACCCAATCCCCTCTGATCTACTCATTTCCCACTCCTCCACCCTGGCCTCCACTAAACTATTCAACTTCTCCATTTTTTTACTGGTATCTACCCCTCCACCTTCAAACATGCCATTGTTCTCCCTATCCTGAAGAAACTCCCACTAGACCCATCCCTACTTTCTAGCTACCATCCTACCTATTTTCTACCATAGGTTTTTTAACTTATTGAGCACCTTGTCTATAAAAGATTGTTTATCTGAACACCAACTCTCTACTTGACCCTCTGTTTTTTGAGCTGGCCATGCCACCTGAAACAGCCATTACTAAAGTGACCAATGACCTCATCAGGCCAATGTCACAGGGTAACTTTTCCCTCTTCTTTCTAGAGCTTTTGATACTTGTAATCATCCCCTTCTAATCTAAATAATGGACTCCAATGGTATCAGTGACAATGATCTCTCTTGGTTTGCTTCCTATCTGTCTTACTACTTCTTTTAAGTTTCTTTTAATGGTAATATTTCCTCTCCTACTCTCCTCCCTGTTGGTGTTCCCTAAGGGTCAGTCCTTGGACCGGTTCTCTTCTCTCTGTACACCTCCCCACTCGGTAGTCTCATATCCTCCTTTGGTTTACAGTACCATCTACAGTACATGCAGATGACACTTAAATCTATCTGTCCACCCCTGACTTGTCTCCCCCAGTCCTGGATAAGGTTTTGTGCTGTCTGGTTTCTCAAACTCAACCTGGATAAAATAGAATTTATCATCCCCGCACCCCCCCCCCCACACACACACACATTCCAAATCTCCCCAACATATTCCTAACTGTTAATAACACTGTTATTTGGCCCACTCCTTAGGCACGTTGTCTTGGCACCACCTTCGATTCTGCATTTCCCTTTGCCCCACACATTCAGAACATTTCCAGGTCCTGCCACTTTCACCTTCACAACATTAGGAACTACTGTAACATCCTCCTCTCTGGTATTCCACTAACCCGACTCTCTCCTCCACAATCTATTACGAATGCTGCATCCAGACTTATCGATTTTTCCCACCGCTCCTCTTCTGTTGCCTCTCTTTGCAGTTCTCTCCACTGGCTTCCATTTCACCATAGAATCAAACCACATGTGCTTTGCCTTCAAATCCCTCCACAGCTCCTGTCCCACTTACCTTTCTGACATGTATATATGAAAAAAATACACCCCTAACCACTCTCTCTGCTCCTTCAATGACCTATTAATGACTTAACTTATAACCTTGTCACATGCATGGCTCCAAGTCATGTCTTCCTCATCCTATTCGGCTTGCAATTTTCTGCACCTTTAAAGGAACATTAAAAAAACATCTTTTCATACTTGCTTACCTGTCCTCTTCTGTCCAACCCTGAAAACTCAGTCACTATCCCAAATCCCCCTTCTATTGTATGCTACTTTCCCCACCTCTTAGATTGTTAGCTTTTCTGGCAGGGTCCTCTCCTCCTCCTATGTCATTATTTGTATATCTGTCATTTGCAACCCCTATTAAATGTACAGAGCTGCATAATATGTTGGCGCTATATAAACACTATTAGTTAATATATTAATAATAATAATCTGTCTCCTCCATTTATACAGGATTGTGACTGAACATTCTTACTCTAGAAAAGGAAGTGTAACTGCCAGGATCACCAGCTGTTAATAAGGCAAAATAAAAGTGCCATCACATCTAAGGACTGGTAAACTACAATACCATAAATTATATTTCATAATTTACTTTTGTTAAACGTGTTATTAAATAAACAAACTTTTTAACATAGTTTCTTAGTAATAATATAGATTATCATTATTTAAATTGTATGTAAAGGCAAAATGTATACAATATTAAAAGTTTTAAATAACAACATGGAAATTGTTAAGGGTTTTGACAAGTTTTAAACTGATGTCCATCTGAATATTGTCATTAACAATGAAGGTAGGGGAAATTAAAACATTTTGTACCTAGAGTGTACATAGAGTTATTTCAGGCGTCCCCATCAATAAGACAGGGTACTAAATTTGCCTGACCTTTAGAAATGCACTGGAAATGCCCATATCATATCCTATAGAAAAGTGGCAAACTAAAAATGTTCCTAAAACTATTGCTCTATATATAACATAGACAAAACAAGAATATGCTTTTAAACTAAGCAAACTGATGTGGTGAGGGACTGGAGGAAGTTCACCAGGTTTTCTGTAAATTATTTAGTAAAAGGAAGTTTGGGTTGCAATGTTCTAAAGAGTCTTTTATTATCTAGTATTTGGTTCCCTGGCTGAAGAATGAGACTTTGACCTAGCATTTGAAAAGAGTCTTCTCCACAGGGAATCCCCCCATGGAGTGCAAATGACTATAGGGGATCAGTTATTCTACTGAGAGCACAAGAAGAGATTTCTGAAGATATGCTGCGTGTGAACTGCATACTATAATCATCTAAAGACTGCAGAAATAAATGATTTTCTATGTGGATAATTCTAAAAGAATAACAGACTACAACTGCTTTGGTTATGTTTCTAAATAAAACTGGATGTTGATCCTGGAATTTTGATCCTGATTTTGTAACTTTAAATGGGAAAAAGTAAACTCTGTGGTCAAACTGTAGGTTATTTTTTCAAACAATACTGTATAAATGATTTAGCAGTAGTATGAGGAGAAACCATGGGCATGTCAATGTTGAAACTCAATGACTAATCCTAGCAATATGGGAATCTCCCTGGGTTTGGTTCACATTGCAGCAATCCCCATTGATAACACAACTGATTTGTAAGGCTAAGAAGTGAGCTATTGTCAAACAAAAGGCATGGGAAAGGCACACACAGTCATAGGGGATTTATACCACTGCCAAATTAAAAAAAACATGTAAATTTATTACTAAGGTAAAGTATTGGCTATTGTGACTGACCTGACATGGGGCAAAGGTTTTGCTCTGTGAACAACCTCTGTTGCCTATATATACTTTTTTTTTTTTTAAAGTCCGGCAATTCACATGCACTGCTTACCACACTGCTGGTGCAAAGATTACCTGCACCAGTAAAGAAAAAGCTACCCATCCTGTGAGATTACTTCACATTGATCTGTACATGTCTGAGACAGTCTTGTGTATGTAGGGACTGGTAGTCTAGTTGGAAGAGAAGCTATAAGGGTCAGAACATCAGCAAAACTAAAAGGGGCTGCAGAATTGATATTTAAATATAAGGGGTCAGAACAATGCAGCGACAAGGTGCATGAAAATCATCAGTAGTTATTGACCTGAAGGGCACACCACAGGATAAATAGACCACATGCCCATTATGGAGAGAGCCCAAGCACCCTACAGGTAGTAACATATTTACATAGATATGCTTGCTTAGAATATCTAAATATATTACTATTTTTAGTAAAAAAAATTCAATATTTTTTATTTATAATATTTTTATATAATTATAATTTTCCTTATTATATCCCATTAGACCTGATTTTAGCAAATTAAGCTAGTATGTACAAAGCCAATATACAGTCGCTTCAATTATCTGAACACAAATTATTAGTGTTCATTGTGAACATGTTTATGCACTGCTGTAACTGCCAGCAGGTATATGTGATAGATTAAATGAACATAAAAAAGTGAAAAACATCCATCACTTTTTTCTAGCCTTTTTGCCACTGGAATTGCCACCATCTTGATGGGAATAAAATAAACTGAGCCAAGGAATTTCTTTATGCTTAAGTAATACATAGACTATGTGAAAAACATGTATTTATTTGCCATGTACATTCCATGCTTCCATTTCTTTCAGAAAATGCATATCATTATCACCTCAATGCAATTCAGGATTTCTGCTGTGTTAATTACAAGTTATTATCAATATTCTCTACATCTGTGTAATGTACTGAGAGGCAATCTACTCTGTCAGTTATGTTTTTTTCTCAGCTAAAAAAGGGCAATAAGCACATATTATATTTATTTAAATTTAGGTAGACAGAATATTAAATGCTACTGAGGCGATGATGTTTAAATAGGGTTCTTATAGACCTACATTGTGCAGTTTTATACTCTCTGTGTGGCCAAGAGAGCCAAACTGCACCGTGAGTAACCATGTTTGCATGTGGCTGTGGCTGCAAATCCTAAACAGCAACTGCATGACCTTGTGGTCTGTGGTGGCTGCAAATAAAGGGTCCCAACCTTTTTCTCATTTGCTTGAATAAAAGAGGTTGAGACTACGGTTGAGCCATTATTTTCTAGTCTTTTTCCAGTTGTAGGGTCTTTGACTATTATTGATAACACAACTCCTGCACATGCCTATGAGGGTTTCTCGAACAGATGACAGCAGGCAAGAAAGCATGTTTGACAGGAAAGACTTAAAAAAGTCTTAAAACTTAAGACTTAAAAAAAAAGCTGTTATCAGATTTTTATAGAAAAAGAAGAGTTTATTATCTACTGTAATGGAACATACCTTAACACACAATATAACACAAATTCTGCCTAATGCACAATAAAAGGTGCATTCACTATTTATGGCTGTGCACCATACTGCAGCCCACGTCCAATACAATATATGTTGGAGTACCATTTAATATGAACACACAAAATGTGTGTTACTGCTGAAATGTGTAATACATAGCATTATGCATTACCACAAAATAAGAGTATATTGAACCCTTAAAAGTTTTCAGTGGCTCTGCCATCAGTTGAAAATATCTTAGGACACCACTCCAAGTAACACACTAATAATGTTCAAGGGTGAATCAATGATAAGTTATCAAGCTTTGGTTTTAGAGACATGTTACAGTGATAAACAGGAGCAGTAGACAAAATGTTTAGTAGAATATGTTTTCTCTGAATAAGGAATTATGCTTTTTAAACTGTATTATCTACTAACACTAATAGGTAATAATGACAACCTTGAACATATTGCTGCTATTCCTGGACTTATTGAACTATTTTTTGGATATCTTGGGTTCTTGGGCTGGATCCTATTTGCATGCAGCAGAAAAACTGACAGATGGTGCTGTCTACCCTTTTGGTATGCATATGCAATAACCCATAAAAAATTGAAAGTGGAAATCACATAAACTGAATTAAATTTTTTGGGTTGCTCTGGGTTAAAAATTTTTGTCACCATTTATACTGTTCATGCAAGAAACAATAAAAGTGCATAAAATCAAATTGAACCATCTGGAGATAATGGAACTCTCTATGTTGATGTTAAGTACCAAGGGCAAACAGTACCAAGGGCAAAATATGGTGCACATATTATTAAAAAAAATGTGGTAAATGTTAAGACGATTTATCATTACAAACAACTATCGCGTAATAGAGTACTTTCTCATATTAGGGATTCAATATAATATGTTGTCATCACACCTTCTTGGAAAGCACACTTATTATTCACACATTTTTGTGACTGTTGTATGATATATGAAGCCTGCTTTCTAGGAAGAAAGTGCGCTAGAGACATATTATTATATTGCATGTGGTTCAACAGAAAAATCTGTGGGTTGCTGCAAAATCCAACTATGATTGTATGTATAGATTTCCTTCTGTACAGTGTATGACAGATATATATTTGTCAGTTCATAAAGAATGGCACAAAGTCTTATGGTGCTATCAATTCAAGTGATATAGAATTTTACAAAATAAAAATAGATGTGTATGTAGACTACATAGAATTCTGTGTGTTCCTAAAAACTTGTGTAGGAAAGACTGACTGACTAAAAGCTGAAATATTTTATTGAACTTTATGCAGGTTGTAGAGTTGGCAACAAACGCTACAATCTTTTAAAATCCAGTTTAATGTAAATACATTTTCAAGGTATATAGTTGTTTTAATTGCCATGTACAGGATATATCGTTTTGTGAGCTTATGGAAGATCCAGTGCATTCATCACATTTGTAGAAGGTTGTATGAAACATTGATGGACACGATGGAATATTTTGTTTGTTAGGGTTTATATTTACCAATAGCTTTGAAGTGAGGGTCCACCAATGAGGTCATCGGATGCCTTTGTTAAAATAGAACAGAAAAAAAAACATAGCTCCAAACCCCTATCTAAGTGTAACTCATACTCCTTTGTAACTGTTGATTGGCAGTGGGAAAGTTCTGATAATAAGTCCCAGGGGTGAAGATAAAGTGATCAGGGAAACATCCCACAAACACATTTTTAGAGCTTAGATCACTCCCAGGTTCCCATACTCAGCAAGTAAACCCAATCTACATTCTACTGGTCTCACTCACTTAGCCAGAGTGTCTGGGACTCAAATCCATCCCTATTCAAACACAAATTGGCTTTTACTCAGAAGTTAATCACAGAGGCCTCACAATTCCTTCACTAGAAACCATTTCCCTCTGAGTTCGTCCCAGAGCCATAAACCAGATGGCGTTTTCCCTTTCTGATGAGGCTACAATTACACAACCTATTTGTACCACACGGTGCATTTTTCCTTGATCATCACCCAGGTTTACTGATAAAAGTGTATGGTCTCCAGCTTTGGAGAGCTTTATTAAATCAGGCCCAATATTTCTCCAACGTGATCATTATTTTCAACCCAGAGAGTTATCCTAAAGCAATCATTGAGTCTAATGCAATCTTTGAAACTTTGATCATTTTCACTTACCTTGCCAAATATTTTTTTCTAGTTTTGATAGAGTGGAAAATGGTTAGTATTTCTCATTACAGGGTATACTTTCAAAATGAAGAATAAATCACCTGTTACAGGGGCATATGTCAATGTAGGTGCCCATAAATATGATTGTGTGTGGGCTGGGCTTGTAGAGAGAACAATATAGATGTATGCAAAGGTCCCAAGTGTGTCATACTAATCAACTAAATGTTACATGCTATAAAATGTTGCACTCTAAACGCTATGAAGTTTGTTACAGCCTGCACTACTGCACGCTATATGCTGTATATAGCACACAAGCCTGATGCATACAATGTGATGTGAACATTGTAACAATTACATTACTGTGATAAAAAAGGAGACAAATTACCATGATTATGGGAATGGGAATCTCAACACATGATTACACTTAGCTAATATCTAGTAGGTAAATTAGGTCTAATAAAAACTAAAAACTAACCACCTTCCATCACTCAACTGGTTTTAATTGTACCAGTTTATAACTCATATACTTTTTCATAAACATCAATATAATTGCTTATGTATATAATACTTGCTAGCATATACAATACTCATTTAATCTCCTGTTTTTGTTTCCTTTACAGATGACTTCACAACAAAAGTATACATTTTATACTACATAACCTGATCCCACTTAACCTGTGCCCACTGCATTTTTTTTTAATAAAAATAAAGTTATAAACAACCTTTCTATGGGGTTAACAGCACTCCATTTTTATAGTCCAACATATTGATATTCAGATAAAATCAGCATGGGTCTTCACCATGGACAGACATTACTTATGCATGTCCTAGGCATTTTAGGTGAATGCAATGCTTATAGAATACAAAAGATCAAAACTTTGTATTTTGCTGAACTCAACCTTTCTGCCATGACTTTTACTATATACATGATGACTACATACCTATATACCAGGGGTAGGCAAACTTTTATGGCCACTAGGCCATTTCAGGGGTGGGCAGGAGTACTTTAGGCCGGACTCTGATTCCTGCCCTAATGGCTCCGCCTACCACCAGAGTACGCCCCCTGAAATGAAATCCCTCTCCTCCGTATGCATTGCGGCGGAGAGGGATTTCCCCTCAGGGAGCCTTCCCTATTTATCCCGCAGTAAATGGGGGAGCAACAACATGGAGGCGGCACCGGAGCTCCAGCTCCGGTAGTTCCTAATGCCCCCTGGCAGATCGCCGCGGGTTGCCAGCTGGCATTAGGACGGATCGGCCAGGGGGCGTTAGGCCGGAATGAACTACAGGCTAGGCCGTATCTGGCTCAAAGGCTGGAGTTTGCCGACCCCTGCTATATACAATACTTCTTATTTCTCTGTTTTTTTTTTTTTGTTTTTTTTTTCTCTGATTTTTTTGTTGCTTGTTTTTGTGCTCACACCTGCAAAATCTGTCAAGGATTTTTCATAAGCTAAATGAATACTGAGATAATGACATAAATGACAGCCAAAACAAACTAGTCATCTGACTGCACAGTTTTCTTTCAGTATTTTAGGGCTTGTATAGATAAGCAAATGCAGATTGTATTTAAGGTTTATACCGCTTGCCTTTAAGATTAATTTAAGCTTATCAAGCTTCTTTCACATTCCTATTCAATACCATTAGGAGGAAAGTAGTTCTGAACTAAAGAATTGGCTATGTGAATATGCAGTTAGACTCCAAAAAATGCAATTAATCTATGTAACATTTTAAGTACTCTCCTCTCTAAGCACATTTTACATCTTGAACTGTGCCTCAGCCTAAAGCTGCGTACACACCTGCAATTTTTCTCGTTGGAAAGGATCTTTCACGATCCTTTCCAACGAGAAAAGACTGCAGGATGCATGAACGATGCTGTACATACAGCACCGTTCATGCTCTATGGAGAGGGGAGGGGGAGAGCGACGGAGCGGCACCCTGCTGCGCGCTCTCCCCTTCCCTTTCATTAGGATCGGTCGTCGTCCACCGTCCATGGATCCGCCAGGACGGTCGTCGGACGATGGACGACGACCGACTGTACACACGGCAGATTTTCGCCCGATAATTGGCCGATACCGATTATCGGGCGAGAAAAATTTGCCGTGTGTACGCAGCTTAAGACTTTTTTGCTTACTGCATAGCATTATGGTTTTAGATTCATGTCCTGCAGTGCTACTTTTTACCTAAATAGAGATACTTTAATATAATTTACCAAAGCTGCCTATAGGAGAAAATTAATGATCTTGCTGCAGATGTTGCCATGGTTTTCTTCTGACCTGTATAAAGGCTGTGTCATGGAAAAGTACAATTTCAGCAGCAAATTCTAGTGTGCTTTTTAAAAGACACCCTCCTCCCACCCCTCCTAAAGAAACACTTTGTTTTGAAGACATATATAAAGTCAACCACTGCCCACACAAGTTTTATTGGTGCTTGCAATGTTAGCTGTGCTAAAAAGACTGCATTGAATTCAATATTAAATAAGATAAGTACAGTATTTATTGAATAAGGCAGTGTATGCAGGTAGGAATGATCAGCTAATCTATATCAGCCGGGGTCATAAACTATGCATTATACCAGGAGGAACAGTTGCTTTAAGGGTTCTTGAAGTTGTAAAGACAAGTTGGAAAAGGTATTATTCTACATGGGTGTTGGGATTAGTCTCTATCCTAAAGTCCAAAAGTACTTTCAGTTTAAGTCAGCTAAGCACATTCCAGGTACATCAAAATGAAAAGTGTTTAATATCCTACAGCCTAATATATTTCTAAAGATAATAATTACAGCCTTGGCAGAAAAGCCATCTCCTTGTAGCACCTGCTGATTGAATACCTGTGGCTCTGACTTGGCAGGGGTCATGTAAGAATCCCGCAGAGTACACTGCTTATGAACTTTGGTAACAAGGGGCCTCTTAGCACCAGGCTGGCATATCTATGAATAAAGGTTTCTGACTCGAATATGCATGTTTTCTATGTTTATTTTTTTGTTGGCTGAATTTGATGAACTTGTGTCTTTCTTCAACCTGACTAACTATGTAACATCTTTTTGTTTTCATGAATGAATGAAAAAAGCATGAAGCTTAAATGCACAAATCTATGAACATTTGACTACAAGCTAAAAACTTCAGTATACAAATACTGCTTTTTAAAGCCCAACTCTAGTAAAACTAGTTTGGATTGTGTGGTGTAGAGGTGGCCTGGCCAACAGGGACCCTGCAGAATGAAAAACAGTGCAATGGTTTAAACTCTTCCATACCCTATCAGTACTAAAAAATGGAAAGTCTTGTCTGGAGTTGAGTTATGTTAAAGAAAAAAAAATCTTGCACTAAACCCCCATGTAGCTTCTACTATAGTCATTACAACCCATTCCAATTGACAATACACTAAGCAGATAATGTCCTTTAAATGATATGGGAAAAGCAGAGCCAATTGTCATGCAAAGTAACATGGGCTTTTCAGCCAGCTAAGCCACTAAGATAATGAATAAGAGGTACATTTGAAACCATGTACTGAAAATGTGTTCAATGTGTGTCAATACATCCATACATACCACATATGGATATGCCTATTTATGTGAACTGTCTAATAAATTTCAGTAACAATGACCCATATGTCTGGTTCAGCATCCAAAGGATTTGCTAATTAAAAAAACTCATCACATGAATCCGGTTACTGTTACTGAAGTGTTACTAATGATGCATGTTTCCAAGGATCAAGTGAATAACAATGATTTAAATAAATGAAAAATAGAAAAGATAGATTACATAAATTCTTCTATATATCAAGGAAATCTTAGAACATTGTTATTATAATATAAATGTGAAGCTCCACGCTAGTGTTTCATCATTCTAGAAAATCTAGTGTTTGTACAGGTATCCCTTAGTGTTGCTTACTGATCTGTTGTGCTGGATCACTAAACAACCAACCACTAACAAGAACTAATTGGCCAACAAAGATTTTACCACTAACTAATATTTATATAACGCGGACATAATAAGCGGCGCTTTACAAAGTCCATAGTCATGTCACTGACTGTCCCTCAAAGGGGCTTACAATGTAATGTCCTACCAAAGTCATATGTCATTAACACAATCTAAGATCAATTTGGGGGGAAGCACTGCATCTTTTTGCAATGTGGGAGGAAACCTGAGTACCCGAAAGAAACCAATGCAACCATGGGGACAACATGCAAACTGGTCAATATTTGAACCTGGGACCTAGTGCGGCAAAGGCCAGAGTGTTAACCTCCTAACAACTGTGCTTGGTTGACATAGATGCATATATATTAACATATAGATGAATACGTACAATTTTCTGAACAGTATGGGAATTACCAGGCCAAACAGGGAAATATAGCACCAAAACCATACAGGTCCTATTCTTCCCCTACTACACTAAAAAGTACTTTGTTGCTGACTTAGCCCCAGTTGGAGAGTCCTCCTATTTCTTCCAATCACTCTGGCCTACTATCACAGAATGCTGGGGGAAAGACACCGATAACAATAACTAGCCACAAGAGACTCTTATTCTTTCTCATTCTCCAGTTTTATCTTTAATTGATCTATAAATTAAACATAGCATGGCATGGAATGCTATTTTCCAACACACAGCTAACCTCCTGTCCAGTAATCCCACAGAATTAAACCACCATCTGCCATTCTGTAGCCTGCGTTTTGGCTACAAGGGAAGCTTACATTAAACAATATGCTGCACAGCAGTGGTATGCTGGCCACACATGGTCAGATTGTATTTCAAATTAGACCTGTCAGACTAACAACATTTACCAACAACTGTGTAGTAAAATACAGTTTCAAAGCTTGTTTAGGTGAGCTGAAACATTACAAATCTAAAACGTGTTATTAGCAACTGCTTTAGTATAATACACATGGGAACATATTTAATAAGTAATATAACATTCACTACGAAGACATAATGCTTAACCCTAGATTGGAGTGCTTCTTTAACATCCCATTAGCATAGTTTACTATGTACTATATTGGGTATAAAGGGTATAAGACAGGCAAAACATTTATAAAGCATTCCGGGTCCAGCCCATTTTGTATATATCCTTTGCCAATCCATGCAGTGCAAAATGGTTTATAATTCAACTGGACTGTGAACTCACTACCATGATCATATATCAATGCTAAATGACCATAGGCTACAGGAACATTTGCTATTCTAATAAACAGAAGTGCCTGAGGTGTCTAAAGCTCAGACCACTCTACAGGAACTCCCAGATATACTTGCAAATGCAAAGGTTGCAAGGTTGTCAGTATATAAAGATCACAAGTGGTATGTTCTCTTGCTATTACATTATATGTATTGTGTACACTATTACACAACACATTTTCTAAAATACAGTTCAGTACATCACCAATGTAGGGAAAACCATTTAAATTTTGTCTATAGAGGAGTTATTCAGATTATGCATATATGGAACCAGCGCATAATAAAGCAATCTGGTTACACAATGCATGTATAACACCCAATAATCAATAAGACTGTCACATATACTTACCTCCTCAGTCTGACCCTTAGTGATAGATGAATTTGATATGGTGTTTCTGGGAAGCAAGGGGAAGTAGGATCAATATTCTTTCATTAAGCCTCATGTTTATTTCCTCATTAAAAATATGTCAGATTAGTTAAAAAGCAATATAATTTATTATTATAAGCACAATTAATAAAAATGTCTTACAGCTAAACTTCCAAAATGGTGAAAGCATAAATATGATGTACCACCTCATACAGCTTGTATACATTTACCTAACAGCATCTAGTCTGGGTTTTATTAGATAATTGTTCCATGTTAGCCATCCATGCTGAAAATGTAATGATTAGGAGATACCCTTGGCCAACTTACGTTATTAAAGAAGCAAGCTTAGCACATCATTTAGATCCATTCATCATGCTTTACACAGTGCTGAAAGTGGTTCTTAAGCTCACATATTTATTTCCTATAATTCTATATGTAAAAGTGTGCATTTCAGAACCATTTTCAGTATTGTGTAAAGTCCAATGAAGGGATCTTGGTCAATCCGAAAGCTTGCCTCTTTAAAAAAATTCTTAACTCACATTACCCATTTCATGCCTTAAGACAATATATATGTATCTTAAAATTAAACTAATACACAGAACTGTTCCATTTTCAGGCCCTGATTTTAAACATGCTTATACTAAGTGTTTGATATTATGTTCAGTCAGCCTGTTGTCAGGACAACTTATTAGTGTTACAGGCACTTGGAAGGTGGATTGGCTGATTATTCTGTTGACTCAAGCACTATGTTACTGTGAACTTCAGGGTCCTTCTGTAAATCAAGCTTTATGTTTTTACCTAGGAACAGGTACAGGCATATAGTAACAGAAAGAAAGGCAGACACGATTCTACAATTAAGCCATATTGGTTCCAGGAACAAGACCCTATCCACGTAAATGTCTCAAACTACTTCTAGGAATACCATGACCTGGATTATTGAAAACCTTTACAGACCAGTACATAAAAATAAAATCATTTTATCCAATGAGATTAACACTTTATACCCTACTAAACTATGCATTTCAATTAGTTAGACTTTTTCAGTATTGTGACCAGTAAACACAACCACTTTTTTATCTATTAAAGATAACAATCTATATTGTCTTTATCAAGACCGAGCCATCACAACAAGTGAGGGACAAGCATCACTTTTCCAACAGAACCATCATAATAAGTAAACGTACCAAAAAAAGTCACATGAAGACTCAACTTGTTTGTACAAAATCAACCTAGAACATAAAAATCCTTTGCATGATCTCAAAACCAAATATCAAAAACCACTAGTGCATATCAATATTATACTGCACTTATATTCTGCAGTTGATTACAGATAAATGGTAGATAAAGCTATACAAAAACACAAATCACAGCAAAACCTTATTTAGAATGACCACTACAAATAAGGTTCCTGCTTGCGCACAGCGTTTTTTTCCAGGCTTGTTCCTAGTATATCTATAGTCATTTTCCGTAATGTGATTGCTGATAATTGACTAGAGAATTGGTCCCAGTGCAGGAATTAAAACAGTAACTACAGTTCATGTTTTCCATTCTCACAAATAAGATATAGAGCATCCCATAAATCACTACACGGCAGCAGATTGCTCACTTTGGTTAAAAAAATACCCATAATGTTTTATTCCTAAAGGATCAAAGTTAACAATGCTATTTGAAAACTGAATATGAGGCAGATTCTAAATTATGTGCTCCATGGTAGCTTTACCCATAAACAAGCACCAAAAAAAAGCTAACCCTCCAAGTTGTTAGTGAGCAGCCTAGACCCACCCCCCTCCATTCAACACTAACCTTCCTATTGTTTGTGCCCTAGAAAGTGAGCACAGAGCATTCCCTTATAATAAACACATCGCAGATGCAACTAAAACTGATTTGATTTTTTTGGCATTGTTTGACAAATAATTACCAATCTTAAGTGATTCTCAGGTTCAGGAAAACTCACTAACAACTGATACAAATTGGTGCCTGCAATGGAAACATTTTTTAGCTAGTTGTAAAATTATTCTCTGCAGAGGATTATTTTCAGTTATGTTATCAATATGTCATGTTATGTTTTATGTCATGTTATCAATACAGGCAGTCATTAAGATTATGTTGCCATTGCCATTTATTAGTAAATGATTGTAATTTGATCATATATATATATATTACCTTATTCCAAAAAAACATATAAATATAGGTTACAATAGTTTGTTTAATAGTGATCATTCTGATAATGTAACCATATTATCAAGACAATAGTATCAATAAAAGGCATAAAAAAGATGTAGGTATTCCCCTTCACTAAAATGTGATTCTATTGTTATTTCTTATTGTTATAATAATATAACACTGACAGATCATATAGTTACTGCAAAGTACTGTACTCTAAACAATTCTCCCAAATGAGCTTTACAATCTAGCAGTCATGCAATAACACACACATACAATTTAAAGTCAGAAGCCAATATGGATATTCTACTATTTATTGTTAACATATTGTATATATTTTCACATCTCTGGAAAATTCAGCATATCACTCACAAGTAATCACATGTTCACAAATATCCCATCCATCCTCCTGTCATTAGAAACACAATTTCCCTGTGCAGATTGCATTCCCTCCCCTGGGAACGTGGTCACCAATGATAATATGAAAGCAACACCAGCCCCCCAGGTTTATTTCACAAGCTCACAGACACTTTGAGGTAGTAATAAATAATAAGTCATCATGTCCATGAATGACCTAGGCATCACCCCTTCTTTTTTATTTTCCATTCCAGCAATTAGAAAGAGGGAGCCTCCATCCCTTTGATAAATCTGATGCTTTGTTTTCACATTACACAGTGATTTTCATGCATCATCCTCACTACTTTCCAAACTGACAGCACAATGGGAATAGCTGGTGTAACCTGCATATTCCGGATTCCAAAGATCTCTGTTCAATAAGGAAAAAAAGCTATATATGCAAATGTAAAACCTATTAAAGCCAAACTGAATTAGCTGGTGTTTGACAGTACATAAATCTTTCCTGGTATCCAAGGCTGCAGCATCCTGCATAATTTGCCATGGCAATCATGGAAATGCATTGTAACATAATTTCAGGTAAATGTGCCCATGTTGCATTAAACCTTTGCCATATGGAACAGAGCAGTTTCATGCATAGAACATTTCCTCTCCATACTGTGGTGTACCAAATCACAGCAGGATTTGTCTTTACCTTATCTTGTGTCAGCATACAAGCATTGTGTTCATGTCACACCATTGTGCTCTTACCTTTTTGTGTTGTTTTCTTTTCAGCCGGTCTGTCCAGCTAGGAATCCCAATATCCTGTCCAACTTGCATGTGACAAAATCCCAAATGAAGGCATTCTGATTGCTGCTCTGTGCTACAATATCCTTGTTTACTATTTTCTGGTGCTGATGTTGCTGACTTGTAATCCTGATTGTGAGCATCAATCAAGCATCTCTCTGTCTATCTCTTTATCTGTCTTTTCCAAATACTGTAGATGCTGGATTTTCAAGGCTTCCCCTGTTTGTATTAATGGATGGAATTAGAAAGCTACTTGCTGATGAGAGGAGGAGGAGGAGGGGGAGTACCAAGTACAAAGAGCATGCGCTAGGCAGGTCATTAGTGTCTCTCTATGAGACTACAAACACATCCAGTGGGTAAAGGAAAAAATAGCTGTGGAATACAGTCTAAGATGTGTGGCTGTGTGTTATATCTGTAAATGTTTAAAGCTACGATTCCTCTCCAAATTTGCTAATATATTTCTCAATATATATATATATATATATATATATATATATATATATAACTATAACATTACAATTACATACATAAATTATTCTCTGCAGGGTGCAATCATAGATGAAGAAGTTCTAATGCTAGACATACACTTGTGACTGTCTCTCAATGGATATATAAAATCTATCTTTTGTGATCAACTACAATTTTTCGATGTACCATCTATATGTAAAAAAAAATCAACTTGCCCAAAGGAAAAAAAAACATGCTTGATTAATTATCCATTGAAGTTCTTTGTAAATGATCATCCCAGTCTTTCCTATATAATATATCATTTCTAAGATCTAGGACTGTGCATATTGGACTTATACTGGTCCTTGTCCAGCAATATTACATTTCTAGGGCACAGATTGGTCTTCATCTAATCAGGTTACCAGCAGCAGCATATACTTTGGTCTCTCTCCTGTATCTTTCCTCCATCTTTCGGGTTCTCATACACTACCATCACAGAGTGTCCCATCTCTGTCCATGTCCTTCCCACAGACATTGCACAATGAGCCCAAACACAATCTGGAGGTTTCCAATTGAAGCTCAGTTCAGCTGGAGTTTCTGTCCCTCCCCCTCTAAAGAGGCAAATTTTCTTGTTACTTCCCATTGTGTGATGCAGAATTGTATTTGTGTGTGTTAGTTCTGCCCCTAACACACACACCCCACAATTCCCATTATCCATACCAGTCCAATCCATACATTATCCATTATCCATATCCAGTGCAGAATGCTTTCCAGCTAGTTTTTCCTCAGTATAGTATGTTGATTAACCCATTCAGTGTCTGAGAAATATAATCTTTTTCAATAGCATGAACTTTTAGCCCTAAGTGACCTGTCCCCAGCATAAAAAAATAACCCTTTAGCTTCTGGCTAGGATGCATTACCCCCTGTCCCCCATGTGAGATAAACCCTCAATGCATAATCCTAAATACATGTGCCTTATCTCCTCAATGCTCAGTCCCAGGCATGTATGTTAACTTCTCAGTACCCAGCTCATGTATATCCACCCTTAGTATGTATGTGCATTACCCCGTTTGCACAAGTCATGGTCAAACTCAGTAGGGATGGGTTCAATGTGTGTTCAAAGCCCATAAACCTAAACTGATGCAGTTTGCAAGTGTTTTAATAAAAAAAAAGAAAAACAGAGAAAAGCTATACTAGGCGTTTAAAGCTACTTGCAAACACCTGTATATGTGTTTGCAAATGTCTAAAAAAGCCTAACGGTTACAAGCTGTGTGTACCATTTCCTGGTGCTTAGTATTTGACAGTAAGCATCAGAGGGTGGTAAAGCATATGGTAAAATACAACTAGTCTAAACTTAACCTAAAAGTTCAGAGAAGAGGGAGATGCTACAAGAGTTTACCATTGTGCTAAATAGGAAAAAGCAAAGAGTACCAAAAGAGATACTTTTCATCCCTTTGTCTCCATTGTAATATGTCCCTCTTATCCAAACCCTGCAGAGCTCCCAGTTGAAGCTGGATATGCTATAATATGCAAGCTTTGAGAACAATGTCTATTGCTGTTTGCCCCAAACACCACAAGAAGTTGGAGGAAATCTTTTAGTTAAGGTATTTTTCTAGCTTTGTTGTTTTCAGAACAGGAATCCCCAGTAGAAGATTTACCCTTATTTATTATTCTGAGAACTTTTCTTTTTACTGTTTTACTTTGACAATGATCACCAGTTCAGATAGAAGAGATCCCAATCTCTCAAGTGGCCACACACACCACCCCATAAATGATGGTTTTACTCTTTCTTGCTTTTTGTAAAATAAATTAGAAAATGTTTTTCTAGAAAAACACTAAAATCTCTCAGCTGTCAGTACCTAGTACATGTGCGTATGCCAATTGGGGTCGGGGCATTCCAAGACTACCAGCATATCTACACAGGGTTCAAGTATCCTTTATAGCCTGCAGAGTCCATAAATATTTGTCAAGCATAACATGACATGTAAAATTCGGTGTTTATACCTCGAACAAAGCGGGATGGCACCTGTCTATCCCCATAAGAAGGAGATAAATGACTTTTCTGCCATAATCAGGATTTACTTTTTGTACTGCTTCGTAGGGATATGGTTATAGTGGTTTGGGAAGAATGCCAGATCATGAGGAACATAGAAATTTGTGATCTTCCAGGCAATTGAAACTACTGGTTTCTAATATTATTCCAGGGTGGGACTAAACAAATGTAACATATTGCCTACCCCCTCCTTATACCACCAACATCTATCCGACGCCTCAGGGTTTATCTTATGGAGCAACTCTGGCATTCTGTACCAGTGTGTAACAATCTTGTATACCAACTCCTGAAACCTACTGCTGATAAAGGTCTTGTGATTTAAAGTGAAGATCTTGACCCTCTGATTTGGAGTAAAGGAGACCCCCAGTTGCCTGGTCCATGCCCTTAGATATAAGGGTGAGGAATTGGGTGGTGCAACATTGAGCAATACATAAACACCCGAGAGGGTGTGTCGCACCATGCCACTATCACTGCAAAGAGTCTCAAACTCTGTCAGGGATCTCAAGAACTCCCTCGCGAGGGGTAGATTTCTAAGAGACGTCCCCCTGTGGCCCATTAGCCCTAGGGAGTCCACCCAAGATTGATGATGCAAATGCTGAGCACTGAAAGGCAAGAAGCACCCAATATTCTGCAGATGGAATCCTCTCACCCTGGAAGAAAAAGAGGATTTTCAATTATCTGTTACAATAGTGAAGAACCGGGAGAGATGGAGACGCCCCTTTGCGAAGAATTTGTGAAGTAGCTACTAAATTCAAGGGCCACATCCATAGTTAAAGTTTCTACAATGTTTATTTTCCAGATTTATAGGACTTTTAAGGCACCAAAAGTTATTATCCTTTATACAACATCAATTATAAAAATGTAATTTATTATTCATTAAAAGGCATACATGAGATATCCATTGAGCATTTTTCTATGGATTATATCAATATAAATGTTAACAAAAATGTCCCATTTTTCATTTCTCAACGTGTTTCACAAGCATTGCTTCCTCAAGAAACATGGGACATCTCCGCAGACTGCACAGACATGCAGCAAATTTCCTAAAAACTGATCGTCTTTCTGATAAAAAAGGGTTATGAAATTTTTTTTTAAACATAGAATACAAGAATGCCCTTTTCACACATATAAACTTTTTGTCCTGATGAAGATTTAGCTTAATGAGACTGATCACTATTGTGTTTTTGATGTTCCATACCTCCTGTGGAAGCAATGCTTACGAAACACATAGTTTACATTGTTAACATTGTAAACATCTATATTGATATATTCTATGGAAAAATTGTCAACTGATATATCATGTTTGCTATTTAATGAATTATGTTTTTATAATTGATGTTGTGTAAAGAATAATGATTTTTTTGTGCCTTAAAAGTCTAATAAATCTGGAAAATAAACATTTACAGACCCCCACCTTAGGTATCTAACACCTAAATCTAAAGTCATGCCCAACTTGGGGTGATTTTTAGCTTCATTAGAGGAAAACTGTGTCAGTCCTGTTGCCATCAGTCATGTTGCCATCTGGTTCTTAACAGTGGTTCCAGTTCCATTCCTAAAGCATATTGTTTGAGATGGAGAAAAACAAATTCAGAGTTTTTACTCCCACAGTTGTTGACAAATACAGAGAGCCTATCCAGGATTCTAAACCTATCCTAAACCAATATGCTCCAATGTTAGACCCATGAAAGCCCAAGACATCCGGTAAAAAGTTTTCTCTGTGTCTGTGGATGGGAGCATATTGGGACTCCAAATGAGAAGTCTGCTGGTATTGCCCCTGGCCTTTCTAGAAAGCATGAACCCCACTTGGTCAAAGTGGATGAGTTTAGTCAGGACTCTCAGCATGTGGGATTTAGGTAAAAATCCTGATTTAGTAAAGATATGGGGCTATAACTTGCACATGTAGCTAGGTCCTTACCTTCTTTGCAAATGACTGTGATGTGCGTCCTCAAGACGTCAATTGTGAATTTACCTCCCTCACACATGGAACTCAAGGCTTAAAAGGGGCCCTTGTATATACTACTCCTGTCATACCCTTCAAACACCGTTACTGCACATACTACTAATTACCATATCCTCAACATTCCTCTTTTACATATATTGACCATTGTCATATCCTCCATACTGTTCTATACCCTCTGCACTCCTCTCTTGCACATGTTTTACCCCTGCAATACCCATAACCTGAATAAAATTATCTCCAATATACCCTCTGTACTCCTATATGGTCTACTGTCATTCATCATTTACTTCCTGCATAAATGACTACTACCATACCCTCCACCCTTGTGGGCTTTATGCCTGCTGTCACACCTTGTAAGTGAGTGCTGGGATAGAAATTGTGTTACTAGCAACAAAGGAGGATAAAAAAAGGACAAAAAAAGAACAAGAAAACTAAAGGTGCGTACACACTTCCAATTTTTATCGTTCCAATCGAACGACGAACGATCGATTGGGCAAAAAATCGTTCGTAAAAAAGTAACCAACGGCGCCGACGAACGAGGAAACTCGTTGGAAACGAACGACCGGACCGGCGGATCGGATTGGACGACGATCGTTGAACATCGTTCGTGTGTACGGTCGTTCGGTGATCGTCCATGGTCTGAGCATGCGTAATGAACGAACGTTCGTTCACTTTCCTGTCGTGCACATAGTTCCTCTATCACTTAAACGATCGTATCTATTGTGTGTACAATATCTACGAACGATCGTGTCGTTATCTCTATGTGCAGGATCGGTGCTATACGATCGTTCGTAGATATCGTGCAGGATCGTTCGTCGTTCGTTTTCCAACGATAATAATTGGAAGTGTGTACGTAGCTTTATACAACCACCTTATCTAAGGGCCTTCATAAATCACAGTGTAATCTCCCTTTAAAGCACAATAAAACCACCCAGCAACAACTACACTGTGATTCTGCCCTCTAATTGTTTCCTAGCCTGGCAAAGAAGGTGGGTGAATGTGCATTTATCTAATGCAATTTTATTTGGTATAAAACAAACAAGCAAATTATCCTGCCATGTTCACATTTATTCAAAAGGAACAGTCATTATAAACAGCTGTAATAGTGAAATTTTACAGTAACCAAGCATTGTCAACAGCTGTAATAGCAAGATTTTACAGTAACAAATTATTGGAAGACTTCTGTTTAAGTGGAAATCTGAAATTCAGTTAAACAGAATAATTTGTAATACTGAAATAGTATTTTTTTCCAATTAAATTAAAATACCCCCCTGTGAATCACCCATGCAGAATATCAGAGATAATTCTATATGCAATTTCTCCCACTTATGGCAATAAAACCATATTGCTTATATGCATTTGTCACACTCAAATAAATAGAGACAAATGCATACTTTACAGAGCTGTTTTCTTTTTTATATCTCCTGATTGATATTATTCATAAATTACGAAACTTGGTGCACATACTACTTCAGGATAAATAAAAGATGATTTTGTGCAATGGAATTAAAAGATGCGTAGGCCAGGAGCCCACATACGGAAAAAAACATAGGTGCAGGGGCTACATGACTGGGTGCTAAAAGGAACCAGTCAGAAAGGGGTTAAAGAAGGAGGGGTGGAGAATAATGATGGGGGGGATTGGTAAGGGTGGACTTTTGTCAGAAGGGTTTAGGAGGGCATGGTGTCCATGTTGAATGCAAGATTTTGATGTTACAACTGGTGGTGTGTGTGTGTGTGTGTATGTTATTAAATGTTTTATATTATTAAAATGGCTGTCCCCAGCCAATTTGTTCCAAATAGGAGCTTTATGTTATTTTAGGGGTTCTGAAAAGAGGGAGTGGCTGAGAAGATATTGGAAGAAACGGTGACATATGGGCTACCCAGCTAGAAGAAAAAATCTTAAGTGGAAGCACAGAATTTCCCAAAGACACAGGAATGGGAAAAGCCTAGCAAAAACATTACAGGGCCCAGGACTTGTTTTACGGTATATGGTGTAAAGATTAAACTTAATATTATAGAAGTCGAATACAACTTCCAAGATATAAATATATACACTTAATTTGCACAAATGTTCATGTGGTTTATGTTTATCTCAAATACCAGCTAGATAAGAAGGGATCAAGGGCACTTTATCCAAAAAGGATGAGCTGGTCAAGCTAACTTTTGTATTGAAAAATAATAAAATATAGTCTTGTGTTTCTCCTTTTTTTGCTGCTCCTGCTGTTTACATTGGTTGAGACTGGTATACACCCAGTACCTGCATGCACCTACACAGAAACAAAGAAAAAGACAGAAGTAAGGGTTCTTGCTGAAAACATCTATTTTAACTAACCTCCATTTTAAATCATGCCATTGGTGCAGTTCCCCTGGATGTATGAGAGCTTAAGTATTTCTAATCTAAAATCATATAAACTTGCATTTATTTTGTAATACATTTCAACAATTGCAACCCTGCAGTTTTGGATAAAATTGCACTTATCACTTCAAGTAGATCTGAACTAAAACAAAAAAAATGTGTTATCCTATAAAGAACATCTAGAGAAGTTAATTGTGTCTAAGCAGTACCCTGAAAAATGCCTGGAATTCTTTCTGAAATTTAGCATTGTACTTATATATCTACAGCCTTACAGCTGTATGTCTCCAGTATTGCTAGATCTAAGGCACTGTGCCTGTGACTGTTAGTCTTATCACATCTTGAACAAGATTAGGTAATGTCACTAGTGTGCTATGTACTGTTTTCTGTGTTACAAAGAAAGCTGAAGATAAGAACCTGCATGTACATGCAAGCTATTGCTCCTTTTCTGTAGATCAATGCTTTTTCTACCTTTCCTATTGCTACATGATTATTCCTCCTTCAGTTATTAGACCACTCTTGCACATTTGACACAAAGAAGAAAAGTCCTGTATTTGTTAGGAGATGCTCTTTTGGTCGACAATCCCAGGCATTGTCTCATCACAGTAGAGCGTGCTCGGCCTATTCCCCATGGCGGTGGCTCTCGCAGCAGTTCTAGGATTTAGTGCTCTGCAGTTGCAGCATCCTTGTCTCCCCTGAGTTGTGTTTTTCTTCTCAGCATCTCCTGCACTGAGACTGCACAGCTGAGGGGGATTCGGAGCCGTGCTTCAGCTGATTAGCAGAGCGGACCAAGAGCAATCCCATGCTGCTGTGACTTTATAGCCTCTCTGCTCCCAGTCCCTAGTGCCTGTTGTAGCATTAGCTTTGCTAATCTGTGTTGGAGAGATTCCTATGTGTTTTTCTGTTGCTGACCAGTTCCCTGACATTTTGCTTGTACTCCTGGACCAACCTCTCTCTGTGAGTCCGACTCTGCTTGTGCCCACTCCCTTGTACCTCATTTGGTGGACTGATCTCCTGTGTTTGACTTTAACTTGTTTTCTGGATAACCTGGATTAGCCCACTGTTTATCTGTGGGCTCATTGTCAGCTGCCGGCCCATCCCCAGACAGCATCCTCTGCGGACTAAGTCCTGGGGGCAACCAAGTGCTGGGAGAAACAACCAGTCTCCTGAGGCTGAATGGGGGCTTGCTATAAGTGAACACTGCGTTAGATTGGGGTACCGGTGTCTGGTGAATACTGGTGCTACAGCATCTACCAAATAAACATACTGATCCCTAGTCCTTTGCAATAAGAAAGTATACGTATAAGAATAAGTAATGCATTTTTAATTTTTTTTAATCATAAGGTTTTTCAGTTTGACTAAATTTTATATTATCTACACTCACTGGCCCCAGGTACACCTGTTCAAGTGCTTGTTGGCCCAATTGTCACACTTACCTCTTCCTAACTAAAGCACAGATGACTCTCTATTGCGCATGCGGGCAGTTCTGAGGACCCAAGAGGGCTGGTCTGAGTTTTTCAGTAACTGCATATCTTCTGGGATTTTCTTGATAACCATCTCTAGAATTTACAGAGGAGAGTCTAGAAAAAAGGGAAACCATCCAATGAGCAGCCGTTCTCTCTCCACAAATACCTTGTTGATGCCAGGAGAATGCCAGTGTTTCAATATGATAAAAAGGCAGCTAGTAACTCAAATAATCACTTGTTACAACCATGTTATGCAGAAAAGTATCTCTAAATGCCTTAAATACCTTGAACCTTGAGGCATCGGGTGCCATTCCAGTTAGCTAAAAACAGGTACCCGAGCCTACAATTCACACGGGCTCACCAAAATAGATAAAGGAAGATTTGAAAGTAATTGCCTAGTTTTATGAGTCTCAGTTTGTACTGCAACATTCAGATGGGAGGGTCACGTGGCCAACAATATAAAATCACGGATCCATCTTTCCTTGCATCGACTGTTCAGGATGGGACTGCAGTGTGTTCATCTACTGATGGCTACTTGCAGCAGAATAATGTACCATGCAACAAAACTCAGATCATCTCAAATTGGTTTCATAAACATGGCAGTAATTCACTATACTCAAATATACTTCACAGCCACCAGATCTCAATCAAACTTAATGCACACTATAAGAAACCTATAATGTGAAGTGAAATCATAGTCATTTTAGTCCACAACTGTGCAATAATAAAAGTTAGGCTGGAGTTCAGCTTTAACTTTATAAAATATGAAATGATGTTTTAAATAAAATAACCAGACAGGGTATGGCAAGATGGGCTTATTGGTGCTGAAAAGCCCTCCACTGAATTAGTATAAAGCACAGTAGCGCCTTTTTAACACAAAGGTAATTTCATGTCTCATTTCTATGACAATCCCAAAGAATGTGGGGTTAATTTCCCTAACTGGGATATTTAACAAAACATGCAAAATATTCCTTTAAGCTTCTGGATCAACTGCGAGCACATCCGTTTATAACATGGATACTACACAGTAGCATATAAAGAGCCGTTTATTTCAAACTGCATTCAGTTGTTTAGACATGTTGTCTTTTATCATCAGTGCAGGACATTGAAACCATAAGTAAGGCTTAGGGAGCTCTGATAAAATGTAACCAGGCTGATAACCTTTTTCGGTCAACCTAATATAAACATTCAAATCTTATGTGATGGTTAGATTTGTTAGTTAACTGACATTCTACCTATTTCAGTAGAATTACTACATATTTCTATAATAATCAAAGACAAACATCTTGCTATTTATATGCAGTGTTTAAAATAAAAAAAACAAATAAAACCATGGAGCAATAAGAAAATTATATATAACAATAGTAAGAAGTGTATTGACACAATCCAGTGTGCTACCTTGGTGCTGGTAGTCTTTGTCTTCTTTGTCGTTGAACTGCTTACTGTGCATTTTTCTTTACTTGTGCTGTCTTGGGTAAAGTTTTAAATTACCGCTATTATTCTGTGCAAAGGAGCACACATGTATTTGTCCTCCACAGATTTGTCATTACAAAACAGTGTACACAACGAATTTCTGTTGCTGAAGGCGTAGAAATAGTCAAGGAGAATCTGTGCTCTGAATAAAAGTGTAATAACTGTTAAGATCAGTAAAAAAAGATAAATAATAAATAGCATTAAAGCATATTTAACCTAAAAAACAAAACTGTAAAATATCACAACTTGAAAATTTGAAGGCTGTAGATGTACAATGAAGAGGTTTTTTTTTAAATAGTTGCCTCCAAAACAGTCACCCTAGTTCTGTTATACCGGTGACAATCTATGAAGCAGGTAAACAATAAGAGATAAAACTCCATATTGGTTTTGGCTAAACAACCACTTTATGCTAAGTATACAATTATGATTATTTGCTATTGTAAAAAATATCAATCAATCAAAAAAAGAAAAAGAATTTATTATATATATATATATATATATATATATATATATATATATATATATATATAATACAAAAGTAACCTCTATGGCTGCGTATACACCTGCAATTTTGAAAACAATCTTTCCAGCAACAAAGAGTGACAGATGAACTGACAAATATTGAACACACAATGCTGTTTTGTTCTATGGAGAGGGGAGGGGGAGAACGAGTGAGCAGCACCTTGCTGTGCTCTCCTGTATTGACTTGTATGGCATTGTTCCCCATTGGTCATTCATGAATCTGTCCGGATGGATTCATAAACAACATCTTTTACAATTCAAATTCTCATTTGAGACAAGCATAACCATTAGAATTGAGCAAGAATCCTCTGACGTGTGTACACGTCATGAAAGTCAATGAAACTAAATTAATTACATGTGGAAATATATGTAGGCTGCACTCATGCATGAACAAGCATATTTCTGGAGGAGAGGACCAATACCTTAACACCATTGCTTGCAATCCCCTTGAGTCCATGCTCACAGCATTTAATATGTCAAGCTGACCATGTGTTTTATATTGTGCACAATTCTCATAAACAATTTTTAAGATTGCTGTAGGGTTATGCTCTAGCTTTGATTTAGTACATATAGCTTTAAAATAGTACATCAAACAAGACAAAAAATGCTGTCTATCTTTGGAATATCTAAAAATAGTACTAAAAACAAGAACAAAGGACAGAAAATAAATATAGTATAACTCTATGTTTTCATGTTTTACTAAACAATTTATGTAAAATGAAAATTCTGTCACAGCAAATTATTCTTCCATATGATATTTGTCAAGAAATACAAACAATAATAAATCACATATAATTATACCAAAGCATAGAAAGAAATATGTTAAAAACCCATTTGCAAGTTAGTTTTCTCTGTTTTTATGCCTTGTAGGTAAGACAGGATGAATGAAGAGGAGATTGTATTTTTTTCACATCTCAGAGGAAACAAATGCTATTCTTTAATGAATATTCATACATTTTATATTCCATGAAACCCTTTCGTATCAGACAGTGGTCACATGAATAACCCAATATACCATAAAACACTGCATTTTACAGCACAACAAGCTGTTTGAATACACAGTAATGGTCTACACTAAAGTCTAAATATCAAATCAATAGTAGAATGAATGGAAGACTAATTTATAATTGATTTAGTAGCTGCATTAGTCTGGAAGCTGATGGTAGAAAATAGCAACACGCAGTTATTTAAACACGAGTATAAAGCTAAACCACTGAACTAAATTTTAGTTTTGCATTAAAAATACATGTGTGCATATTTGTTCAAAAGATTTGGTTTCAAGTGATTATCTGGAATTGCCTAGTACATTTCATACATATTCAGTGTGGATTCTAAAAACTGGAATACACTATGTGGACTTTATTATGAATTATAGATCATAAAAGACTTCATATAAACAGAGAACATGTGTAAGAGCAAGGCATGTAATGTGCTCTACCTTAGGTTTCCTGTGCCTTTAGAGCCAAAACCTTACCTGTAGTTATAAAAAAAATCTAAACAATAGTTTCAAAGTCAAGCTCTGAAATCATTAACTCCTGCATCCCACGCATTACTATTGTTCAATAAAGCCATCACATCGATGACCAATGCTATAGTAGGGGAGGTGGGGAAAGGTATATTAAGACCAACTGCAAGCTGTTCTTTCAATAGCCAGTGTATAGCACAGGCAAGGGCAAACTACGGCCTGTGGGCTGTATACAGCCCAATGGGTATGTTTCTCTGGCCCTTTGGGTGTTCCGCGGCTCTGGCCAGTGCCACCCCAAGCAGAGTCAGGAGAAGGACCACGCCGGGGGAACGCACTGGCCAAAGCCGTGGAACACGTCCCCCTATCTGAGCGTGCGATGGGAAAGGGGGTGGGCTGTGTCACTGCCCACAAACCGCTCACTCTTCCATCACAGGCTCAGATCTGCAATGGGAGAGTTGGCAGGGATATGCCATCATGACGTCACGTTCAGGGGCGTCATAATGGATTAACCCCGCCCACTCTACCATTGACCCGGCCCCTCTGGCAAATTTTATTTTAGATTGTTTTAGAAAGTTTACCCACCCCTGGTATAGGATGATGTGGAAGATAGCTGAGCATACTTGAAGGAAGAAATTAAAGTCGCTTTAAACTTTTACTGGATGACATTTAGCTAATCAACTGTGTATCCTAAACAGTGTCCATGTTTCAATGCTAGATACCATAGCTGATGTCTCCTGCAGTCTTCTTCATGAACTTCCTCCTAACATGCACACACTCTAGTACAGTTTTTCTCAACCAGGGTTCCTCCAGAGGTTGCTGGGGGTTCCTAGAACCATGAGCAATTTTGACCTCTTAGGTCAAATAACACTTACAATCTTTTTGGCTACCTGTAAGGGTGGCATTCTTCCCACTGGGATTCCCGATAGTATACCATGCTGGCACAAAGTATGTTAGCATAGAGGCTGGGTCAAGGTGACAATGCAAGAACACAGTTGTGTAAATTCTGTCACTCTGTACTAAGATGTGCCCAGACCAGGACCATCATTGTAAAATCCCAGGCATTTTCTGCATAAATGCAGATTTAAAAAAAATAAAAAATGTCTTCTAAAAGAACAGTAATACACTAAAGCTTATATGAGATTTTAATAATTGGGTAATTTCATTTTATTAATCCCTTTTACTTCCTATTTATTTATTTAATTTAATTTATTTTATTTTTAATATTGCCTGTGTGCCTTCATTTTGCATTTCTACAGAAGATGGTAGATGTCTATTGGTATTCGCTTCTCATATATTTTCTGTCTGTGCTTTTAATATGTTGCTGTTTTTTTACATAGTGCACCTACCAAGGTAACATGAGCTCCCTGAAGTTATGTGAACCCTATGCAAAGATGAACATTCTAATGTGAAAACACAAGTGCTGAAATATGTAATATTGGAAAATATCAGTGAAAATATAGTTTTGGAGAGTGAATATTTGGATGCTGTTTAGATCATCTTATTCAGTGTTGAGTGAATTTACGCAATCTGGTTTGAAGTTTTTGCATTGGACTATTGGAAATTTTTGAAATAAAAAATGAACTTTTTGGAGCTTTTTGTACTTCACGGCTTCCAATTGCTTTTTGTGGGCCTTTCTGTCCGAAGTTTAGTCTTCAACAAGTGAAATGCATGCTCATTTGGGTTCAGATCAGGTGACTGACTTGGCAATTCAAGAATTTATTTAAAGTCATGAAAAATCTCCCTTCATATAGTGAGGCAGGAAGATATGTAGAGAGGCAAGCAGGAGAGACACGGGCAGACATCAACATCAATCATAAAACCATCTTCTCAACTATCGTACTAGTTGTTTGATGTCAGTACTAAATTTGCTGCTCCTATTTCTAATCCATATCTAATGTCCACATAAACAATAAAAATCTCCAAGTTCCAATGTCCAAAACACTCTCAGCATTAAAATGGAGATGTTGGAACCCCATTAGGATCTCTATTTGAGCAGTAAAAACATAAAATGGGGGGGGGGGGTTAACACTTGCCCACTCTATCAACAACCAAATATTTTGGGTTTACACTTTAAAATGTAGTTCACTTTGTGCAGAGTATTAAATAAATTGTTAGGTTGTGGAACTGACATGCCATACTCCTAAATTATCTAGCTGAACTTTTATAGGGGAATTATAGTATATTATTGTTACTGTTAGTAAAGTTCTGGTATCTGATGGAACCACAGCACACTACTTAATAACCATACAAACTTTAAGTATGAATTTATTTCACCAACTTTAATCTCCTCATAGATTTATCTGTTCACTATCCCTTAGTTCCAGCTGAGTGCACATTGATATTTATTGCCCTGCTAACCCCTCCCCTCCCCAGGTTCAACTGATATCCCAAATTCCTTGTTACTCTGATCAGTCCATCCTTAATCAGAACCCAATTTGCAATCCCTATTTAATGTACAGCGCTGCGTAATATGTTGGCGCTATATAAATCCTGTTTATTAATAATAATAATAATAATAATAATTACCTATATTTAGCATAGCATAAACAATTCTTTAAGGGTCACTCATGGTATGAGCTAAGATCTGCAGCATTTATGTCATGACATTTCAGCTGATGCAATAGTTCTATACTCAGAAATAGGTCACAAAAATCACTGTGGCATCCTAATATGCATTGAGAGGCCAGCCTATTGTTGTAGCAGATAATGAGTTTCTGGTTTATTTAGGTAATTTGTTGATCTTAACACCAACTGCACTGTATTGTAATTAGTTACGAATCCCTATAGAAGCCATTTATGTGCCACTGGTGAGGCAGAAAGAGAACCTCGTGTAACAAAATGAAAGTACAACCCTGTATGTTTGCTGAAAGCTTACAATGAGCCAAGCATTTTAGAAAACTCTTAAAATTATGTGCATACTACCAAGATTAGTAAAGCTCAGTGAATAAAGTAGGCAAATGGTATTAACTCTGCTAATTTCCAAAAGAAGAGTTTAATACATTTTTTAATACGTTTAATACATTTTAGTAGACACACAAACACACAAATTCAACACACTTGTAAAGGTCCCATTAATTACAGAGCACATATGATGAAGACCGGGGACCCTAGCTACAGCTTGTGTTTTTTGTAAATCAACCGTATGTGTCCCCTATTGCCATTCAGAAAGTTGTCTTTATGGACCTGCACAGGCCTATGCCTGTACATACCTTTCAAGATAAAAAAAAATAACACCAGACTCCCACTTCCATTTTGGAATCAAAATGGCCCTATCAACCATATTAACTATAACATCATTAGCAGAACATCAGCAACATGTATACCAAAAATTAGAGCTGGGTATAAGGTTCATACAGGCGCTTAAATGTCTGCAGAGACTACTCATCCTTGTAAGGCTGCCACATACATCACCACCTCAGGGGCCAAGTCTCCACAGCCACTTTACTTACGGTCCGTAAATCTGAACTAAACCCTCCATAAGGAACAGCATACCTCCAATAGGGTCCCTAACAATTGTTGTTTTAACCAAATTTAACCCATTCATGGTCCTTACAGCTCACACAATGCTATCATGACAAACACAACATTTCCACAAAAGCAAGCTACCCCTTGTGATATTGTGGAAAATATTTAGTGGGATATGGTGGAAAATATTAAGTCCGGATCTCCCCTTTAAAATTAACAAAGGGTCTTCCTAAGGTCTTTTTGCTAATTGAATTTATTCTCCCCTTTAAAATAACAAAGGGTCTTAAGTTGTAATAGCTTGCTGTTAATGTATCGTTTGTAGACAGTGTATCTCCATTTTTGTAAAAGTTGGAGTCTTGTGTCCCAGGTGTCAAAAACCTCAGATAAATCTCCGATATGTATTCTGAAACACATTTATTCCTAATCTTCATATTTCCACTATACCATTCTGTATAAAGTAATAGATGCCTGATTTATAGCTAGGTCATTATAATGAGCATTTTGAGACCAAAAATAGTCTCCTAAACCACAGGGAAGCCTGGAAACCATATGTAGCCTGTTCTGGTGAGCCATAAGTCCCAGACATACCTAGTTTGGTCTCTATGAACATTGTATTTGTGGTGATAAATAATCTGGGGGTTGGCAGTTCATAAAGTCTGTACTTATGTAAATATTAATATTGGCTAGAACCAGGGCATTTTGGAAGTGTCCATAATCCATGTGGTCACAGCCCCTAAGACAGCCCCCACCCTGCTATCATTGGATGGTCCTATTAGTCCCACCTCTGTTGTTGGCATATAAAAAGCCATGTAAGCCCAGCAGAGGGAGCTCACACTCATACCATCATTTTGCTAAGGACAACGGCACTGACACATTGAGCACTGAAGGGAGCCCAGTGACTCTGACTGATAACTTGGACTTTACATAGCAACCTGGACCAGGAAAACCAACTCTACCTAAGTATTATTTCATAGTTTTCCATTTGTATTTTATGCTGTTGCTTTAGTTCTGCTAGTGCTCTGTTATTATTCTTAGATTAGTGTTTATTTTTCTGTATTTGTTTATGCACTGTTTTTGAATGCTTTTACTTATAAAACCCTATAAAAAGTGTAAGCTGAATCTCTGAATGCTCTAAACAGAAACAGTGCAGCTTGCGATTTCTAAAACATCCCTGTCTGGAGTGGCAGTGGGTGACTCTACAGAAGCAGAAGCACAACTGCGGTTGTCAAGGGTAACGGTTCATGCTTCTGTCTAAACAGGTGGTGGCAGTCTACCTGTGATGGTGTGTTTGGCAAGGGTTAACAGGAGTAGTTAATCTTGGCTCAAGACAAACTCCTCTTCGGCCTGCTGGTGCGTTGACTGTTACTGAGCGTGCTGGAAAGTCTATGCGCAGGGGTGCGGGCTGAGAGGCGTTCGTCACACCACTTTTTTTAAGGGAGAAAGGATGAGTGAACCTCATTCTCTTCATCTCTGACTAAACCAAAATCCCAGCCACTGCAATCGGAACCCACCTATGCTAGCTTTTCCAAACCCCACCTATGTGTTTCATTACCCCCCACCCTGTTGTATAGTCCCTCCATGTATTCCTTTTTCTTTTCTTTTACTCTGAGCCTTTGCTTTTTGGGTTGACCTTGGCAAGATTGGTTTATGGGACATTTGTGACCAGTCTCATGAACCATGTGGGGGAGCATGGAATTAAGTCCCAAAAAGTACTATTTAAACCACACCTAGACATAAAGAAGAATTCATATCGTTTTGGGGATAGCCCCACTGAATGGAAAGTTTTTACTAAACCGGGAGTTCATTTTATATTTCTTATTACACATAATAAACTTTTAAATTTGCTTTCTAATGAATGCATTTATTTGGCCTTGTATGTGTGAAGGGGTTGGATCTGTGTATATATTTATTATACATTGCATACAAAAAACAGTAAGGTTATACTTCATAATAAAGTCTGGCTCTGCTTTACAAATAGTTGCCAATTATAAATCCTGATTTTCAGTCTCTGAAAAAAATGTAAATGATGAAAAGAAGAACCTACCAATTTGTATTCACAAAAAGATTACTGAGAGCGAGACCGGTCCATGTAAGTACTTTGCAGGATCAGGATCATAATCCAATTCATCCAAGTCTGATGCCATAGAGTGTAAAATACCAAAGCTCTCTTTTGTCAAGTTACAGGCATCAACTTGCCATTATTTTTGGGGGGTAAAAGGGGGTATAATTGATATTAAAGTGCCAACTGGATGTTATTGAGTGCAATGATGACAAAAAGAACTTGTCTGCCATACAATACAAGCAGCTTGCTATGTGTGCATTTAGAACCACGGTATAAAAGCCTTTGGGTTTCCATGGCTACTTCCAAAATGAATAGACTATTTATAGCACCGTCATGTTTTGACTAAAGGAGAAATTCAAGCTATGGAAAATTCTTAACAGTTTAACAAAAGCACAAACTTCATCAAATTTGTAAATTATTTCTGCATTAATTATATTTTTTAAAATATTTTCTAATGCAACACTTGTTGCCAGGTAAATACACTGGACCTTGTTTATCAGATCAAGTGAAGAAAGTATTTTCTTAGAGAATCTTCATGGTCATAACCACCAGTTTTTACTTTTTACTTTCCCATACTAATCATGGGGATAATCTGATTGTTACAGAAGCATTAAGCTAATTCTAAGACATTTGATAAATTAGGCCCACTTTGTTTATGACCAAATATTGCTAGCTGCTAACTTATTTAAAGCCGACCTAAACCAAAAAATCATTAGTAGACAGCGGTACTAAATGTTATCCGACATGTTTATGTCATTTTTCTTATCTTTATGAAAAAAACTAAAAAAAATCCAGCTCGTTAATGAGAGTTTGATAGAAATCAGTTGGAAGTAGGAAGTTCTGCATCAACGAGAACACAGACAGCCCAAACAAGACTTTTTTTTTAATGAAAACAAATTAGCTACACAGTTTTTCCCAAGAACTTCAATATCTTAAATAGCCCAGTCAATGTCCAGACCACAGCCTAATTAGGAACTGCAATAAGATATGCACATTGTGGTTTACCAAACATCATTATTCAAAAAAGGGCAAAATTGCAGAATCTATTTTCAACTTTTATATCTAAAAAAAAGGCTAAAAAAATATAACTTCTGTGTAGGTGCTGGTGGACGAAGTGTAAACAGCATTTTAAAGAGCATTGTATGAGATCACATGAGGGGGGTGTTCAATCTGGTTCAGCTCTCAATTTGGTTGTCTGCTATGACAGCCCCAATATTGCTACAGAAAACTTTTGTAGGGCATAGATTAGCTGACAAGAAATGAACACCTGAATGAGGACTGATCCTAGACATTTTGTGATATTGAAAGATATGATGCTTCTAAGTTGCCAAAAATAACGGGTAAAAAGGGCCACAACAGCCCTATATAAGGATTCTATAAGCAGTAGAGGGTTGACATGCATAAAAATTCGAAATATATAAAAAATGGCACAACAATTATTCTTTTTTGAAATATAATGAATTTTGCAAACGCTGCTAGGTGAACTTTAGTAGTGTTTTTGTCACTTGGCACTTTCTTCCCGCTATATTAAAGAAATCTATAATCACTCTTAACGTTTCTAGAATTTTACCAGCTTGTGCAAAGAGAACCCTATAAATTTCCTAAAGATTAAAACCATAAATATTATTGGTGTCTTCCCGTAAAGTGACACGTAGAGAAACTCTGTGCCAATTTAATAAGGGTAATGCTACATTATCTTTGAGCAGATGGTTTAGTCTCTGATTTATTGGCTTATATTACTTTCTTTGTAATTTGAAAATGCCATACTGTGCGAGCTGAGCCAAAAAGGGATCCCTGCCAACTGTATGTCCTGTTTGATAAAAAATAAGGTATATATATATCCCAAAAGCCCATTTAACTATAGTTCAATAGTAATTTCAGAAATGTGCTTTGATAGTGGCCATCTTGTTTACTATTAATTGAAACTGAGCTCACAACATAAAGCTGATTTTATAATTAAAAATATCAGCTATAAAAATTTATATGTATATATATGAAGACAGTATATATGTCATCTTTATATACTTTTTCTGTTAGCAGATAGCATTTTAGCAACACAGCTTTGTCACCCTCTTGCCAGTTGGTGATTGGAGGTCATCCAATTGCTCTGCTCTTCTGAAAAAAAGGGGGACTAACAACACTGTTCAAAGAAATAAAGCCTTGGCTGAGACTTTTTGCTGGAATTTAACTTAAACTAAAACAAAACCCACTAACCCAAAAAGGATAAAAAAAATTAGGAAAATATTATCTGAAGATATAAAGGGATAACCATTTTGGGAAAATTTTTCAGCAAATACATAAATCTGAAAGGCAAATACTGCAATATACAATGTAAAAATATACAATTTTGAATTATACATCAAAATAATGAAGTACTGTGAGGGAAAGAAGTATTTGATTCCCTGCTGATTTTGTACATTTGCCCTCTGACAAAAAAAATGACCAGTCTATAATTGTAATGGTAGGTTTATTGTAGGTGTGAGATACAGAATAACAACAAACAAACCCTCAAAAACCCAGTGCTCAAAGGTCAGAGCTTGATGTGCATTGTAATGAGTGAAATAAGTATGGCTTTTTTGCACCGATGCACAAAGGATATCATGCACAAAAACATATTCTAACAAAATAAAATTTTTGTTCCCCATAGCAACTAAAAATTTGCATACAACCTATTTTTTATATACAAAACACTTTTTATGCCTTTTTAAGTTTTAATAAAGCGAATTTAAAGTTTTAATAACAGCAATAATTCAATTTTATTTCAAGGATGGAGTTCTACATTAAAGCCAAATGCTCTACTTGTCACTGATAAATATAACCCATTTTATTTTGCGTCTTAAATGCAAAAAAAAAAAGAAAAATAAATATCAAATTTAACTAAAACACTACATTAAAGGGCAACTGATATACCAATATTTAAAGTTAAATTTGTATAACTTAGAATCTTTAAGCTAAAAATATGTTAGACATAGAAATAGTCTGTCTTGCATTATTTCTGTTTGTTATACAAATGTAGTCAGGAGTTTCTGCTGACATTTCATTTTATAGCCCCAGATCCCATCCATCCTATTGCGCTTGTTTCCATAGCAACAGCTAACATTTCAATACTCCGGAAAAGTGTTACAGGAAAGTCATTCAGCAGATAACTGCTTTACAATAATCATATACAAATGTAAATCCACTTCTGCACTTCACATGTGGACTGATATTTTACAGATACATATATATTTTTTAACACATCAAACCTAAAGAGATAAGGACACTTTTGAATAATTGGTATGTGTAAATGATAAACTCTGAACTTGTTTTCAGTTGTTCTCCATGATATGCCACATGCATCTCATTCATGGTGTGCTTTAGATTAATATATTCATAAAATGTGTACACGTATTGCACATTTGTATAAGTTCACTAAAGCCCCGCTAGCCAAGAACACGGAAATAGGTGAACAAGGACTTGTAGGTAAGGCAATGGTATACCAACAGTCTCTATGGTAAAATCTTTATTTTACATTTTGCACTTTATGTCCACCCTTTATACCCGTTATATTTAAATGCGACTGATTTCAGTCAAATTTATCAGAACCACATTCTATCTAATTTCAACTTGTTTTTTTCCAGGTAAGTTTTCAGGCAAGTAATATTAGTATAAGTGTCATCATCTACCGAAGCACAAGGTATAATAAAGGGTAAAAACACATTTACAGAATGAAAGTCTTTTGGAAAGTTTGGTTGTCTTAGATTAGAAGCTACCTTCTGAGAGATTTTGATTTGTCACTACCCACCATATATTTATGAATATTCCTATTTTGTTCTCATTAGTCAGTGGTCTCCTTTCCCTTCCCCCTTTTTCCCTTTAATAATGTATTTTTCTCTTTCTTTTATTTATAATCTACATTTACTTTATTAATGCCCAGATATATAATCAGAGAGTTCTCCCAGAAGGCAACATTGTGAATGGTAAAAGTTTGGGAGTACTTTGAGGTTCTTCTCGTGTATGAGGCTATTTCCTATGCCTTACACCAGGCATGGGCAAACTACGGCCCGGAGGCCATATACAGCCTATTAGGCTTTTAAATCCAGCCCATTGAACTCTCTCTGCGGTCGGTAGCTCTGGCCAGTGCCACCCCGAGCGGGGTCAGGAAAAGCACCCCGCTGGGGGGGGGTGCACTGGCCAGAGCCGCAGATCAAATCCCAAGGCTCGGGGAAGTGGGCGGGGTTGTGTCTCTGGACACAACCCGCTCACTTTCCAATCGCAGATCTGAGCCTGCAGAGTTATGTGCAGGGTTATGTCATCATGACGTGACACCCGAGGGCGGGAAGAAAGAGGTGCTGCGACTTACAGAAAGGTAAGTTTTTCATGGATGTAGAAAATTGCTCAGGAGCTTTTACTGCACTTTTTAGGAGAATGGTTGCAATCATCTTATGGCAGGAGCACAAAGCCAATCAACCATTGTGACTTGATAGCGCTGTATTCTTTCTATTATTCTAGACATGGTGCTTAAGTGCTATGAACCACTCAACTACAATTGCAAGTCAGAGATATCCGACCTGCCTTCAACCTTTTTGGAGATCCCAATAGTACTGAGAAAAATAGGTTTTCTCTAAGATTTGAAACCTGTGTTGTGCATAATACTTATAAATACCAGTTATTTTTCAAGCTGTCCTGTATTTTTTTTTTTTGTGTTAGCCTAAAATAAAATGCTGCTATAGTGATATGTATTAGAGTGATTTTACGTATTCTTAGTATGATTTTTGGACAAATCTAGTACAAATTCCGGACTCGGGGAAGTGGCAGAACAACCCCCGCCCACTCTCCCATTGAAGGCTAAGATCTGCGATGGGAGAGTGGGCAGAGTTATGCCATCATGACCTCACATTCAGTGGTGTCATGATGAAATAATCCATCCCTGCCCAGTCTCCCATTGGCCGGGCCCCTCTGCCAAATTTTGCAACAGATTGTGGCCAGGTGTACTTGGACATGGCACTGTTTGAAATACTTTACTCTTTTATTTTGTATGAAAAACAAGATCTTTGTACTTGTACTCTATTGCAAGAGTTTGTTATACATATTACATTAAGAAACAGTGACCTCTAATCTAATTTATCTCAGTATCTGAAAGCATTGTGGAGAAATTAATTTTCACAAGTTCACAACACAAGCACTAAAATTATTGCATATTGTGCAAAGTCATATGTAATGCCACAGACTTCCTTATATCCGTATATCCGTATGTTATTGTGTATGGCCACTTCAAGGCTCTGCAGCGGTACCAGATGCATGATCTCATACAGTTGGCTATCAAGTGGCTGCAGCCTGAGACACTGACCGGTCCCCAGATAGTGGAACATCTTGTGGTCAACCGGTTTCTGTGGTCCCTGCCTGAGGAGTTGCAGAGGTGGGTAAGTCATGGGGAGCCTAAAACAGCAGACCAGCTGGTGGAATATGTGTAGCGATACACCGTCGTGGAGGAGAACCAGGCCTCGCTCACCAGGAGATAATGCTGTCCGGAGGAACCCCAGAACCTGCATGACTACACCCAGTGGTTCACCGGTATTCCAGCAGGAGTTCCAACCTCAGAAAGGAGACCCTGTAGAGTGTGACCTAAGGCCACATCAGGGCCCAATGTCCCCTGCAGGAGGAACTCATGCAATGTGGAGGAGGTCCTTCTACACTCAAGGAGTGAATACTGCTAATCCCAAGGCAGGCCTGGACAGTTTCAAATGCAGGGTGCAGGTGAACTAGGTCCCGGCCAAAGCCCTGTTGGACTCAGGTAGCATGGTGACTCTAGTACATGCTAAAGTGGTTGGTGAGGTTACATTTAGGGGAAAACCCCTCTGTGTAATGTGTATATATGGTGATACTAAGACATACCCGACCTTGCCAGTCCAGATCAGCACAAGCTGGGGCACAGTTACTCACCTCGTGGGGTTGGTAAAAAATCCTCAGAGACCAGGGTACTTCTTTTATGTCTATAGTAATGGCCCATGTATGCAGGCTATTTAACATTAAACAGTTGCAAACCTCTGTCTACCACCCCCAGACAGATGGCCTGGTAGAGAGGATCAATAAAAAACTAAAATTAATGTTGAAAAGGGTGGTACAAAAAGATGGGAACTGCCTACTCCCGGGCATTCTCTTCCCCATTTAAATTGGTATATGAGCGCCGCCTAGGGGATTACTCGATCTGGTGAAGAAAACAGGAGAGCAAGAACAGTGTAGTAGAGTTTGTTTCCCAGTTACAGGAACAGATTTCCACGGTCAGGCCCCTGGTCAAGCAATCACTCCTGAGTGCCCAAGAGACCCAAAGCCAAATGTACCTTCTGTCCAGGATCCCCCCCTGCGATCCTGTACAGCGGCCAAATCATCAACCTACAGTTACTAGTAATTTCATGTGACGCTGGGGACAAAGATGAATACCTACTTCAGACTGATTAAATTTTGATGTTATTATCAATGAGAACTACTTTGATAAACTGCTTCTCACAGCTGTCAGATTGAAAGATATAGACAGCTATAAGTCAGACTAAACCTGTGGAATCAAATCAAAGCATGCAGTTACTGCATAAAAATCACTGTCAGGTTTACGTCGTCACTACAAGGATGATTTTAATAACGCTTTCTTATCCTGTCATTTCATGTGGATATAATGTTTCTTTTCATGTTTCCAGTTCTGTTATTGATTATTCGCTCTCAGACCCAGCAGTGATTTTATACAGTCCTTTGCACACTATTCAAATGCTATTCCATGGCTGTCATACAGCTCTGAATTCCCTGCTGCCTCCCAGTGACAGATTTGTTTTAATCCTGTTACTGTTCTAACCTCATCAATCACCTGGGCCAATAAAGTTGCTGCATTTTTCACTTCTGTTTTCCTTCTACAACTCCACTGTTCCTTTCACTTGCATGGCCATAATGCAAAATGTGTCAAAGAACATATTGCATCCGTAGTATGTTATAGCAGGCAGTATACAGTGAAGGCTGACAGCATCATAAATCCAGCCCAGCTTTATTAAAGTCTTAAAACACAGCTCTTATTCATGGTATAAATTTAGATATAACAACAGTACTTTGGGTTGCATTTACAGCAAAGGAAGTTCAATTTCTGAAATTGAAGTAATAAATTTCTTATTACGGTTTAAAAATCGATATATGGAATAGGCAGGCTGTGTCAGTTACCGGCATCCTTTATCCTGTTCTTCCCTGTGATTTTTCTTACAAACTCTGAAGGGCCTATTTATAGCTACAGATGTGCACATTTTAAAGAGAACCTGTTCCCAGATTATGAAGTATTTCATTTTTTTGAACAAGCAGTAAAAACCCACATTCACCTCTGTATTTTAAGTATGTTGGAGAAAATTATTTTTAAAATTCACAGCACACAGAGACCCTGAAATCTCAGGATATTTACTCTTAATCTGGGAACAGATACATTTTTGTTACTGTAAACTATTTTTCCTGTTTCCAGAGACTGTGGAACATAAGAGTGCAATACACACAGCCCTGCTCACTTTTATAGAGATTGGAGGAGGAAAGTCATTTTTTTTGCAAATTTATGATGAAGCCACGCTGCTATGCCAGGTCACTTAATTTACAGTATTATCAGAAGAAGAACTAATCACCATGAGATATAAGCACATAAAAAGACATATAAATTGTGTTTTAGAAACATACAGCCCTTAAAGCCCATCCCAGAAGGCTACTTATTTTTTAAGTTATAAATACCAAGTAAAAAAGAGGTGCAGCAGTGGGCAAACACGGCAACTATCTAGGTCTGGGAAAGCAAGCCCACATGGCTGAGGTTTCAGGCTTCTAGTCCTGGAAGTAGAGATGCTGTTTTTTTTTGGTTTTTATTACATTTTCTTTTTCAATAGAAAAGGCATTTTGCTACGCTAGTATAAACTGCATTGTCCTTTAAAAATACTCATCCCATCTCCAGGCAACTGCTGTGTCCTGCATCTTCCTCCTACATATATATAGCCTGTGAAACTAAGAAAAAGTAAACGTCTATCTTCAAATTAACAACCTCTTTGACAGAATGAACACATCCCTTGTTGGGAGGACAACCCACTGCATTATCTTAAATGTAGCTTTAAAGAAATGGACCTTTAAATAAATAACCTAAATGCATGCATGATAATAATGTGGAAATGAATATGGGGTTTTCTTACTTGGTTGTGGTTGTTTGACCTCTCTTGCATTCTAATTCTGTCCGTATTTCCATGCATGTAAGTGAGTATGCTTTAACATAGTAACAGTTAGTCATATTCAATGCACAATATCTGTAATACGTATGACTTTTCACAGCATATCCAAGCCCTATCACTGTAATGCTTTTCCAAATATGTCTTTCATTTCAAAAGGAAATGCTGCATTGAATCTAAAAAAAAGTGGTTCATGTGATTACATAGATTTGTCATTGTAAGGAAAGTTTTGCCGCTTTCCTTAACCCTCCTAGCGCTAATCCCGAGTGTGACTTGGGTGGATTTTACATGCTAAAAGTGATAATCCTGAGTCACACTCGGGGTCGCCTAAAACTTTTAAAAAAACTCACATACATTAATTTTATGCAAATGTATCTGGTGAGCTCTTTGCTCTTGTGTCTCGTCTAATCATCTTGCATTTTTTTAAGGCCATTTGATCTGTAAGGAGTTGACTCAGCACTATAGTTTTATTTTTGCATTCATCATTCTGAATTTATATATCCTATGGTAAGCCATGGACACAGCTGCAGAATTAATTGGACACAGTAAGATATCCCTAAACTTGGCACAGCAGAGAGCAATGGCAATTCTTTTTGTTGCTTGGCAATATTTGTAGATGTGTTTCTAGAATGTACAACCTGTTGTGCCCCAAAAACTTGAACTGTAGGCATCTAATTAATTAAAACAAGATGATTATCCAGAATTTGTGTACTGTTATTAATAAGGCAAGATAATATTTGCTATACCCTGTTGTAAAATTAGATTTCTGCTTTGTTTGCAGGATGTAATTGTATGGGAATTAAACATGCTGCACCTATATGTATAGACATAGCTTCAGACACTCATTAATTTGTTTGTAATCATTAAAATATTAAGAAAATACTTTTCCATTAACTGATAGCATATTTCTAAATAGCACACCAAATGTATTTGACATAAATAAAACAAGTATGTTTGTATTTTTAATTTTTTATTTGGGTTTCTATACTACAATAGACTGTTAGTGTGGGTATGCTAGTCTACAACTTGTTTTCCACTTGATGGTTTGCCTCATTTATTTCAGAAGGAAAAGTTATTTAATTTTGGTATTGAATGTTGTTCCCTTTGTATATGACTACAAAACTGCTGTTCTTCTTGCTCTAGAAATAAAAAGTTAGCTCTGCATCTGTATGGGAAAAAAAACAATCACATACATACTGTATAGGCATTGTTGAATAGAAAAAAAAGTATGTGAAAGTATAAATGAGTATATATGAAGTATATATATAAAGCAAAGATAGGGATGACTCTGTTCCCATGTCAAATACTCTTGTGCTACTTCTCTTTTATGTCAGGCAATTGACTTGTATCACACTAACAAAATAAAATGCCGGAGCCATAAAAGTCAAATCACAATTTAAAAGTCAAATCAAAGTTTTGGCCAGCAAGGATGAAAAGAACAGCTTGCCTCATCTGTCAGCAAACTGTCCCTCTACTTTGGAAATGTACTGTGTACTTACAGTTCCACTCTGAGCACAAATCTTAACCACTATTTCAACTAGAAAAATGCACAGGCCATCCACGAACAGTAACAATGGGCCACTGACTGAATGGCTCTGGAAGACTCAGCAGCAACCTTTACTCATACCCAGTAATTAGTCAATGACAGTAACCACCCCTGGCAGCTCTGCCGCTAACTAATACCTGTTGCCATCCTTACATTAAACAAATGGCAAGATTAGATGCGTATTGAATTTTCAGATTTTGAGTTTCATTGACCAGTATCTTACTATTTTCATCACATCATCCCTTAATACTACTAATGAGACACTGGAAGGAAAGCAATAGCGCTGCGTAATATGTTGGCGCTATATAAATCCAGTTTTTTATTGGTATTATTATTATTATTTTTATTATTAATATTATTATTAATAATATTAATGTTTATTGAGGTAAAGCAGAACTTTATAATAAAAATGAAATTTGTGAGCAGGCAGGTTGTTGTATTAATTGAACATATTTTGCAGTGCAGTGTACAGTGTCCTATTTGCAACAAATCATTTCATTAGAATGTTTGTGAAATGTTTGAAAGCTGAACATTTTTACAAAAAATAAAGGGTGAGTAGTGCCTCTTTGTTTTGAAACCAAACCTTTCTACAAGCATGGAGTCTGAGTGGCAAGGGGCAGTATGCGTGCGTTCCCCCCTTCAGTTCCCCACAAATATTTGAGGGACAAGTTATGGAGGATAGGTCCCCAGCTGTAGCCTAATTTAGATTGATGAAAAAGCCACATGCTTTTTAAATATATTTTTTTTTCTTGCTTGAGACGTGTTTTTTTTAGGTGCTGCTTTCTTGCCCAGTAATTTCCCTACAATTAAAGTGTAGAGCCAGCAACAACAGATTTTTTTTGAAAATTCAGTTGAAGTGTTTTTCTTCAACTTTTCATCAAATGTTAATGCTTTTTCAACAAAACCGAATTTTATTATAGATTACAGTTTCTAACACATATTTTAAAAAGGAAAAGACTATTTCAAAGATAATATCAGAACTTACTATTTGGAAAGCGCTCCTGATCTCCTTATTGGGTAGATGTAATTTGATAAAGATGAACAGTTTTGCTCACTTTTAATATCCACTGCATAATTTGCCTTTCCTACTCAGGCGTGGAGATGTACAACTTCAAGGGGCTTTTACTTAGTTTGTAGTCAAGGTAAAACTGCAGGCATCGCCAGACACAAATTATGTCAACCAAAATCACACCTAGGTATGAATTTCCCTGATATATGAAAATACAATCTGGCCTGTTTGATACACCATGTAAGAAATTAGTGGCATAGCACATCTGATTACATCGATTTTGGGCTTGAATCCTTTGCGGCACACCGGTGGTCCCTTATTTGTATACTACACACTCCTTTACAGATAGTCCCTCAAGCTATCAAACGTAATTTGCTCTTTAGAGATACATTTATAGCAGGGCGAGAAGTTAAAAAGCTGCACTTTCCATCATCTCACACCTGCTCTACCTATACACTCCACCCCAGGTTTGCGGCAAGGCTCTCAACTGCAGTCTTTTGGGAAAACCCTGGTATTAAATGTCTAGCCCATCTCCTTGATGAGAAACATACAATCTTACCTTTTAACATAGGTAAAGTACGCTTTACCTGCTCATCACCTTTTTGTACTATCCACAGTTGAAACATACCTTATTCAGCCATGTGCTTCCCACTACATCTTTGGCCCTACCATTACCCATCCAACAATTGATGGGCACTTCTCCCTCTCGCTGAACAATTGCAGATCTCTACCAACTCTTGGCTAACTCAGATAACGATTCCAGTCATGCCCATACTTATGTTACCAAGTGGACCACCTTCCTAGATATGACATACCAGGAAACCTTCAACCTTCTAAAATCTAGTTGGTTCCCTATCCGTAAACCCATTGTAAATGAAGTGTGGGGGTAGATGCACTTTAAAAATTTTAGATAGGGCCTAATATGCCTTTGACCTCAAGATCAAACCATCTTTGTCCTCCTTTGAAAAGATTTGCCCAAGTATACATACCTTCTGGCTCAATGTATTTGAGTTTATTTTTGATTTTGTACCCATTGTTTTTTACTGAATATGGATATTTTTCATGTTCCATCTTCCATCCCGACTACTGTTGCACATAATAGTAACCCCCTGTATGTGCTCAATTTGGAGAATCTGTCTCCTCAAAGCCAAAAAATGTATAATAAACAATTTGGTTAGATACCTGTACCCCAACTATTTTTCAACTTATGCAGTTACTGCAAAATCTTGTGTTCATTGGCAAAACTGAAGCAACCCAACACCCTGATACACACCCTGATTTTTTGGTACTTGGATGCCTTGTTAGGGCATACAACTTGGTATGGGCTCAGGGTGTTGGGCGGCACCTAGTCAACATCCCCCTCCTATTCTTCTATTCTCTCTTCCATAAACCCCAGAGGTATAAATTGATTCCTCCCCTCCATTATTTCAAACAATAGTACTCACTTCCAAGGATTTTTTGCTATACTCATTCAAAAGACATTTTATACACAATCCTGGCACCCCACCTTCAAAATCAGTATGGAAGTAGGAAAAACAAACAGGCAATTAAATGCTAAGCCAATAGATGATTCAAAATGATGGAACTGGAGGTCTTGGAGCCGTAACAAGTGTGGAACAATTTTTGAAAAAAAAATACCTGCAAAAAAAGGGTAGGACCTTCTCAGATAATAAAGATCAAACATAATAGCAAAAAGCAAGTATAAGTTTTAGATAACACCAGGACATTACCATCAAGAATGGGAATCCAATACTTCAAATCAGCTTTTAGGGGTGCAGTAAGCCACACACCTAAAAAATGATACCTAAAAAATCAAGAAAGTCTGTCGGAGGAACCAACTCATCAAGAACTAGAGGAATTCTAAAAGAAGGGGTGGATCATGAAGGGGGAAGGAGCTAGCCAAACGTGTGACAGAAGAGACTCACGTTTAATGCCTGTGTCCTTTATGATCTCCCACTGGTACGTAAGTAACTATATTCCTTTCTTGTATACACAAATAATCTGTTACTTTGTTAATCATACAAATATTTTGTATGCTATATACCTACATCTATATATGAAAATATGTACAATCTTCATGTAACCATGTGATACTTAACATACTTTATAGAATTTTAAATGAACACATATAAATATATATATTCACTTGAATTTAGGTATTTACCTGGTTTGACTTACTGATTTTCTATACATATTAAACTGTAAAGTACGTACAAAAGATATCCCTGAGGGAGGCGAAACGTGACGGATTTTTGCACAAACTCTGTACGGTCAGGACTTTTGCAGTTCTTCATACATTTATTTGTTGGATGACATAGAAGCACTGTGTCTAGTATATAATACCTAGGTCCTGTGAAGTCTTAACAGGACCAAGGTAAAACACCTGATTGTGTTATGTAAATGTTTTTCTTAGATACTATGTAACAAATACATGTATATATTATTTCATACAATCCCTGAGCCGTGAACCTCATTCCTTTTCCTCTTTTATACGTTATATAATATTGCCTAATGAGGTGGATCAACATTTAAAGTTATTAGTGAAGAGAAGTGAACACCCCAATGAACCTCCATTGATAAGTACAGGCTGGGGAGCGTGGGAACTTGCGGTGAGAACAGCTGATTGGAGGTACGCGAGTGCTTTCAATCAACTGTGACTGCAGACGAACGTTCAATGGAATTTCTTCATTGAGAGTTTATCTGCAGTTCAGTCCTCACGGTCACCGGGCTGATAAGTACAGCCCGGTGACCATAGGGACTGAACTGCAGATAAACTCTCAATGGAGAAACTCTATTTAGAGGTCATCTGCAGTTTCACTGCCATCCCCAGGCACTAGAGGGTAATTAACGGCTAGTGCCCAGGGATCGCAAACAGGAGGATTCCCAGGGCTGAAAGAATGAATGCAGCCCTGAGAATCCACTGTGATCCGGGGCCACTGGAGGTTAATTGACCTCTAGTGCCCGGGGATTGCAAACAGGAGGATTCCTATTGTTCTTGCAGTTTTACACAGTCCTGAAAAAAACCTGAATCCTCCCCCAATAGAATTTAATGGTGTTCGAATTCGGTGTTCCATCACCCGAAAAATATTGGGCTATTTGTTCAAATAGCTGCCAAAAGGAACACTAAGTTATTCAACCAACACTACCAGCCACCCTGCCAGCCTCCAGCTTTAAAAACGTATTACAAGCTACCTGTTCCAAACCCAAAATTGAGGATAAGTTCGGAGGCTATGAAAAACTAAACATAAAACCAATAAGCAGAAGCTCCACCTTCTGTTGGTTGGGGTAACCCATGGACCAGGGCAACATGTTTATGATGTTCACTGGGCTGCACTTGCCTGAAAAATAAATAGCCTAATTCTTAAAACACTTACGAGCTGAATGCTGTCCAGAACAAAAGAAACATTCATGCCTATATTTATACAGATTCCCAATTGTATAGGCCAATTATTTCAATGTGAAACATCATTTTTTCCTAAATGGTAAGGCAGAAGGAAAAGGGCTGTGATACCCGTGACTGCAACAGCTTCTGAGGCAATAATTGGTTTAGCCAAAGGCCCACATCCTTCAGACCCAATTTCGAGGTTAGGTATACAGATACCTTTTGCCTAAAAGCTTCATCATATGCAAACAAAGCAAATCCAGGAAATTTTTTATAAGCTTCTGGGATAATATTAATAATATGTTGAAATAGGCCAACAGATTTAGGATACTTCTCTACCAAAACACCAGAATAAATAAAAAAACAACCTTCACTCACAAACCATGGCCTCTCGTAAATGGCATTCAGGCATCCCAGAGGATTAAAACTCAATAAAAGGAGAGACAGTACCAGCCCCTGAACCTCAACACCAGCTGACACATTAGGAGCACTGACATTTTACTTCTCCACTATACTAGCTATGAAAGTTAAATTTGATAATAAAGAGACATCAAACATCCCAACCCTAGAATGACTGACAGCCACTTGATCTCCCAAATTCCCAACAGGTTGATGCAAAGCATAGATTGAGGAAGCCAATGATGGAGCTAAGGGTGCTACAAGAAAACCACAGAGGAGCCAGGAAGATCCATCCAGGAAAGGGCCAAAAAAACAGAAGTCCCCAGAGAATCCAGGAGCCAGGATGATACATCTTTGATTGAGAACCAGGCAAGGCTGAAGAGAAGAAACCACTCTGAATGAGAACTCCAATGGCAGGCAGACAGAAGGAGGAATCTACACCTGTAAACTCCAGGGACCTTGAACCCACGGTGGAGACAAAGAGGGGACTTTGCTAAGGTTTCTTGGAGGAAGGCTTCACAAATGTTGAAGACAACACCAGCTCCATAGAAATGAGGACCAATGGACAGGAAAAAACAGCGCTAGTGTGATTAACATTACCCAAGTTCCTTCCACAGCAATCTGGCCAGCTCCTGAGGCAATGAGGTGAGGATCAAAATGACAAGAAGCTTTTCTGGAAGGTTTGAACTGTGCTGTTCTCTAACTTTTTATAGGCTCCTGTCAACTGTTGGCAGGGAAAGGCTCCAGACCCTCCTATACATTAAAGAAATAGATACCCAATCCCTACTTTTCCTACGGTAATTACCTGAAAGATAAAATTGCGGGGAGAGAAAAAAGGGGGGACAGAAAAGCAAATGCAAGCATTACATCTAACTGGCATAACCACATTGTGGGAGCCTTACATTTGCTTCAATGGATTTGCATATGCTCTTTATTTATTGTGACCAGGGTAAAAAAATCCTTAACCAGGTATACAAGAAAATATTGCATATTAATTGTTTGAAATATTCTTTCTAACCATCAAAGCAAGTTCACATATATCTTTTGGAAGTGTAGGATAAAGACATTTGTTTGTGCCACTCATCCAGAATAGAACCTGTCTCTGCACTTGTAGACAAATATATATTTCAGCAGATGTGTGAATAATATTTGTTTTGCTATTCAAACTCTGAGTGGTCCTTAATTTATGATACAAGGACTACATGCAGTGCAGCAAGGGGAAGCTGAACCTAATGTAGATGTTAAATGTAAAGTAATTTCACATCTAAGATAAGTCTAGTCCAGTCAAGCATCTAGTCAATAACAATTTAAGTGTTATTTATCCAACACTTCAAGTATCGGTTGATGGCAACAATATCATCTTTTACAGTTGGGAATTGAATACCTTTATTGTGTAGTGTTTGAAGGATCTCTGACACACTGGCCCTAATTCATCAATGAAATTCCGCGCTTGCTCGTCGCGCATACTTTTACACTTCCAGCGAGCCGGTTTTCCGCGGTCCGGAGTCAAGTGCGCTCGTACACTCGCCTCCTCACTGCCAGCCGGATTCCTACCTTGATAATAATGAGCAATAGGGGTCGCGAATCTGCCAATTAAGGCGATTAGATTTCAGCTGCGCGATTAAGGAGGATCTGTTAAGCTCAATGGTGAGATCATAGCAATTAATTAGCGCACACCTGCTCTCTGTTCTGTGCTTATCTACAGTCCTTTACAGGTCAATTAGAATCTTTAATGCTTCATTAGATTTCAGCTGCGCGATTAAGGAGGATCTGTTAAGCTGTCACTGGTGAGATCATAGCAATTATGTTGCTATATACATTTATTGTTACATTTGTTGCACTGTTTTTATACTTTTTGGTTTGCTTTGCAACACTGCAAACTAATTGAGATCAAGCTGTATATATACTAGTAAGCACTTCATAATGTGTCCGATTCTGCTTGCTGAATTAGGGCCACTAACTCTACAGTGATTTGTGGGCCAGAGAAAAGTCATGAAACATTGAAATGATCTAGTATTGAACACCTCTGTTGATATTCAATGGCTTTCTCTGTAGCTGGTATAAGTTGCAATTTTCCCAATGCTTGACAATTTGAAATGATCAAAACTGACACACTTTTCTGCACTGAATGATCAGCAAAATTTCCATCAAGGAGAAGCCAAAATGCTTTTTGTAAGGCTGTAATGTATGTAAACTACAGGCTTACAAAAAGCATTTTGGCTTTTCCTTGATGGAAATTTTGCTGATGGTTTCTTGTTTTCTTTTCACAGTAAATTATAAAAAGGCCCGAAAATTTAAAGATAATGGGCACAACAATATGCATATTGTTAGACACACAAACATACAGTACATATATATATACGATAGATATAGATACGATCAGGTCATTATCTATGTTCACAAAGCTTTTGTTAACTAGTGTCACACAATGGCAAAGCCATGTCAAAAAGTGTCCTTCGCTTTAAAAGCAAACTATTAAAAAGTAATGTAATTGGTAGTAATTATCTATAGCATACTATCTTTGGTTATATATACTTTAGGATGTACAAGGCAATATTGAGACTGCAAATTTTAAATACCTGGTCTAACGTGTTACTTCACCCCATAGACAACTCAATGCAAATTTTATACTGCACATACTTGAAATAGTAATGATTGAAGACATCTTTGTTTATGTAAATGTGCACATTTTACTAAATACATAACATTCTCATGTAATTTTTTTTCAGACATTATAATATCAGTTCAAGGATAAATGTACTACTGTGTGATGAATTGCATTATTAGAGTCAAGAATTAGTTTTTTTTAACTGTTAATTAGGAAAATGGATGGGTACATCTGAAAAAAAAATCTTACAAAAGGACCACTCGCGCATTTTATTGTGTGTTGCTGGTGTGATCTTTTCTGTACTGTAAGGAGGAGACTGTAGTAAATTAATACCAATATATACAATATATTGATGAAAAGGCAGCCCAAAGACAGCATACAATGAACAATACAATAAAATTCCCTAGCAAATGTTTCAGTTGTTCAAAACTATAGGTTACAGGAGTTGTGCTGCATACATTTATAAATATATGTACCTTATTAGCATGTCAAAGCTTCCCTGTAAAACATATTGTTGCCAAATCTAAACTTAATGAGCTACCAACCTGGCATACTCACTGAGCAAATTATTAGTAACAGCTGTATACTTGCTTTTTCATGCCGAGAGCTAGTCAGATAACAAGTACTACTCAGTAATCAATTTATGTCCTTCTTTTATTAATGTCATTTTTTTAATACTTGACTATCTAGGTATCTAGACCTAGGATACAACCCTACTTTATTCCATTTCTGTATCTTTTCAAATCATTAAAATTAGAATACCGTAATAAACGTTTCCTGTAGAACATTAACATTCTTTTATTTTTGGTCAGATTGAAGGCAACCTTAAAACTTCACATGCAGCCTCCTACAGTACAGCTCCATCAGTAGCAATATGGACATGTACATCTGTTTCTCTACAGGACCTAATGGAGAAGTAATTTACTGCAGGCTTTCAAACTAGGCAGGCATTTTGCGGGATACATTAAAGCATTGATATCTGTTGCTTCAAATGGTTAATAGGAGCTTACAATCTAATTCCTCACTCCTCCATATACAATAAATATTTAGTTTGAATGCAACTCATGCAAGCATAAGGAGAAATATGAAAACTCAAATGCAATGGGGATGGTGTGCATGCTTGCCACAGCAACATTTGGGGCATGGCCAAGTTGGATGTGCAAAAAAACTACCATAGCAACCACATGTAGATAATGCCAGCAATTTTACAGAGAGGCAAATTTCAAGGACATGCAAATAAAAACAGGCAAATAACAACTAGAGGCAGATTCAAGTAACTGAAGATACTCCAGTGACAGGCCGATTCATCAATAAGAGGCCCAATAGTGACAGTGACATGCACCAGTAACAGGTCCTTGAGAGACAGACACATTCACCAGGGTCTAGTGACGGGCAGTTAGTGTTCACCTACTCAGTCACTGGTGTTTTCTTTCCTCCAATCTGTTCTTGGTCATCTCTTTTTGGTTGTTCCCTCTGCTGCTCTGTATCCCTGGGGGGAGCAATATGGAGGGTTATGCGCTGGATGGAGGGGATTGCAGTTTTCATAATTAAATCTCTATCTCCTTCTCCTCCATGGGGACCATGGGGAGCTTCCTGTCCCATTTTTAACATCAGTTGCTCAATCCTGTGGCAGGGAAGTGGGGAGCTAGTAAGCTAAGTTTTGTAGTGTACTGGATTGTGTTGACACACACCCTCCTGAATTGCTTTTGCTTTGTGCTCGGTGAAATCCTGACAAATAACTACAGACAGGAAGCCCTTTTAGTAGCCCACAAATAGAAAAAAAAACAAGCAAAATCTCCTTTGCAGTATAGACTCTAGCTCTATTCCTGGCATCGCCAAGAATAGTTGTACAATAGATACCTGGGATGCATTTGCAGGAGTAATAATGGCCAAGGAGGATTTCGGTGGAACTGTAAGAACCAGCAGTGAAGATGGGGGCTTCAGGATATGCAGCAGTGAAAGGATCCGGGACATATTATTGAAGGGTGCAAAAAAAATGCCAGGAGTGTGCCATAATCAGCAACTATGCTGAGCATACTTTCTGCAAAAGCTTACCACCAATGATCTTGGTTCCTCTTTAAATGCACTTAAAATGGGGTCTGGACTACCATTCTGAACTTCGTGAATAACACACAGATCTTCATTTCATATTGTTATATCTTATGTTGAACATCTAAATTACATACTGTATGGCCATTTGCACACTGGTGCTTGTAATTACCAGTCTCTTAATATATCTGTGTTCTATTTTCTCTTTGCATGATAGAAAATGAGCATTCCGGTGACCATTTACATGTTGATCTGTTCTGCTCTAGTTATTCTTTTGATTAAGTGCCATGAGACATGAAATGCATTGGACTTTCAGCTTTTGCAATGTCTCTTTCTTTCCTGTCCTAGTATGTGCATCCTTGATTTTAAAATGTCTGAACAAACATTGATTTTTTTTTTTTAACAGAAATATCATAAAAAATAAAACATTTGTGCACTGGAGGATTACATCATATTCTAGGATGTTTTCTAATAATAGAATAATATTAGAATCAAAAACTGAAATATATTGAAATTAATGTTTCGGGTACTCTGGTTTCCTTCCACACCCCAAAAACACGCAATTGGGTAATTTGCTTCCCCCAAAAATTGACCTTAGACTGTGTTAATGACATATGACTATGGTAGGGATATTAGATTGTGAACCCCTTTAAGGGACAGCTAGTAAAATGACTATGGACTTGCAAATGCAAAGCGCTACGCAATATGTTGGTGCTATGTTTTTTGATTTTTAACACAATACTCGAACACTGCAAGAATTTTAAAAATAAAGGGTGGGTGAAATATTTATTTTTAGTAGGTTCTGGAGAAATAAATCACATTTGCTTTAAGATCGTAGTGGACCAAGGGCAAATCTTTCATGGTTGGGACAACATTTCATCTTTTGGCACCTTATTAAAAAAGACTTTTACTTTACTTTTTTTTACTTTTAGACTTACTTTTTAGTAAGTAACTAAGTAATATATCTTAAAGATAACAATTCTTACATCTACCTGCCTATGCTCCTGGTAGATTTTCTTCTAGGAGTTGGCAGCCTCTACAGTCTTTTTTCCAAAGGTAAAAAAGACTCTACTGTGCATGCACAACAAGCATGCACAGGTTTTTTGTGTTTGCTGTGCAGGTAGATGTCCTTGTTTTAAATTATAAAAAATTACTTTGTAGGTGCAAGAACATAAAAGGGGGAGCTGTACCACTAAAACTAGCTGTTGACCTGGTATGGTGTTATGGTGTAGTGATCTCCTGGTAAGTGCACAGTTTGTTTGGTACATGCAAGCTTAGTTTATTTTTTTTTTCCACTTCTATTATTGTTACTTAACCTTGACTGCAGCAAGTAATGCAGTTATGAACCTCATTCTGGCTGCTGCTGGGAAAATACTCTGCCCACAAGGTACAAACAAAATGGCCTGCCATATGCACAGTGAGGACTGGTGCTTTCTATAACTTAATGCAGCATTCCTTTACTAAGACATTATGTAAGCATTATTCCTGTAAAAAGTCCCAGCTGCCCCTGATTTAGAGGGACAGCCTTTTTGGACCAAATCCATCTTTCTTTCCATTTCACTTTTGTATACACACTACACAAACTGTGATTTACAACTCTAAAAACTTTTGCATTTTTTCAATATTTCAATATTTCAACCCTCACTTTTTTGAGGATGTATAGAATTGCACTAAATATGACTAGTTAAAATATTCTTTTCACTGAGGTCTGCAAAACTAAAGGTGTGCCAGAGGTGTGTCCCTTGCCTTCAAAATTTGTGTTAAAAGTTTTCACTCTAATATATATGTGGACTTTTATTGGACAATATGTGGACTTTTATTTATACAACATATAGTGGAATATTTTTATATATATTTTAACTGTTATCTACAAGGTCCAAATCGGTGAAGACAAAAATCAGTACCACAGCACACAAGTAACTTGCAGAGGATGTAAAAGTGGGCAACAGTAGCAAGTAGTAGTATTCTAGTTGTGTGGACAGGACACATGCAACTACACTGAAAACAACCAGTTTTTAGAGCACAAGCATGTAGAGAAAATAACAAAAGATGGTTCTTAAAGCAAAAAGATAGCCAAGCTGATATGTTATCAGTAGAAATTGTTATGTCAGGCAAATGACACATTGGCCCTAATTCATCAAGCAGAATCGGATGATCGCTCGCGCATTCGTATTCGCGATCCGAAATCGTACGCCGCCGCGGTATTCAGCAACTAAAAAAGCTCGCGGCCGGAGCCGCGCATCTCTGGCAGCTTTACACTGGCGAGCTTGCATTAAAAGTCACTGTTCCCCTAAAAAATCATTCTTTCCAACGGCACACATATTACCCTTAGCCCTAAAAAAAATTGTTTGCGCTGTTTAAATGTTTTAAACATTTATGTGCGCTAAGAAAAAAGCATATTTTTAAATCACTTATTTCTTTCCTGTTAGGCAAGAGTTAACCGAGTTCAACTCCAATTAATTGCTATGATCTCACCATTCAGCTTAACAGATCCTCCTTAATCGCGCAGCTGAAATCTAATCGCCTTAATTGGCAGATTCGCGCCCCCTATTGCTCATTATTATCAAGCCAGGAATCCGGCTGGCAGTGAGGAGGCGAGAGTACGAGCACACTCGACTCCGGACCGCGGGAAACCGCGCTCGCTGGTCGCTCGTACTTTCGCGCTTCCAGCGAGCGCGGATTTTATTGATGAATCAGGGCCATTGTGTTGCTAGTACAAATATGCCCCCAGCTAATAAACTCATCTCAGATTGAATACAGTGAATAGAAAAAGGGACTCTTTAAAAGAACACAACTCTCAATAGCAAAAATACCTCAATCTGTGAATTCAATTTACAAAAAAGAAAGAGATTCTTTAACTTTGCAAAGGAAATGCTCACTCCGTAAATAAAGGCAAGCCATATTCATTTCTATCATCTAATTATCTATTTTTTCAACTTACCTCTTCACACAAGTATGTATTTAAATGGAAGTTTATCTAATCCTAGCTTTATCTTCATTCACTGAACTGAAAATTAATTTTGCTAGGATGACTTCTCTACTTCTAGTGGGGCAAACACTGTGATGATTGTTAATTAAACTTCAACCAAAAAAAACCCAGAAAAGCCAAAAGATTAAAAAGATTAGATGCAATATTTACCGGTACCTTAAATACAAAGCTTTCTTCTGGAGTTATTGTTTCTACTACTAGATTTTCTCACCCCAGATTTAAAAAAACAGCAGGATCATTCAACCAAATTTCAATGAGCTCCTGCTGTCATTGACTCTACCTAAGGCTATGCACACATGTGCAATAATTGTCATTGGAAACAATCTTTTACAATCCTTTCCAACGACTAACGATTGCTCAATGCATGAACGAGTGCTGTACAGACAGCACCGCTCTGCTCTATGGAGAGGGGGAGAACAACGGAGTGGCATCCTGCTGCGCTCTCTCCCCTTCACTCCTATTACGATCCGAATAACCGCCCTGGCGGATCCATGGACGACGAGCCCTGTACACATGCCAGATTCTCATCCAATATCAGCCCTGAGCTGATTATCGAACAAGAAACATTGGACGTGTGTACTCGGCCTAAGTCTTTGACTAGAACAGGCATGGGGAACCTACGGCCATGTACGACCCAATAGGGATGTTTCTCTGGCCCTTTGGGTGTTCCGCAGCTCTGGCCGGTGCCACCCCTGAGCAGGGTCAGGAGAAGGACCCCGCCAGGGGGCGCACTGGCCAGAGCCGCAGAACACATCGTCAGATCTGAGCCTACGATGGGAAAGTGGCCGGGTTGTGTGCAGTGACACAACCCACCCACTCTCCCATCGCAGGCTTTGAGCTTGTGATCGGAAAGTGGGAAGGGTTATGTCATCATGACGTCACGTTCAGGAGCGTCATGATAGCATAACCCTGCCCACTCCACTATCGACCCGGCCCCTCTGGCAAATTTTTTTCAGATTGTGGCCCCTGACTTAAAAAGTTTGCTCACTCCTGGACTAGAAAGTATTCTACTTATTTAAGCCAAAGACTAAACTCAGGTCAGTTCCTGACTAACTGGGTGTCCTCTAATAAGCCATCTTACACAAACAGGCAGGTGTGGACAGGACCAAAAAATAAACTAAATCTGCATTTTGTGCATCCACCATAAACTGCAGACCCCCTTATCATTTGTATAAAAGAAACCATCCAGAAACCTGCTAGTACCCTGTTTCCCCGATGATAAGACACTGTCTTATTTTTTTTTTGAAGGCCAAAATATGCTCTAGGGCTTATTTTCAGGGGGATGCCTTATTTACCCATGAAGAAGACTACAGTAAACAATTATTGTTCATGTGC